>NC_088100.1:43839753-44189753 GCF_036370855.1 Dromaius novaehollandiae | reverse complement strand
GCTCTCAAAGGCATCAGCAGTGCCCTCACTTGTAAAACTTCTAGCCACTTCTTTATTTTGTCTTCTGTACCTTCACAAAACAAAGCCCTGCTTACTCAGCAGCAAACTGGACTTGAATTTTACTGCATGGCCCTCATTTTTTGCAGAATACATGTTCTGAATTCTGTGACACAAGAGGTTCCTGTTGCACATTGGCAAATGTAAACAAAAGTTTTGATACCATGAAGAGAAAAAATACAACCTCTCACATCCCTTTTGTTATGAACTCAGTGCTGAATTGTCCCACCCTCTGCTCTGTGGTAAGTAAAATTAATTCTGTTCTGCTACTGACAGAAGCATCACTGATGGGAGCAGAGTCATGATTTCCTATTCTGACTTCTTAAGAATTCATGAGGATCTTTTGATGTCTAATAAGAGGTGAACTTCGCTGCAGTGGAGACACAAATGGGAGATATGTCCTCTACCTAGCTTCTCCCCCCATTTCAAAAGTGAATATCTTTAAGCTTTTACCTTTTGTAGAACCTGGCCTCTGACTTCTAATACTTTCAAAGATAGACATATAGATCAACACAAATATATGGGTACAAACACACAGACAAGGTCACATAAGCCTCTTCTCATAAGAAAACCAAGCTAAAAATGGATGTGTCGTAGTTCAAAGGAAAAGCCACTCTTCAAAGCTGATTGTTAGGACTAGTATAATCCTACTAGCAATGCAATGATTAACAGGACAACTTTGACAGGAGGGAACTGATAGTACCTGCCTAAAGAGGAGAAATATGAGGATGCGCTAGTCCAAGTTTCAAAGCATGTTCTGAGATAAAGGCAAATGAGAGGTATATGAAAGCATAATTCCTCTCATTTTCTGGTAGATTTTCACAGCAAAAGTAAAATATAGCAAGAGACAGTCTGTTGAAATTGACTATTTTTTCCTGAGAAGAAAGTTAAAATGCTATTTTCTCTATTTACAATCTTCTCAGACCACTTCAGATTTACTGTGTATGTGTATGTATGTGTGTTGGGATGGAGGGAAGGGGCACATGCCTGCATGTTGCTATAGGCAGATGCACAGTCAGACTTACATGCAAATGTGTGGTGCACTTTTCTATGCCAAATATTGCCAGTGACAGATTGCCATTAAAGACAGACAAGGCAAAATGATGATTAACATCAACAAAGAACATGTTGTCTCATTCTTTTTGAAGCTGAAGTGTTTGATGTTTTGCAGATTTTCAGTCTGTCTTTTATTGAATTTGTCATTGCTAATAACACTAAATTCAATACAGTATTAAGGTAGATATTTAATAATATATTCCAGTGATATTCTCACTAAAGTGTCAAACATGGTATGAACTAAAGATCATGATTTTGTAATCTACATCCAGCCATGAGAAATTAGCTTTGAAGAAGCAAATTTGATTTGCCATTCATGATCAGAGGAAGCAGTATTGCGAGTAGTGAGATGAATCTTTATTCCTAATATATTCGTCTCAAGTTGTATGCCTTCATCTGGATTCTGTTTAAATTTTTTGAAAACAGCTTTCCAGATGTTTAAACAGATAAGTATCTGTAACTTCAGGGGCAGAAAAGTCAAGTTTTATAGGCTTTGTAATGTGGTAGTTTAATATAAACTAGAAAGATGCACTTAACATGTCTTCCATTCAAGCTTAGTTCATGATGTTCTGAATGTTAGCATTATCTGGAGGCTGTCTCACTCCTTCTTTCTGTGTTTTATTCCTTTCTTTCTCCCTCAACCAATTAGTTCCTTCCCTTTTGGCATCTAACTCAGTCTCTCTTCTTTCCAGTTTGGACCTAGAAACTGTGCTTTATTGCCAGATGATGGCTTTACAGTGATGCTGGCCTCTTCTTTCTGTGGTAAACAGTAGGAAAAAAAGGAGCTGATTCAAGATATGGACCAGATGGAATTATTTTTGACAATACATCCTGATTTAGTACAATCTAAATGTTTCTCAGAAATAGGGTCTTTTTTGGTTGAAGTTTTGATGAAACTGAGGTATAGACCTAATAAATCCTTCTCGATAGATAGCTTTCAGCTGGAAATTTGCCAAAGTATTTGCCAGTTTGCTTGCTTGGCACAATGAGGGGTTCCCTGATGGACTTTGTCTCCCAGGCTCCTGAGCTTTGGAGCATGATTCTTCCAAAATGATGCACAACTCCAAAGCTGAGGATCCATTCCTGATTGCACTGAATTGTGAATTTTCTGTTTCAAAAGGAAAAAACATTGTTTGAAATCTAAGTCCTCTTTTGTGCTTTTGTGCTCCATGAAGTATATCAAGTCCTTCTCAGGCTGACTTAAGCTTGTATCCTTAAGCTTAGAAGACCTTGCTTTGTTGCCCTACTCGCATATAGTAACTAAAAACAGAAAAGCAAAAATTTATATAAGAAGAATGAACAGATACATAAACTGATGATGTTTTCTGTTCTGTGTAGTGGGTGTCAGGGAGCAGCAAGGGCCAGCTGCTTCCAAAGAGAGGACGAGCCAGGAGCTGGAGGTGACCCAGTGCTGGCCCTTACCCATGGGGCACAGCCCCACAGGACCTCAGCACAGTGGGCAGAGCCAGGGATGCTAGCGGGGCCCATCAGCAGTCCCAGCAACAGCAGTGATGAACAAGGGCTTAGGCCCCTCCAGGGAGTCTAGCCAGGGATGAGAAGAGACGAGGCCAGAGACAGAGCTGAAGCCATGGCTACAGCATAGGTGCAGGGTCCATCCAGGAGGCAGGGCCAGAGGCAGTGCTGGAGCATTGCAGGGCAGGGACTGACAGCCCAGGGCCAGGCTGAAATGGGAGTCTTTAGAAATCTTGAACAGAATCTGTTTGAAAAGGAGCTCTTTGCTGTAATAAAACCTCTTTCTCCACCTGGGATCTCATTACTCCTAAAAATAGTATTCCTGTAGTTGTGTTTCTTAAGCATCATCCTAATGACTTGGTAAAGCTGCTTGTGCGGATGAAGCTTCTTCTGGCAACACTTTCCTTATGGTTCACGGGTAGAGGCAGTACAGCACTCGCTTGCATCCATTGCTTCCGGCTGTGAGGAAAAGGCATACTCCTCCTCTGGATCTACGTTAGAAGACTGTGTAGCCTTTAGGGCCAGATCTGTAAAGGACCCAATGTCTGAACTGTTTGTGCACCAGGCATTTTAACATCAGACTAGCTGTGTGGAGCTTGTGGAGCTCATCACCCAGTTTAATCTCTTCTGAAAGAAGTCCAACTCCTGTATTTTAAGTCTCCTTTGAGATGTGAACTAGAGGGTTCACAGTGGTTAAGTGGGAGCAATCTGGAGATCTGCTTCAAAAATGTACTCCTGATATAAACCAAAATGCAAATGTAGACCAACGAAAATTTGTCTTTAACCTTCCCACACAAGAGTTTTATCTATGACAATTTCCTCATTGAGGGGAACTGACAAGGCTTTTAGCAGTTTCTGTAGCTTCTATTATATCCAGATTACCTCTATTCTTCAACCCTCAGAAATATGGTAGAAAGCGCCAAGAAGGCTGATGCTTAAAAAATACTAATGCAATCTCTGAGACATCTTGTACTGCCCAGACAATGCCAGGCTTAAAAGCAGTTCCCTTCAGTGCAAGTATCTCCACCAGGCAAACCAATTAGAAATCACAGTGGAAACAGAACTTCTCAGCAACTATGCAATCAAGTAATAGCAGGGAGAGACATAAGTGGTCTCTATTCTTTGCTCAAGATTGGAACTGCTATTATCTTTGAACCTTTAAGCTGAGACTTAAAACTTAGAAAGCAAAGAGATGCACACAATGGACCTCAGAGGGTTTTAAATTCTGTGGTACTTCTGAAATTCATGATAAACTTTACAGACTGAGGTCAGGTGTTATTCATGCTTACTTGGCATGTGTCTACCAGAGCTGGAACAAGATGATGACCCATCCTGGTGGGTTGTTTTATAGACAGAGTGACTAACTTATCTTTTCCATCCCTGTGTATTTTATCTGAGTCAGAATGAACTTTATGAGTTTGGCCCAGAGACAAGGCAAAGATTTGGGTCAGGTTCTTCTCTTACTGTGGTGGTTCACCTCCACTCATTTGCAACCTGTGAATTTATTAATGGATCCAAATATAGCCAGTGACCGTCTATGACAGGTGGTGAATCATGTCTTACCTCCAGTGCATAAATTAACATTTTAAAAGGTTTTTAAAAACAGTGTTGACTTGAACAAGTAAGACATAATAACAAGAATTTGCTGAAATACGATGCTATAAGTTTGGATAAGCTGGAAATTCATTATCTGAGAGAAAAATCCGTTAACAACAGCATTGCAAGCTGCCATTTGTTTTAGAATGATGTATGGTTTATGATGCTGAAACTGCCATCACA
This sequence comes from Dromaius novaehollandiae, assembly GCF_036370855.1. Lineage (NCBI taxonomy): Eukaryota > Metazoa > Chordata > Aves > Casuariiformes > Dromaiidae > Dromaius > Dromaius novaehollandiae. The sequence goes on along the minus strand of NC_088100.1, from coordinate 44,185,388 downwards.
GACAGGTCATGATGATTTGCCTTGAAGATAATTTATGAATCATAACTCTGGAGGAAATCATTTCTCTCACACAGCTTGCTGGAAGTCAGATCCCTCAGTGTTTGCTTTCATCAGAAAGGGTATCTCAGTGGCCTTCAAAGTTTTGATCTAGAATATCCTAAATCCTCCCGCCTTCATTTAATAAAAAGTTTTCATATGGCCATTGACATGAACATAAAGGTGTTAATTATGCTTTCTTATAGCCCATTTTTTTTCACACCTTCCTTAAGCAATCTTACTAAAATACGGGTACACAAAAACACTTAGGTAGCGTTTAGATAACTGAGAGAAGCTTAGGTTATATATCTAAGCAGGAATGCTAAGTAGAGGATCCAGTAAACAAATATAAATGTAAATGCCTTGTAGTATTTTCTCCCCGCAAAGTTGCATTTACAGGATCAGAACAATACACACTGACAGAGTCCAAAGCAACTATTCAAACCACAGGGCACAAGTGTTATATGCAGTTAATATGCTTTTATTATGTCTTTTCTTCATTTAGATCATATGTGGAATAATGCCTGTCATTGTCATATGTCATACTGGAACAGCAGCCTGCTAAATTTGAAGTCCAGAGAGAACAGAGAACAACCAAATGCACATTCTTGCCCTTCCCTCACTCCTCTTCCTCCAGCTGCAGGTGGGAGGATCTTTCTCTTGGATACTGAAATGTTGCCTGGTGAGATTTGGATTCTATTTCTTCAGCTTGACTACTTCTTTGTCTGAGTCACTAAGATACTTTCATGAACTGGGGATACATAAAAACTGGAGGAAGCACAAAGAAAGTTAAATATTACTCTTTTTAAATATAAGCAACTCAGATAAAGTATTTGGATGGATGCAAAACTATTCAGTCTCTCTCCTCATTTTACATTCAAAATTAGAAAATTCAAATTCTGACAATAAACTTGGAGATCTTATCACATTGCAGAGCAATAAATCCCAGTAGAACAGAAATACATTGTACATTGCATATAAGATGTGGAGCCTCTGAGTAACCCCCCTAAATTCCTACACTCCTTTCCCTCTGTAACAGAAATGCACCTATGCCAAAATGTCATGATCCTAAAGAGGAATGGACGAGATTTGATCTAAGGTAATCTGGTGATTTTAGTAGTAAACATTAAGTAATGACAGAATATGTACAGACTTTTGTGGATTACAGTGTAATTACACTAAGCAGATCTAAAAGTAATTAACAAGTAAGCTGCAGTTCTGTTCAGAAGACAGAAAAGTCATGTATTCATCTCATAATCACAGAGATACCACGTGAAAATTAATTACCATGTAATTATGTGATCAGTATTTACCATACTTAAATAGTATTTGTGCCCCTTCAAACTGAAGTACCACTTTACTTTTAAAATATTAAATTACTAAGTCTTCTGTGAGTGTAGTCTAAATGTAGAGTAGAATTCGCTGTGTGTGACAAAGCACATAAGAAAAAAAGTCACCGAACATTGAATGACCCCGTTCACTTTCTACGCACATAAGGAAAAAAAATTCTGGCTGATGGAACTTCACTGAGTGTCCTTCTTTGGGATTATGTCTCATGTTCTCCTTTAAAATGTTGTTTTGGCAGACATAGAAATTTAATCTAGCCTACTTCAAGACAGCAATTAAGCACGAGCCCAAGCCCAGCTGATCTGCTTGAAGACGGAGTTTAGAGAGAGAAATGGAAGTAAGAGGACAGAGATGGATGAGGAGAAATCCTGGAGAAGCAGGCTTGCTGTTCTAGTTGTGATGAGCGGGACGGCAGAGGGTTTGATGGCACAGGGTTTGAAGGTTTTAGGGAGGTCTGTGCCCCCAGCAGCGGCCTTAACCTTCTGGCCTCTCCTGGGTGGCAGCAGCAGAAGCATGCTGACTTTCCAGGGCTCTGAAGTAGCTTCTGTGAGCAGTAAGCCATAACCAGCTCATCCTCCTCAGCAATCTCCTGCCCAGGGCAACTGCCTGCTTTGCCTGTGCTTTGGGTCTTTGTGCTTCACACTGGTATGGTATGGCTGCTGTATAACTAAGGTCCTGTCTGCTGGCCTGCTCCCGTGTCTTCATTACTGGCAAGCCGAGGTTGGTTGCGATGAAAAACTAGTCTCTGTGGTTTTCAGTTGTCACTGCAAACTAGTTGTTGTGGAGTGGGTTTATGACAAGAACATCTGTCCTATAGTAATTTCTCTGAGACCACCGGCTACCACTATTTTTACAAGGTGATAATGTCTAACCATTCATCAACATCCTTTGTGACAGAGCAGAAAGACTTTGTCTGCCCTGAAAAATACTTGAAAATTCCTACAATAGAAGTATAGAACAAATCATTGATTTGGATCAAATGAAAACTGATGAACTGAAGTGAAAAAGCCTATAAAACAGAAATAAAAACCTTATAAGACTTCCCTCTGCCCCCTGATTTATTTTTAATTTCTAGCTAAAGGTGATATGTTTCATCAGTGCTTGTATATATGGACACCTGGAGATAGAGAGTGAGGTACAATTGAAGCAGGATGTTCTACACAGGTGAAATTTGGATGACTAAACACAATGTAAGGCAGCAGAGAGTCAGGAATATGCCTTTTGAGAATCCTGAAGCAGAAATATGATGATATTTGTCACCGATTGTTTTTCTAAGGCAGCTTTCTGTTACTGGCTTTACTTTGACTTCTATATCATCTGGAGCTACTGGAGGGCAAGTATGAGATACAGAGAAAATCCAAACCATGAGCAGTGTGGTATAAGGTGGCTAATTCTAAACTCTCCTGATCTTTGGGAACTGAAAATCCAGATCTTGATCAGAAATCAGAAAGCTTCTGTAACTGCAAAATCAAAGGCCAGAGAGGACTGCCATTTTCTACAGCCAGCTAGCTGTAATATTGTCCCTGAAGCTTTACCTTAACATAGTTTACTTCATGTTTGCTGTTTATAACTTGTTTTTCTTAATTGTCTCTTTTCCTTGGGCACATCTTTTGAGCATTTTTTCCAGTGTGGTTGTAGTATATGGAAGTAGCTATATGAATGGTATTATTCATTGTCCTTTCAGTAGCCCATGAAGACATCTATTCAAACACATGGGAAGGTCATCATTTTTGTGCTGACAGCATGAAAGGATGTACAGTGCTGGGCAAGAAAGCTAAACATTGTATGGATATTCATGGCTTCAAATTAAAAAAAAAGAAAGAATGAAATAAAAGAAAACCCTAAGCAATTCTGAATGCATGAATACAGAGTGTCTGGCTATAGAACTGGAGGGTTAAGGATGCTAAAGTCTGAAGTTAAACTCTCTTTCACCCTTCACTTTTTCAATTCAAAGTCTTGCAGTCTCCACATTTAATGGTTTCCTGCCAAACAGGATTCACTCTTCATACTGGCAACTAACAAGCACGGTGGATCAAATCCTTACATAAACTGAGTAACTTTACTAAAGTTAGACCAAAAATTAATTGATTTTATTTACTCTCCACGGTCCCAAACTCTCCTACGTTTCAGTGGGAGAGTTGTTTCAATAAGGCTTGTTGTGTGTCTTCTCCTTTGACTTAAACCATGTTAATTATTCTCTGCTCTGAAAATTCAAACTACAAAAGCCACTGATTTCTACTGCCTTTCAATGGTGGACTGAAGAATGTCATGTTGAAAAGCAAAATGCCACTCATTAATCATCAGTGGAGTGAGAAAGTGGGTTCAAATTACCTCTGAACTTATGAGCAATGAGTGGGATAGAAAGATCTCTTTGATATAACATTGTGGCTTTTAAATATAAACACTTGTTTTCTCAAAAAGTAGTTTGGGATTAATGAGAGTGACAGTTTCTATAGGAGTCTGTGCACTTGGGAAATTATTTGTTTATTTAATTAGATTTATCACAAGCTGATTAAGAAATAGAAACTGCCCACAGTTTTGTTTTCCAAGTGACTCAGATGAGGCTTTGGAGCACCATATCAAATGCTCAGCTAGGGTGGCCACATTTGTCCATTAGTTCTACTGATAACAAATCCAAAGGGATTGCTGATTGAGGAGTTACTGTAGATTTACAGCAGTACAAGGAGCAGAACTGAGCCTAGGATGCACCTGTATTTGTATGTTTAGGGGAAGGCATTTATTATATAGTATATAATATGAACCAACATATTCACATACTGATAGTGAACTAACAGATGTGGAGCGCTCTCTACTTTTAGGTCTTTTGTTGTTTATCAGAGCTCTGCTCAGTTGCTGTTCTTTGAATATTGGAAAAAAAGAATCATTTTGTAGCATCTATTACATCTTCGAATTATCAGTAAGAAAAACAAAATTGATTAAGAGTATAGGGTGTGACAAATGAAACAATGAGGAAAAGCATGTTTCGGTATTCCTGGTCAATGAAACCTGTACTCGTGAAGATGAAGTAATCTGATGTAATCTGTTATCCATATATTAAAATGATCTTACCATTTAGAATCTATGTGGAATGCTGAAAACACTTGCTGGAATCCAGCCGTGTAAAAAATGAGCAGGAGGAAGTGATGTGCCTTTTTCAGGCTCTTGCACATAAATATCTAGTCACTTACATTAAAATGTGATATGTTTTGCAATAACACGTAATACTTTTCCCTTCAAATGCTTAAACTTGGATTCTGAAATTCACACTGCAGCATCTGCATGACTGGCAGGATTTCCAGATGGAGTTGGCCTTTAAGGACAGCTAGTATTATTTGGTGCCTCTGAAAACCAGGACACTTGGTTAATTCCCTAATTCTTAATGTTAATGCTAATGTTAAGGCTGAAAAACTTTGATTACATTCTTTTGGAATTCCTTAGATAGAGAATTCTATTTCTAATTTTGCTTGGTTTCTATTTTCTCATGTAGACTTTCTGAACATAGAAACTGTGAGTCATAAAATACCATCTGCTGAGACAAAGAAACAGCCTACGTAATTTCTGAGAAGATGCCTCAGCTATACTGCCAGTACTGCAACTGTGTCTTACAGTGTATAACGTTGCAATTAAGGGTATGTGCTTGAAAAGGCAGTATGGCTTTTCTGGTGGCTCTTCCACAAACAGGATAAGAGACAGCTTTTGTGTACAATTACAGAAAGTTTTCCACTTAGAGTGCTTTTGGAGGCTTCTATTTACGGAGCTGAAAGGCATCAGAGTTCTTGACACATACTTTATGTACCCTTACTTTCATGCTTTCCAAAAATTTAAACAAAAGGACAATAACAGAATTAAATCATACTAAAAGATAATATTCATACTAGGGAAAAATATGTATGCAGTGACACTCAGGATAAGATTGTTGCCAAAGATTGTGTTGTCATTTGCAGAGCAGCATTACACATTTATTAACTTAGGAATAATAGTAGCACTGTATCTCCAGAGCACTTTGACAAACAAAAGCTTCTCCTGTGTGGGACGTACCACTTCACAGAAAGAAAATGTAAGATACTTCCCCGCCATGGCAGAAGTAGTCAGTGTGAGACAGCACTTTTCCTCTCCAAAGCACTTCATAAACAGTAGCAAAGACTGTAAATATGACTACTCCCATTCTGTAGATGAGAGTATAATTTACTTTCACACTGTCATGAGTTATTCCGAGCCATTTCAGGACTGCTTGGTTCTATTTCTGTGCTCTTGACAAAAATAATGCTGTGATGAAAAGACTAATATTCCAGCCTCTGGAACGTGGTTATTTCAAGCTGCAATCTATCTATATTGGACAGTGTGAGTTATGTGCATACAAACAACTGAAAAGGTAACACAGCACATGGAGTATGTGATATTCATGAACATGTACAACTGAGGGAGAATGAAATAAACTTATATGTAAATTTGTTCTTTATTAGAAGGTTTAAATCTCATACTCCTGATGTGAGTTATTTAATCCAAACCTTTAGTGCTATGGTTATGCAAACTATTATATTTAACTTCAGATTTATTTAGTCAATTGTAGATAAAAATAATTAGTATTATGAGGCATATAACATTTTTAATCTAGTGCGAATAACATACTTGATTACTGTGCTAATAAAAATGCATAAATGATACCACAAAAGAAAAACTGGCTCCTATAAGAAAGGGTAATAGCATTCTTTTTATTTATTGACGCATATGTGACATATATGATGGCCTACAGGAAGGACAGAAAAGGAAGACAGCATTGTCTTCCTAGAGCATGGTCAATGTATGCTGCCCTTCAGTATACTTCCTATGGTAAAAATCTGGGGAAGCAAGAACATACTAATGCAATCACTTCATATAATTATTTCAGGTTTTCTAGTAGTAAGTTATACAAGCACTATTAGTTGAATGCAGTAATATTAGATGAACTCAATGAGCTAATCAAACATAATAGGTAGATTAAAGAAGTTTGACATGATACAATATCTACTATGATTTTTTCACATCAGTGGAAATTAGGATAACATAAAGTTCATCTTGAAAAATCTGTTGACTTTCTTTTTTTCACGGGAGCTTCTATGCCATTATCCATATGGTATTTTTCCAAAAGTTAAGACTGGGCTGGAAGTGAGTATTCTTTGCTTCATCTGGATATATTCAGATTAAACTACTTTCTTTTAAGAACTTTAGTTCATTTCAGAAGAAAGTTTACTCCATTAACAAGCTGACAGTGTATTTTGAATGAAAAGACAAATGGCTGGAAAAACCTGTAAGCCCTGTTGAGCATAGTGAAGTATTTTGCTAGCTAAGTGGAGCGCTTCATAAGTGGGAACTGCAGAGGATGATTTCGTTTGAGCCACATTTAGAATTCATGACAGGTTCACTTTAAAACACCAGATCTCAGATGGCAGTTCTGTCTTCATTCGGGGTCTCAATTCCCTTTTACCAAAGGCACAATACCTGTCACGGCTTGATGAGAAAAGAAAAAGTTTTAACAACATTACCGCTTGACACAGCTACAAATGATGGCATGTTTTATAGAATCCTTTGAAAGGTGTTTTTTTTCACATATAGATCAGAACATAATGTGTAAAAAGGCTACACTGTGGAATCATAAGATCTAAAGATTTTAGCAACATTAATATTGGAAGCCCACATGAGTAATCAAACGAAAAGTCAATCACTCAGGTCACTCTGTTTTTGATATACCACACGAAGGAAAGAAAGTTGGTGCCATTTTTATATCCATCTTCAAATTCAATCCATCCAAAAAATTTAATCATTTAAAGTGAAACTGTGAAAAAAAAGGAAAATAAGCAAGAGCAGCATTTATACTCTAAGGCATATAAATACCTTGTATCAATGAAACTTTAACATAACTGATCATATTCATATACTTGCATGTGGGGAGAGAGGGAGAGAACAAAAGAGCCAGGAAATGAACTGCTATCAATGAAAAACTCTATGGATATTTAGGTCTAGAATTTATTTTAAGTTTTTTTTTCTTTTTGCCAGTCTAATACAGTTGCTTTCATTTGAGAAGGAGGCTTTAAAGGTGAAAGCGTATGAAAAAACAATGCCACTAAAATTTTGAACTTTATCACAAATATATGCATGTGAAATATTCCATTAATATTGCAGCAGATTGTTTTTAACACAGGTTTTTGTATCTTTATAAAAGTTCCATAATAGCTATAATTAATGTATAGCAAGTTAAAAGAAAATTCACAATAACTCTTCAATCTTTCACTTAGGATATATCATACTGAAATAGAAATATCTGGCCAGAATATGGGATTTACATGTCAATTTTCAAAGGAACATAGAAGCTGACATAGCTGACCGGATGAGGAATCTGCCTGTCTAATCCACCAGCCTTGGCCAGAACAAGATACTTCAGGGGAAAGTAAAAACACTTGTATGGAGAAAATTGCCTCAGAGGAACTTACCTTTAATTGCCTTCATTTCAAGGTGAATTCATGCTTTGATGTACAAGTTTTTAATCCACTTCAAAACATTTACTCCTACTCTGACATTCAACATGAATGTGTATATTCGTGGGTAAATTTGAGTATGTCTGTGTGGCTTCATATGTGAGTCTGCGTGTCTGTATTTTTAAGTCCATTTTAATTCTTCTAATCTTTTAGCCTCAGTGATAACCTGGCACAGAAGAGTCCTCTGGATAATTTAGCTACATCTATATTTTGCCTCAGCTGGCTGCTCTCAGGGATACTCTGAAGCGTGGAGCACTCCGTTTTTCCATATTGTTCCTGTCAGCAGCCTAAATACAGCCTGACTTTGGATTTCATCGGTCTGCATCAGGTAACGATGACGCCCTTCTAGGAAAGACCTGCTTGTCTGCCTGACAAGCCTGTTGGTCGTGTTATGTCACCTCAAGGGCATATGAAATAAATCAAAGAGCTGAGTCCAGAGCCACAAGCTCCATCCAGATATTGAATAAATCTGTGCTACATTTCAGAAATTCTCTGGGCTCTTGAGACATCTCCTGTGAAACCGCTGCACAGATGCTCCTGTAGGCAAGGAATAGGGATGAATGCAAATGTGGCCATCAGCCTGGCCTTAGAGCTACTCTTTTCCAGCAATGTAGACACAGACGTTATACTATAATAGAATATATGCAAAGTACATACAGATTTTATTTTTGTGGGAAAACTTTTCTGCAATAGAAGTTCTGCATCTGCATGAGTAAGGCCCCTGTGACAGCTATAGCCCTAAATTTAGTCCCTGGATAGGCTTTCCAAATATCTTTGGAAGCCCGCAGCCTGACATCCTGGCTTATGGTGTTAGACTATAAATATGTCAGTATATTCTTTTACACACATGCTTGTTCCACCTGTGCTCTAAGCTGACAGGACACCAGCCAACTTTAAGCTGAAGGCATGGTGCTTGGAGTAATGCAGTAAGCCTTGCTCGGAGCACAAAGCTGCCTAATGAAGCTATGCAGTTTCTGCGTTAGACCTTGTTTGTATCCAGCCAGTTTAGAGTGCATGCAGACAAGCTCAGGGCTGTCTGTAAGAGATCAAGCAGACCCTGAAATGAGGCACATTACAAGCTCTTCACAAAAAACTGGAATAATGCCTATATTACCAGTGTGGAGAGCAAAAATAAGACCAAAGAGCATTTGAGAAACAGTGACCTTAAGCCAATATTTTCTCATTGTTGTGGAGCGCTTCTGTGCAGGTCCAGTGCTGCATCCTGCTGTGTGAATACAGCATAAATATAACTGAGGGTGATGAACAGACTTTGGTTTATGAATGTTATTTTTGAATGATATTTAATTTTTTTAGACATCCTGATTGGATGTCTAGTTATAGACAAGATAGGATATCTCCATACTGTGTGAGGTCCTTTTGGGCAGCAATTTTGAGTCAATATGTATTTGTCCTTGTGTGGATGTGTGATGCATGCATGCATTCATGTTTGTGTGTGCCTGTATTTGTTCTTATATACAAAAACTTCGTAGATACTCACGCAGAAAAGTAATGAATGCATTAGAATAACAAAGGGGATATTAATATATATACCAGAGGCGGAAGGCAGCATGCTTTTAAGAATGTCAAGCAAAGGTACACCTGACTTCGCTGATGTAAATGTTGATGCATAGCCCATGGTTTGTTTTTCAGTGTTCAAACTTACATTATTTGTCAGATATTCTCTTACTGCAGGAAGAAATCCTGTGGCAAGAAATCCTGAAATCTTTAGTCTTTAGCCAGGCAAAACTGTCAGAGATCAGTTAGTTCTAACTGGATTCAGACCAGCAAAACATACCTATTTTCTGTTGTTTTCCACAACTTCCATATCATATTAATATACTGAATGCAGATTTGGGGCAAGATTTTGGTCAAGATTGGGTCTTGCTATGCAAAGAAGTACCGCTGGAGGAGGGTCAACTCTTTGATGTCCATTTTTTTTGATGCCTTCTCTTCCCTCCTCTCTACCCACCACATTGTGTTAGCATAGGGCAGCTGATGGAGTGATGGAAGGGAAGAGTCTGTGTGAGTAATGTGCTGAAATAGTTGCATTTTCCCAAGGCAAGGCAACAATGAAGGAGTGAATTCTGATTCTCTGAATCTCAAGATTCAGACTGCTGTGCTCCCAGGGAAGTACAACTACATGCTGCTGGCTGTTCAGCACTTGTCATAAATCCTCAGTCTTGCCCTTAAAAATGGTGGATTTTCTTAAAGTGAGAAAAATACTTCTGGAGAGAAGGGGTCCACGCTGTGTGCTGTAATAGCTCAGCTCAGTTAAACTCCGTGGAATTGAGTTACTAACACCAGTTCAGAATTCTGATAATATTTTGGCAGAAATGAACCTTGAGGTTCAGCCATAGTGAGTTCATTGTTACTGTTATTTTCTCTTAGGTTTCACAGCAGGGAGAAACGAAATGAGTGTGAAATCTTGTTAGCTATCTGAAAACCATCTGTATTTTCTTAATGAACACTGCACTTCACTTGGAACCATGAAATATGCAATATATTATGTTGATTCTGAAACAAATTGTGCAGAATTTAAACTTTACATGTAGACTGAACATTCCTTTATTTAGCAGATTCTCCTGTGAAATCTACCAATGTGATATTAATCATTTAGCAGCTGCTACAAGAAAGAGCTCTTGGAAGGCTTGGCTTAATGTCTTCCCTGGAAGTAATTACTTAGTGGCTAAAGGCACTTGGTTCTAACCAGTGAGGAATTCTGAATTTTAACTCATTACTTTTTATGATGACTATGTCCTTTAGTGTATGCCTTTCATTGGTTGTAAGCAGCCTATCCATACTACAGCTATAAAATGCAGGGATGGGGGAGGAAGAATTATATGCGCAGCTTACCAGAAAGGAATTTTTCCCCTTTGAAATCCTTTGAGGAAACCTTCAAATAGTACCAAATGTTAATGCGCAGTAGCAGTAAAATATTCAGCTGAGTTTCACAAATGAAGATGGGTATTGCATAAGTGTCCCAGAAGACCCATGAAATGTCAAAGCTTATAAGCCATTAACTGTTAGGCTGCTCAGACTCTGAATTCAGAATTGGCATGGTTTAATTTTTGCATTATCATTAACACAATGGTGCAACATACTGAGGTTTCACAGAACCTTTTAAAAACCAAGATGGCATGAAATGTGGTTGGGGAATATGAGACAGGCTGTGTCAGAGAATCACCACTGCTCTCGCTTACAAAAATAATTGACACTTCATTATGTCAATACTGTGGGATCTGGGACAGTTTCCCAGCCCCTGAGAGCAGATGCATATCCCAGCCACAATGTCACTCCCTGTTGGAAAAGGAGACAAGCATGAACCACCCCTATACAGCTGCCACAGCCCAGCTTCCATGAAAAGAAAATTTGGACTCCTGGACAAGTAGTGGTACACTTTCCCACATCCCCCAGCGTGGACAATGAGAGGTCAGGACTGAGAAGGTGCCACAAAACATATCTGCTCTGTGAGCGAGGTGGGCAGAGAGGTGAAGAAAGTCCAGTTTTGGTAAGTCCAGTTAAATTCTTCATTGTACCTGCTCAACACTTGCTTGACATACTCCACTCACAACTCAGTGAAAATGTATACTACAGTTTGGCTTTATAAATTACTGTGCTTATAAGAAATCACCAGCTATAAATTATGTAGGGAAAGGAAAATATTATGTAAAATAAGAATTGTAATAAAAAATGTTAGGGAACATTAACTTTAGACAGTGTTACTACTCTGCCTATGAATATTACAGTTAAACATCTGCTTAACTTCAAAACTTTAAATGGCTCCAACAAAATGAACTAACTGCTTGCATACACAACACTAAGCCTGGGTATAAAATGTTTGCAGAACCAGCATCACAGATGTGAATGCAGACAACTATTTTTGGTTATAGCTTTTTCTTACATGATTAAGTGACACTTTTCCTATTCATGTTTTCCTGGATATGGGACCATGCCTTGGAGGAACTGCCACATCTACATCTACATAAATGAAAAGTATGAAGATTGGGGCAACCTTTTATGATAGCTTTGCATAGTGCAACATTTAGTGCTCAAAGAGACCTCATCCACTGAATCCTTGAGAAGCACAAGTCCAGCTGAGGAAGCTCCATGGTGATGCTGCCATATTAAAGCATCACAGAGAATGAAAAAGGAGCTAGGGGTTTCTTACTTAGCTGTATGACACTGATAGTCAACAAACAAAGCAGTGAACAAAACATTGCAAGAAATAAATATTATTTCCTTACCTTTATTTATCTTTATAGTCATAGCCCCTTGTGTTTGTGGAACTAATCAATGTTTCCTCCTATAAGAATGATGACTGGAGAATTTTATTTTAATGGAAAGTAGACAATAAATATACATAGGGATTTTTGGTGTAGGATGGATTGGGGGACTCCTAAATTTTACATTTTTCAAAAGAAACCTTTATATGTGCTTGCACAGTAAAGACTCTATTAAATACCGATTGCGTACAGCATACATTCCAGAAAGAGAGCTGATTTGTTTTGGAAATGTAGGTGCGGGATTTGGTTGTGTTCAAATGAACTGCTACATTTGTTAATTACAATTGTTGAGCTCTTCACTTGGGTTGTGTGAATAATTGATTTTTTGGTTCAGTAGCCAAACTGAAAAATTGAATGTTTAAAAAAAAAAAAAAAAAAAAAAAAAAAAGGAAGGAAGAAGGAAAAGAAGATGCACATGTATTTAACTGAAATGGGTATATTTTCATATTTCTCACTGAAAACAAAACCAATGCAAAACTTGCACTTGATGCCAAATGAGAAGTTTTATTTTTGAGTTTGGTCATATTTGACAGAAGCAAATCAGCAGAAATGACAAATTAGAATTAGGTACCGGGTAAAAACTCTGCTTGGTGGTGGTGGTGGGGATTCCTTGTGCTAAATACACCACTAGCAGTGCCAGAGATCTGCTCTTCTTCCTGGTCTCATGCTTGACCTCTTTACTGTGAAGAAATGGTGGTGGGAGGAGGCAGGGGAAGACAAGTATCTCATATTTGAGTGGTCAACTCCCTGACTGCCTGGCAGTTTATCCTATTCTTCCTCCTCCTTCCCCCCTATTTTGCCTTGAAATTCCCCATCACAGAAGTCCCTCATCCATCTAAGGACTGCCTGAAAAGCCGAGAAATGCTCTCAGGTCCTCTGCCACATAGCACACAGCCCCCCTCACTAACAGTTCAGAAAAGCACAGGATGGAGGATTTGAAGACGAAGGAACGAACTTTTGTCAAATAATGGAGGTACTGCTTGATGGTGAGAGGAGTCTGTGAATGACCTGCCTTTTGGAGCTATGTGAAGAGTAGCCTGGCATGGGACAGGTGGAGGCGACCCTGCCTCACCTCTGTGCCCACCATCTCCAACCTGCTACCTTGGTGGCAGCATGCCTGTGAGTCTCGCCTGGAAGGTGGGGGCTGAGATCTCTCACTACCCCAAATTCAGAGCAGGGGGTGCACAGTGGCCTTCCTACTGGTGATCATACTCCTTAAAGTGGCTACAGCAGAGGGGAAGGGCTTTACCATACCCTTTGTGGGTGCATCTGTGTCTGTTTTGACTTTACCTGAAAACAAAGCTGCTGTGTTAGACAGAAATGAATTTCCTTTGTTCGTTACCCCCTGGATTGCTCTGATAGACAATTTCCCAATTAGCTGCAGGGGTGTTTTCATAATTGGGGGCTATTTTATTCTTTGTCTCCCTGAAATTTCCTGCGAGTGTTTAAAAGGAGTATTTGCAAGGGAAATCCGAATGCTTTCTGTAGCTTGAGTTTTCATCACACACTCCAATGTGCATGGATTAATCTCTTAAATGAAATGCTGTGTAGAAAAGAGTTCTGTTTCTACTTACCTACAATATATATAACATTTTAATATAAATAAGCTGGGGAATTGTGTCATAGGATGTTGTTTACACCATACATCCAGTTCTTGTCATATAGGCATTGTTAAGTCCAATAATATTAGATGCTTGAGGGCAGAGGGGATTAGTTGCAGGCCCTGTTTTTGCAGACAGGAAGCAGCCACTTAGGATGCACATGGGTGGGTACCGACAGTGAAATGAAAAGCAGCAAACGGTAATGAATCTAGTTCACGCTGAAGCAGAAAACCATATAATGCAAAGTCCTTTCGAGTTTTCAGTTTGAGTTAGACTTTCCTTTCCACTGCCTGGACCTTGCCATGGGACTTGGGGTTGTTGGTGCAGACCTGACACTCTCTGCACGACCATACGGGGTGCCCCATGGAGTGGGGTTTTGTTTCTTGTGCTGGCTCTGTACTCGTTCCCAAGCCCCGAACCTTCAGGACAGCCTATTGCAGCCCGCACCTTTCCCCACCCAGAGAAGCACACATGTAGAAGGGTAATGGAAAGATTTATTTCCACATGCTCTACAGCTAGCAAGGATTTTATCTTGTGAGCTGCTGGATGTCTATACCTTCTCTTGAAGTTAATCAAAGCTGAGGGCACTCAGGCTCCTCCAGGATCAAATAAATAGAAACCACAATGTCTTCCTGTCTTCAAGGGAGGGAAAAGAAAAGGAACTCCATAGAAGCCCTGATCCTGCTCTGTCCCTAGTGTTATTAATTCTTTTTTGAAAGAGCACTGCTGCTGTTTTTGTAATTTCTAATCTATGGTAGTTTATTATCACTTGTTCTCTTAACAAAGCATTTATTACTACTCCTACTAATGATATACAATTATGAATCAAAATGGGACCATGAAAAGTCACTCCTCTTAAACCTGAAAGCTAGCAATTAAATCAGGCCAATTTAGAAACACTGATGTGGTTCTCAAGGCTACTCTTACAGATAAGGTGTTTTAGGTGTTGAAACAGCTGTAATGCTTCTGCCCATAAAATATCAGGTGAAACTGTAATATACTGATTAATTTGTTGTTTTTGCTCTCCATTCCAAACACTGCAAAGCCAGACTGTTTTTAGAACTCCTATGTTTTATTCATAAGTCCACCTTTAAAAGAATAATAAATTTTAAATGTTGCTAAAGCAAAAAATCATTTAAGTTAAGGGCAGGCATAATTACTTCCTTTCAACTGAAAGAACTAAATAGAGATTATAGTATTATTTATTTTAACACAGCTGGAATTATGCTTTCTCATATGCAGCCTTTCCCTTTTGATTACTTTTATTTTATGTTAAAGAGACAACAAGAAGAAAAAAATAAAAGTCAAGTACCCATCAGAGAGCCTAGCTTTGTATAGACTTCAGAGCACTGAGAATGAAATGGAAACCATCTCTTCAGGAAGAGTACTTCATAATTTAAAGGTGAAGTACACAAAAATCAACTGCTATGTATTTACTGCCTTATATGCCATATGAAGGATGTTATCACTCATACTTTTTACATAGCTCTTGAAAATGATCTTGTTTTGTATGGCTTACAGATGTTTCTGTGTTTATAAGTCTGGAGGAAATGCACAGATTTTGGACAGATTTGCACCCATTAGGCTTTGTATCTGAAAGATGTTTTTAGAGATAAGGCCAATATAAAAAAAAATTATCAAGGAAAAACAAGCTTTGAAAAATGTGAATTTGCATCACAGAAATAGTACAAGACAGCTAGGTTATGCTGTTTCCTTTTCATCACTATTATTAATTTCTCTGAATGTGGCTTCTGAAAACTCTCTGGTTGTTGATAAAAACATAAATAGAGACGGTGGATAAAAATATTAGGTTGGCTTTTAGTACTGTTGATATAGGAGAGGGAGAAGTCCGTGCTTATCCTGGAAGAGATACTTACCTGTTTCCAGACACCAGAAATAGTGTATTTTAGTTAGCACTGTGCCCTTCTGCAGATATTTTACTATATCTAGTGATAGCTCCACTTTGACTTTTAAATCCCATGCTGCATTTGTTAGTCTGAGATCCAAAGTAAAACGCCAACTGCATTTTTTTACTCAGAAGATATGTGACACAGCGTCAAGGAGAGACACCGAGCCTGAAATCCTAAAAAAACTTCTTTCTGCAATATCTTCACAGAGTAGAACCTCATCTTAAACATTGTAATAATCATGAATTCTCTTACTTTCTTAATAGCCCTCAGGTACAACTAGTCATTTTCTTTCCAACATTCAAAACTAAAAAGCAGAAAGTTGTTTGCATCTTGATCCACCGCCTTGCTCCAGAAAATGAACATCCCTGCAGAAAATCTCCCTCTCCAATTTACTTTATGTTTTATTCAGATCATAATCTCTTTCCCTCCCCTTCCACTCATTAATCCTCTCTGCACATGACAACAGTTCTTTGATCATTCACCACTGAAAAGTCCATGCAAATCAAAATGATGATATTTCATTCTGGACTTGTAAGGTAGGATTTGCTTCATCTAATTTAACTGCCGAGAAGTTATATATTTAGACTTCTAGCCATTCATCTAAACTCCATTTATGGTCAGTGGAGAGTGACAGGCATCTTCAGGTATACATTCATCATACCTATCTAAAACACATATCTTCTTAATCATTCCTTGGGGGTACTTAGCAGGAGAAAGTCTAGGGGACAGGACCTACGCATAAAGCTGCACCCCCAGCTCTAAGACAGCTTGAGGTAGGTGAAATGAAGCAGCTTTACCAAAAATCTAGTTGCTCCCTAACTTCTCATTCTAGTTGGGAGATCACTGTTCTCCGTAAACTTCCAGACTGTGTCCTTTTTCTTTCCCTCTGCTAAGCCAAATCAATTTGTGTAATGATATATGTGTAATGATATATCCAGCCAAATTTGTTGCTACATATTGCGATGAGATGTGGTAGTTTCTTAAAATGGAAGAATATAGGAAAGTAGTAAACCTTTCATAAAGAGTGATCTCTTCTGGATTGCTCAGTTGTTGAGTGTTTACATTGATCATGACCTGGAATTTTTTTTAAGATCCTTGATTTCGGTAATAGTTGATGTTAAATACCATTAGAAATTTTGTGTGCAGAACAAATGTCAGGAATAGCATAGCAAGTGCTGCCGTATATTATTTATTGTTTCAAAAAAATTAGAAATAGTTAAATAAAAATGCAAGAGTTCTGTTTGGACAGCAGAATACACAACAGTAAAAGCATTCCTTTCTTTCCTTAAAGGACATTTTTCTTTTACTTTATTTCTTGATATTTCTTCTTCTAGCTCTACTGATAATTTGCACATAGCAATTTTTTTTTGGATCATGAATTGTCATTTCTGTCTTTCTTAGTTATTTTACACTTTCCTGTTAGATGCTTCTGTTTGAACCTGTCCAGGTTCTATAGCTTCTAATCATTTTTGCTCCCATCTTTTACCTAATAAATGCGAGTTCCTCAGTTCTGCTTCCTTCTACTTGTGGCATAGTTCATCTACACTAGCAATGCAAAGACCTGACACCTCCTGGAGATTTACAAGTGAGGAACAACTTGTGGAGTAACAGTCCTCTTCGCTTTCTGGGAGCAGAAGCCCAGGAGAGCTACAGCAAAACTGAAGATGGTTATAACTCATGGCCTGGACTGTACATTAGCTGCACCAGTGGAATAGGAGGATATGTTGAATCAGTCAATGCTATGCCTTATTCCCTCCAGTACCTCTGACATCTACCATTCTGCTAGTCCGTATTGGAGTGTGTCTCTCAAGTTTCAGGGCTGAAACTGCATAGTCAGTCTTACAGGGACCAGCATGAATAGAAGAAGACCTAGATATATCTGGAGCTTACAAGCAGAAAGAATAGCTGCTATGAAAAGAATAGCTGTAGGAAATCATTTTATAGCCTGTTGCCATTTAATGCCATCACTCTGCCATAGCTGTAAAAGTGGTGAAATGCTGCAGCTTCTGGTTGGTCTGGTGGTAGGTTTAGCTAGTTTTTGATTTGCAACAGTCCTTGAGGTGGACTTCACAAGGCGGGATTTGTTCATCTGTAGGTCTTGAACATCAGTATTTATCCCTTCTATTTTTTACTGGCATCAATTGCTAGTTTACATAGAGCAGGTAAAACCTGAAGGACATTACTGGCTTTTTAGCTGATATGGTTCTTAGCAGGATTTCTTATCAAACCAGGGCATTCTGATACACGTGGGAAAGTCAAAAAAGTGTCTCTGTGATCTTCAAGTGACTCCTGAACATTTTTACCACTTTTATGATACTGGAAGAACAGTCTAGCCATGAGATCTAATGACTCTCTCACGGGGTACCTCCTAACAAGGTTCAGAGAAGAGTGGGGTTGTCACAAACACTTAGCTTTTACAGCTTAACAGCCCAGTTTGTATATTACCTGTGTATGTGAGTATGTGAATGAATATATAAGCCCAAGAGGTGAGAAGGAAACAAAAGTTCTTGTTGCAATTGACTGGCATTATCCATTATATTAGCAGCCCAGCAGTGACTAGAATAGAGAACATTAGAACCTCAGTTGCCCCTATCCCTATTGTAAATTACTTTTTTCACTTAAGGGAGCAAGTGAGGGGAAAACAGGAAAAGCTTAAATCATCAAGCTGACATCTTTAAAACATCTGACACACATCATATATCAGATTGCTGGCCAATATAAATCTACATGTGTGGCACTCTCAATATATATTTCTCACTTTTATGTTTATCTACATAGAAAAGTCACCAGCTACAGGTGGGAATACATCTCTGCTGAAAAAAACAGGCGAAGGAGATCTACATACCCATGTGGTTATGAGTGTATCCTGTGGCTGTGTCTGGGGGGAAAGCAAAAAGAGGCCCATTAAAGGCCAGTTAGCCCCTCCTTTAAACCTGTGTTGGAACTAACAGAACAAATCATACATGCTCCAGGCCTATTAATTAAACTCTGCATATATCTTCTGGGGCAAATTGCCATTGCTGTTGTGGGCTCAATATGGGATTTTTCCCTTTGAATGTTAGAAACCTTCAAGGTAGACAGAAGTGTCCAACTGAGCTAATCACCCAAGGGTAATCAATGAGGAGAAATGGGCACTCGTAATTATTGGGAATGGCCTGAGCTTAGAAAACGTGACAGAGATAAAATGATTTCTTTGTCTTCCTCTTCAGAACTCTAACCCTTAGGAATCATTTCAACCCTGCCACTGACAGGGGAAGACTTATGAGTGGAAGACTTCTTAAGTTTCAAATACTGTCCCCCAGTATGGATAATCACGAATGCCTGTTGGCTTCAAGCAGGCACCATTTGCAAAGCTCTGCGTATAGGGAAGAAATATCACTAAACTATTCAAACAAGAAAACGATAAACAGAAGACCATTTTTTTTCCCTTTAAGTGTGCACTTGTTGGACTTCAGTAACCCAGTCTCCTCTTCTTGCATGGCTTTCAGGCAAGAATCAATACAGATGTTATGAGTATGGAATCATGCTCTCTGCATAGAGGTGTGCGGGATACTGAGGCAAATGTTAAAAAAGGCAAATGTTGACAATGACAATGCATTGTTTGCTGTTGGGATGCACTTACCTCTCCTCCTTTTCACATGGAGTGACCATAATAAGGCCAGATGAAGGGAATCAAATTGTTTTTTCCATCCAAAACCGCATTCTTGAATTCTCTGAGGTTAAATATGCAAAATAATTTCCACTGGAATTCTAGTTGCCCCTGCACAGAAGCTCCTGGTTCATCTTCCTGTCCTATCTGTGTCAGAAGATACTGGACTTTTTAACTGGCTAACTAACTTCACAATATGAATCAGATATGAATCTCCTAGGAGGCCTAAGGAGACTTAAGCCCATAAATATCCTGTTTCCTGCTTCCCTGCTATGATACTGCAATGTGTGTGTTGCCAGGTCTGTTACCTTGACGCTTGCCCTGTGCAAGATGCAGGGAGATGGTGAGGAGCTGTGGTGCTGCAGGAAGAGGTGTCTTCTCTCTAGCTACAGCTGAGCATTATAACCCCACGTGGTTGAGGGAAGACATGATAGGTAGAAGGTTCCCTTGCTACATGACCTGAAACAAAGGAAGATAATCATATATTACTTTACATAGTTGCAGCCATTCACTCTACTTCACATCAGGGAT
This sequence comes from Dromaius novaehollandiae, assembly GCF_036370855.1. Classification (NCBI taxonomy): domain Eukaryota; kingdom Metazoa; phylum Chordata; class Aves; order Casuariiformes; family Dromaiidae; genus Dromaius; species Dromaius novaehollandiae. The sequence goes on along the minus strand of NC_088100.1, from coordinate 44,165,519 downwards.
ATCTTGGTACAGGCGCACTTCTGAAAGCTACATAGGCCTCAGGTCTAGGCACATGGGCTTCCTCAGCTTTGGTGCTTCCTTCCAAGAAGAAACTGATAGGTGTTGAGCAACAATTTTGTTTTATCCCTCTCACCACACAGAGTTAGTAAATTCATATCCCCAGCTCCTTGGACACTGAATTAGGGCCAGCATATTCATCAGCTCACAGGACAGATCCTTTGATACATGTGCCTGAGAAATATAGCATTCGGTTCAGCCCATCACATTATCAGACAAACAACTCCAAAGAGAGGGTCATGCTTTAACTTTCTGGTTTAAGCTGCTTTTGAGTTTTATCAGTAAAAATTTGCCATTTTTAAAATCACAGCAGTAAATATTAATGTAACCAAACAAAGAGATAGGTGAGATCACATTAATTTTCATTTGTCGTAGCTGCTAAGTTTTGTGGGGCAGCTTGTTAATCTCACACTGTGAAGCAATGCGTAGTTAGCTCAAGCCTTCACAGCGTCAAGCAATATAGGCACACAACATAAGAATGGGATTTTTAGTCTGGGAGGACTGAAAAGACTGGAGGTTGGGTTTCTCAGCCTTTGCCTGATGCTGTTAAAATATTCTTATTAGTGATCTAGATAACAGAATAGAGAATAAGCTTATAAAATTTGTAGATAAAGCTGAGCTGAGCTGAGTTGAAAGCACTTTTGAAGAATCAGAAAGATCAGAATTCAAAGGCTCTTGATAAATTGAAGAAATAAGCTAAAATCAGGAAGATAAAATTCAGTAATGACAAGTGTATAGTTCAACATAGGAAGAGAAAATCAAAGGTGTAAGTACAAAATGAATAATAACTGAGTTGTCACTGATACTACACTGAAGGCTCTGAAGGTTGTAGTGGATCACAAATGAAACACGAATCTCTATGGGGATGTTATAGCAAAAAAGTATATCTCTCTGTGATATATTAGCAAGAATGGTGTATAAAAGAAACAATTATTTTCTCTGTAGAGAGCTGGTGAAACATTGGAATTTGGGCAACACATTTAAATAAGGAGCTATAAAAGCTGGAGAAAGACCACTGGAAAAAATAAATAAGATGAAAGAAAAAAGCACCTCTGAAGGAGCTGGGCTTATTTAGTGTGGAAAAGAGGAGAGATGGGGACTTGGCAGTGGCCTTCGGATACTAAAATTTTAATATAAAGTCAAACTTCTCCATAGATATCCGGGGCAAAAGAAAGGTTAAATTGCAGCAAAGAAGATTCACAATAGTTACTAAGAGGGAAAACGTGGGAGCTCCCTCCCTGCCAAAAATGTTTATGATTTGATGACATAATCAATGAAAACTGTCAGCCTCTTAGAAGAGTGACTGTTTTATTTCTTATGTACCAGGAAAACATTGATGCTTTAAAAAAAAAGTAGATGAATGTAGATCATCCAAACTTGTGAGACAATGCGAGTACAAACAGAAATATCAGGGAGCTTACTTATTCACGTAATTTACTGTGTGATCTTGGCAAGGTGAATTACTTCTTTCCAAAATACTTTCCTAAAAGATGGAACAGATGGGCAGGTATTTTATGTGTCTATTAAATTATAATTTATGCTTACCAAACTATGTGTTTTGTCCAGCAGGGGATCCTTACATGTGCAGGATTTCAGTTATAGCAGAAACATTTCCAGGGATTTCCATAGAAGCAAGATTATATTCTTAACAGATAGGTAGGTGTATATTAATTTAAAATCAACTTAAAATCTCTTAGAAAACAAAAGTTAAGACCAAAAGATACGCTAACAAAATTTTAGAAAAAAAATTCAGTGAAATTGGTTTTACAGACTCCTAGAACTGAACTGGATTTCCTCCAGCGTCTTCCTTTTAAGCCTCATGGAATAGTGCTGTGTTATTGCATGTTAACCTAGGTAACAGTTGCAGTACTAATGAATTTGGGGTTGTATGAGGTTGGATTTGGAGGGTGTATGGTAACAGTGCTTGGCCCTAGTATCTTGAATAAAGAATTCTGTTTGAAGGTGTTGCCAGTGGGTTCAGAGGCATACTATATCTGGAAATTGAACTTCAGATATCAAAAAGAGACCAACCAGAGTATTTTCCTTGATAAAATTGAGAGAAATTAGAAAGTAAACAAGATGAATTAACAATGATCAATTACTCCCAATCTTGGTGGCAGCTGCATGAATTTTTAATATTATGCTGAGATATAATCCTGTTGCAGTCATAAAAGGACCATTCATGAATAAAATTAAGCAAACTCATGCCTAGATTCAGAGATAGCTTAAGGTTTACGATCAGTGTAGGCATGATTGAATGTTGCTATCCTAAGGATGAAATAGAAGGGCCTTGTCGTCATACAGAGGTCTCTGCCAGAAAAGAGAGGAAGAAGGATGGGGTCTTGGGCGGAGACAAAGGAGAGCTTAAATAAAAATCTCAAAATAAATACTTTTCATTCAAATCGAGTTAGATATTAGATGATACCATCTTTGAAGAGTGAGGCTGATTCATAAAACCTTGGTATACTGAACATAAATCTGGCTCAGTTTAGCTTACATTTTTTTAAGAGTTATTGTTCTTTTAACAAACTCTAACCAACTCTCAACCTATTTAGGCGGAAGCTGTGTTGTGATGCAGATTTGTTGTACTGAGTTTCGATGATGAAGTCATAATCCATTGGGGTCTAATGAATGAACTCTTTAATCAAGAGCTATGTATTCTCCAGACATCTGTAAGATTGAATTCACTCTCGTACTTTTGAACTCTGGAGGAGGATTTTGATAGTAATCGAGGAAAGGAAGATGATCCAACAGGACCAAATTTAGACATAAATTACGTCCACACTTTATACAATGCAGTTTGTAGAATTTTGTTTTCATTAAGGGGAAACTGCCACTAAAAAAAGGGTAAATTCACACTAAATATGGGAATGTGAACTATCAGAATACCATCAATCTGATCATGCACTGAACTGTCACAGAAAAAGGTATTTCGTAAATGAGGTTATAGCTCTTTTAGGGTATCGTGATTGCTATCCCCAGGGAATATGACAAAGACTTTTTGTAGGTGGTAGAATGCGATAGTGTTTTCGTTCCTGAGACAGACATGGAGTTTAAATAAGAGAGCTTAAATAAGTACAAAATATTAAGTGCTTAAATCTGTACTTACCTTTAGCTGCATTTATACTAGTGAATTAAATATGCCAAGTTGATTCTCTGGTGCTAGCCAGTGTCCACACTAGGCAAGTCTATTATCCTCCAGAAGAGCATAGCCTCCTATGAAGTGCCTCTTGGGAAGGGTTTTGGGCCTGAGATGACTCCTGAAATGTGCTAGAGAATTACTGGGAGTGCAGCAGTTGGCCTGAGGCATAAACAGTACCAGGGATCACTCTAACAATGTAACAGTATAGATGGTCAGGTTACAATACCTGGGATATAATGGAAAAAGCTAATTTAAGTGCCCAGTTCCCTCTACCTGTATGCGCCTTTGATCTGGCTTCTAGTTTCACTAAAGGCAGATTTTTAGAGGGATTTGGGCATTCCCATTAGCTGAACTGCAGGGCTCAAAGGGTTGTTATCAGTAGCACAAAGTCCAGCTGGAGGCTAGTCACTAGTGGCGTCCCCCAGGGATCAATACTGTGGCCAAAACTGTGTAACATCTTCATTAATGACTTGGATGATGGGACCAAATGCATCCTCAGCAAGTCTGCAGATGATACAAATCTGGGAGGAGTGGCTGATAAACCATATGGTTGCACTGTTATTCAGAGGGACCTGGACAGTCTGGAGAAATGGGCAGAGAGGAACCTCATGAAGTTCAACAGAGGGAAGTGTGAAGTTGTGCATGTGGTAAGGAATAACCCTGTGCACCTGTACAGACACCAATACAGCTGGACAGCAGATTTGCAGAGAAGGAGCTGGGGGTCCTGGTGAACAACAAGTTGGCCATGAGCCAGCAATGTGCCCTTGTGTCTAAGAAGGGCTGCATAGGCAGAGCATTGCCAGTAGGTAGAGGGAGGTGATCCCTCCCCTCTACTTCGCATCTGGAGTGGTGGGTCCAGTTCTGGACTCGCCAGTACAAGAAAGAGAGGAACATGCTGGAGCTAGTCCAGTGAAGGTCTGTGAAGGTGATAAAGGGACTGGAGCATCTCTCATATGAGAAGAGGCTGAGAGAGCTGGGACTTTTTAGCCAGGAGAAGAGAAGAGAAGAGAGAAGAGAAGGGGGGATCTTATCAGTGTTTATAAATATCTGATGGGGGGAGCATATAAAGAAGACAGGACAGACTTTTCTCAGTGATGCCCAGTGACAGGACAAGAGGCAATGGGTGTGAACTGAAACACAGGAAATTCCTCTTGAACATAAGAAAATGCTTCTTCACTGTGAGGGTGGTTGAATCCCAGAGCAGGTTTCCCAGAGAGGTTATGAAGTCTCCATCCCTGGAGATATTCAAAATCTGTCTGGACATTGTCTTGGGCAGCCTGCTGTAGCTGACCTTGCTTGAGCAAGGAGGTTGGACCAGATGATCTCCAGAGGTCCCTTCCAACCCCAAATATTCTGTGATTCTGTGATTCCCCAGTCATGTTAAGGGCAGGCAAGGAAGGCACTTGTGTGGGGCCAAAGTCTGTGGGAGTATATTCATGAAAGATGACTGAGGGACCTGTATCTTCCACTTATCTGTGACTCTCAGGTTCTAATGCTGGCTCTGGAATTATTTAACAGAAACTTGGTTGTATTTTACAAAGAAATATGATCCCAAGTACTCTGCTTGTGATTCCACACACACAACGTTGTGTCACCTAGACTTAGTAGCAGTAAGTTAGCTTTATTCACATGCCTCTGCCTCTGAGGTGTGTAGCTGGCTTGTGTGACCCTGCAGCGTGTTGTTTAGCACTTCTGATTCCGTGAGCTAATGCAGGTACAGTTAGATAGGCTTTCAATTAACTCTCACAGCAGGCTTGCTTTGAGGGAAACAATGCCAGTAGACAATCTGCCATCTGCTGCCATATCCGAGGCTAAGCAAAAGAGCTGCTGCCACCAGAACTGCCTGAAGAGTGCACACAAACTGCTAACTATCTAAGAAAAGGATTTTAGAGTTGACCTGTGAACTTGGTGCTTCCAAAGGTCTTCAGGAGTGAAATGGTGTGGCTTCTGTGGTGAGATTTCAGACGCTGTTGTGGAAAGTTCACTGTGACACTTTTGTATAACTGGGTTAGACTTTTGTAAACGAGGTGAGACTGAGGATCAATATAACCCAGTGGACTGTCTCCAAGAGCAGGAAAAAGCAGATGCCCAAAGATACAGTAGACTAGGCTGTCTAAAATTTATTTTTACTGGCTGTTTGACTGTGTGCTTATTTGTGCACAACTTGTGCTTGAATGAACAGTTGGGGAATGGTTGTTCTTTAGCAAAAGCTCCTAGCTGTCATTCTCTTATTTAAAAATGCTATGCGGACACTTGGGCAATACAGTATGTATCGGTTGGAGAGGAAGACAAATACTGCACGGGAGAAACTGAATGTGATTCTTGTAAGACTAACACAGTCTGAGGAAGAAGGAGGAGGGTTGAAAATGGGTTAAAAATGAAGCAAAAGTAATTTCATCAAGGAGGCTGGCTTTGTCTTTCCTGTTTCTTCATGGAAGGTGAAAAGTTGAACTTGTGTTTCTCTAAGGGTGTGTAAATGGTAGATATTTTTACTAGTATATGTTGGAAGGAGCTGTGTATCAGAATGGGATGTTCTAGTCATTTCCCAAGGATACAAGGCTTAAGAGGTTACTCTCTCTCCTGTGTCTGTCTCTTTCTCTACCTGTGTTTCCCTGTCTGTTTCCACTTCATAACTTTTCAGTAGATGAGCCAGTGTAAACCACATTTTACACAGTGTTAGTAGACACAAAGATACTGTTGTGTTCATATAATTTTCATCAAAACGGGCAACTTGGTAGTCCAAATAGACCCGTAGACTTTCCCTTCTGAAAGAGAACTGGGCCTGTGAGTGCAACCCTCCGGACACATCAGAGAATCCACAGGAGAGAGCTATTATGAATGTCCTGATTATGAGAAAAGCTTTAATCAGATATCACACATAATTATATGCTAGAGACTCCAACTACAAGCCCTGAATTCATAAAACTAGACTTTATTCCTTCCTCTGCTAAAGGAACTTAAAGGAACTAAATGTCTATTAACCGGATGGGGCTGGTGATGGACTTCACTGAAAGACTGCTGTGGAAAGGTGTTGTTATATTCAGTAAAGAGAGTGAGAATGAGCAGCATGTTGTGTATGTAAAAACTGGTGGTGAAGAGGGATGTTTTGGGAAACTTTTTATGCAGGATGCATTGTGAAGCAAAACCCATAGAAGTAATTAACTTCAGAGGAGATAACAAACCCTATTAAGCGGGTATTCTTCTGTCTTGGAGGGTGTAGTTTCATACAATGGAGATATTACTGAAAGCATTAGAACAATGCAATCAACAATGCCTTGAAATTAATGTTTCCGGACTTCACAAGCAATTTCAATTATATTATGCTAATATATTAAATTAGGAAAACAAAAGTTATGTAAGGCTTTTAGACAACATTAGGGTGCTGAGCCAGTAAATGAATGAAGGGAATTCTCTCGTAGTGGGAATAACGGACTGAGGAACAGTTAAAGGAGAAAAATCAGGAGTTGCCCTCAAGCTGAAACAATCAGCTATTGGGAGAACAATAAGAAACCACTGTAAGGCCAGAGACATCACCAGTAAAGACATCACCTCCCCTTTGGGGAGGGGATTGGGAGGCAGGCTGAAAAGGGACAAGTTATTTTAGACAATTATTATTGAAGCTGTTACTACTAAGCATTTCAAACACTAAGTCTAGTCATTCAGATTCAGGAAGGATAAATTCCTCTTGACAGCTAGGAATATCAGCGCATGGCAAACCTATGATGTGAAAAGCAGATGGAAGAGAAAAATGAAAATGTAGAAGGGATGCGACACTATGAAAATGCATCATAAAAGAGGGGGGAAACAGTTTCTTCCCTTTTAATCTGCAGAGCAGTGCTATCACAAGATGATATAGGCTGTCAGTGAGAAGGGCTATACTAACTACTGATGCAATGAGGTTCCTGAGCAGCAAAACAGCTTCATCAGTAATTTTAAGTTAAAATATGAAAAGTGTAAGCTCAGGGCTACTGAGAATGGTCAGTTCTGGCCATTCTGACCCAAAATGTTCCTTCTAGTCTAGTCTTAAATCATAGATATCAAGTTGGCAGTATCTGTAGAAAAAAGAGAAGGCTACAGAGTAGGAAAATGATTGTCACAGAGAAGCAAACCACCTCTTCAGTTGGGATATTTGCATTAAATGTTTTCCAAAAGGTCTATATGTTTCATGGAAGATGAGTTCTAGTCGCCTTAAAAAGATTATATTGAAAGTTTAAGAGAAGAATCTATGAGACAAGTTCTCTGTTACGATGTCATTTGTAGTAAGTCAGCTGCTCTGCAAAGGCATGCATTAAGGTTCACCACATGGAGGTGCTGCCTTATAACTCAGTCACATCTTTCATTAAAGGATTAAGAAATTTAGGAAACACCCCAAGGCGTGTGTTCTGACATTAGGAGGAAAACCACTGACTTTCAGGAAGGATTTGAAAGACTTCCTGAATGGATAGAGTTAGCAGATCCCTTGCAGGAGCTCAGTGGCTCCAAGTGAGCTAGCTCAGGTACTGGGAGCAGTGTTGGTAGGAAGTTATACCGCTATGCAGCTACACTGTACAATATCTGAGCTGGTTCATTCAGAGTTAACACAACTTTTTCAGTTCATAACTGCACTGTGCTGTGCAGACAGTCCATCTAGATAAAGCACAATACATCCTTCATAAACTCTGCCTCAGTTGTTTAATGTGGAAAATAAAAATGAAAGTGTTTACACAAGGCACCCACTTGTCTGGAAAGTAAAGGCTCTCAAGTTGCAAGAGTGCAAACACTCGTGCAGATGCTTCGTTTAAGTATGGAAGGAGTCTGATAGCCATTTCAGGCTGCAATTTGCATGATTAAGGAAAAACATCTACATAACTGCTGAAGGGTCAGGTCTATTTCACTTTGATCTCCTTGGTTGAATGGAGTTGGAAGTACTGAGAATTATCATCATTATGGTGCACATTCCTGCATATTTCTTCTGATAAGATTGATCTCCTGAGCCATGTTCCCACTTGTGAATACATATTTGAGCCTTACAGAAAAGGTAAATGGGCTGTGTTTTCTATACAATATGTTTATCTGCAAAAAGCATTCATCCTGAAAACCAACCAAATTGTAATGCATTAGCAAGAAATAAAATCTCTCCAAAGATTAAGGTTTTGGTTCTGTAGTTTTTGCAAGAGATTTTGAGTAATAATATTAAGTGACATTGCTTTCAGAGCTAGTGGGAAAGAAGATGCTTTTTAATATCAAACAAATGGAAGATAAAAGAATTTTTCAGACATCCAGCATGAAAGACATCAGACAAAGGAAGGTGCCCTTTTGAATACACTCTTTCATTGACCTGGATCTGATATGGCCAATGAGTGGCCTACTGGCGCAATTCTGCTCACCAGGCAGTGCTCTCCAGCTCTCAGCAATGCTTAAAACGCATCCACACTGCATTATGGTTGGGCAGCTTGTCCAGGGCGCAGAGCTCTGTGGGTCTGTAAAGTCCTCTGTGGTAACTAGAAGCCTGAATGCAAGGGACAGACCCAAGGGACGTACTGAAACAGGACTGATAAAACCTGCTGGACACTAGCAGGTACAGGGCACTGAAAAAAATTGCACAGTATGTCCAATAGTATCTGGGTTTTTTTCCCCCCATTAGCCAGAGAGTTTTAGATAACAACTGACTGCATGGCTATCTTATGATATTGCCTGGCCCCTCAGTATTTCTGTCTTTGAGCTCAAGACAGGGCCTAGTAGGCTATAACCGCCTGAAAGCTTGGAGCTGTATTGGAACAAAAGGTTTCAAGGGTAAAGTAGCCGCTTTGGGTGTAATTGACACATGCACTTGATTACATTAAAATACATTTGGTTGACAAGCAGAACTAATTAAAAAGCACCTGATTACCCATGTACCTTGTTATATTTCACTTCAGTGCACTTACCGGTGAATTAAATCCAATTTAGTGACAACCAAGGGGCAGTGCTATAAGAGGGTAGGGCTCCCTAGTTCAAGGTTGCAGAGGCTCAAATCATTCTAGCTGGAGATAAATATTAATTTTTTTTGCTTATGTCAATATGCTGACAAGTAACATAAAAATATAGATCCAGTGTTGAAGGAGAAGGCATGATATGGCTGAGGAAACCAATCTGACATAAGGTGGAGACAGTGTCAGTAAATACCAGAATCTGTAATGGTGCTGAATAACGAGACTGGGTAGCTTAAAAACCAAAATGAACTTCATAACCTGAGAGAATGTGTCTGAAAGATGGCAATCAGCTATTAGATGATTGCCTCTCTTGCAGGAATAACATAATTGTGGTAGAGCAGGGAGTCTGTGACTTTACAGAAATTATTTTGAAACCTTTGCAACCACTCTTCCATTTTGATTAACCACATCCCACTGACTGTGTGTTCTTCACACATGACAGAATTCAGATGACAGATACCAAGTGAGGAATGAAAATACAGTTGCTGACATTTTCTGCATTCAAGAATCCCTTCATTGAAAAATAGCCTCATTTAGAAAAAAAGAAATATTTAATGAGAAGAGTTGAAATTGGTATGGAATTTTCCAAATTAACACTGGTATTATTTTAGTTATTACTCAAATATTAATATTATTTTAAATGGAAAAACAGTTTTTGATTGAAGGTAACACAGTTTGAGAGTAATTTTGATCTTTTATAAAAGTATCAATTAAAATATCACATACAACTAATTTTGATTGAAAAATGGAATGCTCTAATTCTTAACTTTTCAACAAAAGCAACATTTTTTCTTTCTGTTTGCTAATTCATTGTACATTGAAATAAATTATAACAGCACTCCATGAACTGTTACCTAATATGTTCTATTTTAATATGGTTTCAGGCAGGATTAAAGATGAAGACTCCCAGAGTAGGTGAGCTGAGTTTCTCTTAGCCTCCATTGCCTTTCTAAACTTGTGACTCCTTCAACTATAGTGAGAGCTTAGATATTTATTGCACCTCTACCCACAGGCGTGTAGACATCTGCTGTGAGATATATTAATCTACAGTCAGGTCTTTCTCTTAAAAGGTTGTTGTCCAGTCCAGAGATTCTACTGGAATTAAAGAACAGTTGAGAGAATGTTGCGCTAAAAAGGAAGCTGTTGTTTTGGTGAGTGTGCGAGTTGACATGGGGTGTTTTGTGGTGCGGTGAGACAGGCTGTAGCCAGCTGATGGACCCAGAAGTGGTGGAAGTGTTTGTCTGTCTTCCTCCTCTATCAGCCTTGCTGAGAGGTCCTAGCCTGCTCTCAGACTTGCACACTGGGTCCACATTCAGCTCAATGAACTGTTTTCTTTCTTAAGTACCAGTCTGTGTAAAGCTAAGATAGGGTTTGTTGCTTTATGTTTCACTGCATGAGAAGTCATGCCCACGACAACCTTTTCACCCACAGATGTTGCTTCAGTCTCTGTAATAGCCCCTGTTGCTGGCGGTGCTAGAAACCTGCACACCTTCTATGCATGACCGTTTTCTTAGCTTACACTTCAGAGCTGTGCTTCTGGAGGCAGATCTTGAAGTTGGCTACTTTAGACATTTAGGGATGGAAATCTAACTTCCTAAACATGCGAGCCTTTGTTTCCAAGAGGATGGCATATCTGGGGACTGTTTGGAGCTGCAAGAGAGAAGGAATGGATCATTTCAGAAAAAGCTCTGTTTTAAAGACAGAAAGTTGTATGTTCTAGCCAAAATTTACTTTTTGATGTGGCATTTGAATGAAATAATGAAATGTGTCAGGGACTTCTTTCATGTATACTATTAAAAATGAGTCTGTCTCTGCACTTATCATGGATGAGTTCAGGAGGGTGATAAGTTTGGTTTGAGCAAATGACATAAATTAGATGAAGTTTTTAAAAAAATTATCCAAATTAGCAAAGCTTTGTTAGCTCAGGAGGAATGGAAATTTACCTGTCTAATGGGAAGAAGAAGGATTTGGAAGATCCCAACACATTCATCAAGCTTCACAGTAACCAGATGTAATATTTTGCCTTGGATTCACTGTAATCACTGGGACCAAATGCTTTGTTCTACTGGGAATACTGCAGTATTTATTACAGGTATTGCACTGGCAGACATTTCAAATTTCTATTTATGTAGTTGAAAATAAAGCTGACACCATTATGTTACACCATTTGCTATTTTAGAGATACTGGTTCTTTAAGCTATGCAAATGTAGGTTATTTGAACAGTAGATGAAGCAATTAAGTATGAGCATGTAAATTACTACTCTACTGATCATCTGAGATCTGAGATGTTTTATAAGATTATATAGACCTATTTCTCAAAAGTAAGTTATGATTTTGGGCATCAAATTGATACCTCCTTAATGAAGCCTATTTTCCAGTAACAAGTGCCTTGTATTTTCAGAAAAATGATATGATTGCTCAAAGGGTGCTGCGTAATTACATTGCTAAAAGCAAGGCAAAGTAATCCAAATTGTAGTACCATACTGACTCAGCTATGTTGCTTGTACTCAGCAAATTCATGTAAGAGTCCACGTGAATTCAGGCTGACCCTGCATGCTTACAAGGGTTTCATCTATAACAGCTTGAAAAGAACGAGAGTTCTGTTTGTGAGATTGCAGCCAAAAGTCACTGGTGCTACTGGCGACAGTCTTTAGATCAGACTCCTGAGGAGAAATCCCACAAGAAGAAGAATGAAAACAGACCTACAAAATAATGATCAAAGGCCACAGTACACTTAGAATGTTTCCTTTTATTTTAAATATACCTATTACAATAATTTGTTAGGCATATATAGAGCGCTATTATTTACATGGTTCAGTGTTTATCCTTTGGGGAGAATTCCAGTGCTCAATAAATAAGAGTCAGTGAGCTGCTTGTTAACCATGTTGGAATCAGAGTTCTGAGAGATTAAATTCACATAAATGATGAAAGTCCTTGAAATGGTTACAGTTACCTGCAGTTTCATACAGTAGGCTTCTTCTGACTGCAGTCAAATTGTGTTTAAAACTGTGAACATAGTTCTAGGTAATCAGAAGAAATTTTAACAACAACGTCAAATTAAAAAAGTACTGAAAAACATCAGTGGTTTAAACTCTACACTTTTCAGATGCATTTCAGGGTGATGATATTGTTCAAAGGGAACACAGAAAGTTTGGTAGAATGCCTATTATAAAATGTCTAGATCATGGGGCAAAATATACAATCACTAATAAATTAAAAATACAGCTTTTTACCAGATCTCCTTCTAACCTGACATCTTAAAATGTGCCTGCAGGCTTTCATTATTTTTATTAAAATCCAGTTTTCCGTAGTTACTACTTCTTATACATGTATTTATGCATTATATATAATATATATAAAACATAAAAGATTAAGTTGTCAGTACAAGGAATACCATTATCTGAGAACATGAAGCAAAGGTTCACATCAGATCCCATTCAATGCTCTATGTGTAAGCTGAAATACATGAGAGAGGGACTGTGCTTCTGATCTTGTTCTAGGTCAATAAATGCGGGCCCATACTTCTACACTTAGAGCTTACTGCCTTTACTGAGATCATGCCAGTCCTGTGCGTCAACCACCCATGTTAAGGTGACCCAACAGAGAAAGTGGGTTTGAATGAGGACAAACCGCAGGTATTTCTCGTAATTCTCATCAATATATTTTGGATGTCAAGTCTATGGCACATTATGAGAGTGGCTGAATATCTATGACATTCAACTATGGCACCCAGTATTGTTTCCCCAACATACAGAAAGACAGAAGGGAAATGCAGCTTATACCTACCAGGCATTTATCCTAACAAATGTAATATTATCACTATTACCATGGAACAGAAGCTATCATTTATTGACAGTATGCCTGCTTATTCAACAAAACATTTTGGATTTTAGCAGCATTACAGTTTGGCAAAGAATAGTTTCTGAATTACCTTTGTTACAGTTTTGGATCTCTGGCACATTTAAGACATCCACCCACCTACTCTAATAATATTTTAAAGCAAAATCAATGTTTGATATAAAATAACAGTTGTGTTGTAAATGTGGAAAAATAGTCTACAAAAAATAAGTATAAAAGTGATCTCAGATTTATGAACATGTTTCATATCAACAAGTCCAGATGACTAATCTGTGTGTTAGAAATGGCCCTTGATAGGCTGTGTCACAAACGTACATCACATTTTCACAGTTTACAATAACACAGTTAAATTCACAATGTGATGACACCTTATATCATAAAAATAGTATTTTACAAACTATACATTTGGCATCTGTTTTTAGATTTGTTAAAATTTTTTTGTTTCTTTTTCAGTTCCTTTTTTCTTTTTCCTTTTTTCTTTTCTTACAAAATAGTGCAAAATTATAGTGTGTTAATAGAAGATTTTGCAAATCCTAATAAAAAGTCATTATGTTTAACTGTTTTGCTTGTTCAGTGGAAACAGTTTGGCACATTAGGATTTTGTATAGATGGAAAAACTCTCACTTTGTTCTCTTTAGTATATCCACTGCATCTCTAAAACATTAAATTGCACCAAGGGAGTTAACTTTCCATGCTTTTTAATCTCATCTCTTAGAACATATGTGTTACAAAACAAAAGAGCAAAGGAAATTGTAGATTTTAGTGTTAATTTATTTGCCAAACAGCATATATCAGACTGACTTTCCATACCATGTCATAAGAAAAAGGATTAATGGGAACATTTTGACTGCTAAAGTGGTTGGTTATAGCTTCAAGGTTCTATGGGAAGAACTTTATCCCAACTTCATATATATAAGTGCTGGTTGACCATATATCTTTCAAAATTTGCTATTATGCATGCATATATATGGATTCAGACTCAAGTCAGGGGTGTATAAGGTTTCATCAAAGCCTATTTTCCACTGGGCTAATCCATATAAAGAATAACAAACAATTGCTTTTGCTGCCAATTTGCAACAATTTAATAATTTTCTTACTAATTATTTACTTAGCAAAGTTAATGAAGAATTTCCACAGCTATGAATACTTAATCCATTCAGCCTGGCACCATGCTTTAAAAAATGCCAATGCTCTGTTATTTTACTCAGAACACCAAGGCCTTGTGTTCCAAACAGGCAGGGTACAGGCAGGAGGACTGTGAGCTTCTTAAATCATCCTGGGCTCTAAGGGAAGGTATCAGATGAGTCTCCGTTCAGTTCTTTGCCTCCTTGGCTGAAGCTACTGACAGTGCTAGTGGTATGAAGGTTTCTGTGGTGTGGCTATCAGTCCATGAGGAACTGGACTGAGATCACCACATCATCTACTAGAGATTGCCAAACAGCTGTCTGTACCAATCTACTCGTAATTCAGGCTGTTAACCTAGAGGTGAAGGGCTCTGTGCCACATGACCAAATCTCTGAACTATCCACTGCACAGAGACTCTTGGTTTCAGTTAATTGCATAGAGAATATGGCAACATAGAAGATTCCCAATTAATTACCTTTATAATAGAGTAATTAAATCACTTTTTCCAATACAGAAACTGCAGTGTGATGTCTCTAGGTCTAATTATTTCTCATGAATTTATAGTTTTATCATCTGTATCATTCTGTGACATTTGTGCTATGAATTAAAATTATTACTGCATGCTTTATTTAATCAATTTCTTGACATTTCTGTAGCTTTTATGAACATATCTAACCAATATGAATCTTGCAATGATTTTTCTGAAGGTAGAATTGGCAAGACCACTAGAACTATTTACTCACATTTTAGAACGGAAATATCCACAAATAAGAAGGCTGTTTCTTGCTGAAACCATTCTGCTCTAGGCCCAATTCTGTGTTCCTGACTTGGGGATCTCCCAAGTCACCTACTGACTCCAATGGGAGATTTGCCTAAGTGAGGAGTAAAAGATGAGGCTGAAATAGCTATTTTGTATGAATCATACGAATTATCTTAGTTTCCATCTAACATTTCAAAATCACTTATATTAAAAAAAACAGCCAGAACTGTCAGCCAATATTCATAAAAAAGCCCACCAGCCTACAGATAAACAAATAGTTCACCTTGATTCTCTTCTGAATAGCATACTATTTTTGACCAAGGAAGCACTTGAATATATGATTAACTTTCATCGCTAGATTTAAACAGGTCAGAAGCCTCCCTGAAGATAGCTAAGCATCTCCAGTCTGCATAGACAGACTAATGTGCCCAGTCTCTCCAAGACCTTGGACCTCCTGTTCCCACTTTGTGCATGTGGTTGTTCACTCCCAGAGTCCCACCTGGACTGAACCAGGTATTTCCCTCCAAGAGGAAATTCTGGCAAGGCCGAGACTCATCCTCCCCAGAGTGCGCTTTGTCCAGGCTGAACATACATAGATGTGACGAGGTTTTATGCTTTCTTCCTAGCAAAGTCCTCTTAAATACTATTTCAGCAGGTCTTGGCTCCTCTCACCTCCTTATAACACATCCAAATGCACATACCATGCACAGCATAGCGAGGCTGTAAAGTAGAGTACCGTGCTGTGAGCAGAGTACAGGAGGTGATGGTGGCACATAGTGTTTGCTGAAGCAGAAGAGTAGGCTCAAGGTCTGCTGAATAGGCACTAAACCAGAATGAGTCCAAATAGTTTTCTGCTTGGAGCAGCCAGTCTACTCACAGGGTACTCCCCTTGGACAGTGGGATGCAAAAGAGGTCACATGAACTAGCCTGTGCTAGAGGCTGTGTTCTCTGGCTCAGTTCCCAAAGACAATAACTGTACTGTTTGAAGCCCCAATACATTAAAGCATTTAAGATGCTCTTAAATTTAAGCATGTGCTTGAGTCTCATGGCCGTAAGCATGTGCTTAAAGTCTTTCCTGAATGAAGTCCAAAAGGCATTGTTGCACAAGAACGAAGGATTTACCTCAAAGACAAAAAAAAAAAAAAAAAAAAAAAAAAAAAAAAAAAAGAGAGAGAGAGAGAGAGAGAGAGAGAAAAAGATAAGATAAAGATTCTTCATATCAGACATGAAATATGATCAGCTTACTGACAAGTTTCACTTCTCTCCCCTAGATTTTTTTTTTTAATCTAATAGAAGAGGTAATACAAGGCCAATATGAATGCCATTCATGAGTAATCAGCAGCAGTTTTAGCTTATTTAACTGATACTGGGCTGATTGGAGGTGGGAGAGAATTACATGGTACTTTTTTTTTTCCTGAAAGCCCATTTTGAGGAACAAAGATGAGTAGCTAGAGACAGTAACTAGTTATTTGTGCTCAGTAATGCCAATTTCACACGTCTTGTTCAGTCTGCATGAGCTCTAAAAATCCCTAGATTCATGCTCTCTCAGCGCAATATTCATTTTATCTGATCTGATTCTTAAAAGACAAATATGTTGCTGGTTGTGTCTTGCACATTGTGTGAACCTCACTCAGGCTGCTTGTTCATTGTGATTACAGCCATCTCAGATGGCAAGAGGCATTCAAAGAAACTGGCAACCATGAGCCTCTAAGGAATGGAGATCTCATATAGAGCAAGAGCTGCTGTGGTTATTGACTGTCTGTGAAATGAAAGGAAAAGTCTGCTTTAGAAGGATCTGCTGTCAGATGTCTGTTCACATTCAATGGGCTGGTAATGCATCTGCAGTTAATACTTTATCTGTTTTGGTTCTTATTTTCTGCACTGATAAAGACAGGAATGTTGATTGCTCAGTGCAGGACAGAGAGACTAAAAATGTCCAAAAGAAGGCATTGTAAGGAAAGTATAATGATTACTCTCTGTCTTGAAAAATGCAGCATTGCAGAAGATGTCATTAAGCCATACTGCAATGACAGCAGAACTAACTTGTAGCTAGTGAATGTGCCCCTAGATTATTGCGGGCTGGCGCATAATATAAGCTGAATGTCTGAAATAAAACTGTTGAGAAAACAGTCAGAATGGATGTAATTTCTCATCTGTCATTTGTTTTCTCATGTACAATTGTCTTCTTTTGCCAATGGTACCAAGGTATAAACAATATCTTGTTCTCTATTTTAATTAACTCCATGTTTTTTTTCTCTTCCAAAATTAATTGGTTTTGCCCATTCTCCTTTTGAGTGATTTACTATTTGAGTCTTTTTATGCTATTTATTTGTGTAGGAGGGCTCACCAAAGGAGCACAATGCTTAATGTCATATACAGACTGGAATCAATCTTCTGGGAGTTAGGTGTCTAGGTTTAGTCTTACTGCCTTTTTGTATGCATGAAGTCCAGCTATGTTACATCCGTTGCTTCCTGTCAGGTACCACCTAGTCTGGACATACCTGAAGATGCTTAAGCTTTTGTCAGCAAAATACTTTATATCCCAAACTGCTTAAGGCTTGGCGATACCTGTAGCTCCTCCTAAAAACTTCACAAAATGGCTGGACCATTTATATTCTAGCCCATGCACTTTATCCTAATACCTTGCTGACATTCCTGATGTCACTTGCTTAGGATTTGTTTATGATTCTTAGACATTTCAATGTGGATTAGATTTCTCTCCCATTTTATTAATCTTTCAGACAATTTAAGCAATGCATCCTGAATACAAAGTATCATACAAGCCTTTTGTGAAGGTTCTGTGAGGAGATCAACTCTGTTCCCAATTCTAGCAAAAGACTTTCAAATATCTTCATGGTTCAGCACAAGATTAGCCATGCTGACCTGATCCAGTGGTCACAGAATTAACGATATTTCCTACAGGCTATGGAGGAAAGTATTTGCTCCATATTCCCAGCGTCTATGCAGGAAAGTATTTAAATATATGCAAAATTTTAAAATTGATACTTGTGGTGACCAATCATATATCTTCTCATTTCATTATTGTGCTTATTATTAATATGAGAATTTATGAGTTGAATCTTGAAGACAAGAGACCAGTCTGGTTTAACATAAGACCTTGTCACAACACAACTTCAGCTATCTGAAATGAGGAATGAAATAAGGGATAGTACACGTTCACCAGAGGGTGAATATACTTCCACTGAGATTAGTGAAAACAGCTTCCAAATTCCAGCATCAAGGGAATCAGGTTATTCAGCCAAAGCAGTGACATATTAAGTGACTGAGAATTTCACAGCCCTCCTGAAACCCAAAAAGTGTAATAAAATATCCTTGGTTTCTGTCCTATAGGCATTAGACATTTGCCTTCAAAATGATAGAAATACCATATTACGTTCATGCCTGTGCTTTTAGAAGACTGGGTTTCATTATAGTGCATTAATGTGCAAGGTAAGCTCTTTCTTTCTTGTTTCATACTGAAATGCTGTTGAATTTGGGAGGTTCACAGTATCTTGTAAATTAGCTTTCTAAGAATACAATAAATATAGCAGAAATAAATATCTGGATCAGAAAACAGCCTTTGAAGCCATGGGGAATGTACAGGTATAATGCTATAATCATTCCAGTGCAGTTTCCTACTTCAGAAATAAGTTACTCTTAATAGGCTTTGGTGTTAGTGTTCCAGCCTGGGGTAAAAGAGGTATCTGAAAAATTGCCTTATCATTTGCTAAATGCTTATCATTGTTCATCTCTTATCCCTTACTTCAGAACAGTTGTCTGCAAGTTTAATCTTAAGTAACTGATCAGTTACTTTGCTAGGTCAAGGTCTTATATATCACATAAGTTGATTTTTTTTCTCCAGTTAAACTTTTACATTTTTGTCCTTTCCTATATGCGCTTCTTTTTCCAGGCCTTAGGTTAGTAGCAGGGTATTTGTTTACAATAAATGAGAAAAGACACTACTGTCTTACACCTTCATACTTTGAGATCTTTGTGTGCTATTTCCTTTCCTTAGGGAAAAGTCTAAAGACTCTAAACCATTTGGACCAAACGTTCACCTGTTAACTCTTTGGACTATATGATGATTTCCTGTGAGATGCTTAGCAATGAGTATCTACCTTTTAACAATTCTTGTACTTCAGTTTCTTTTATAATTCTTTCTTTATTTTAAAGGAAAGGTAATGAGAAAAGAATTCTCATGATTTTGAACATCTCAAAAATAGTCACAAGACTCAGAGCTGACTGCAACTCAGTAGGAGCTGTGATCTGTAACATTTTGACATAAAAAACCCAATTGCTTTCAGTTGGTACAAAAATATATCCATACATTTATAACATTAACCCAGCCTTATACCTATGACTATATAGCAGTCAGATATTTACATCTTGCTGCAAGAAAAGAGTAATAAAATCAAATGATAGACATGTTAAAACATACATATTTTAAACAAACATGACAAAATCACATTTTAGTATTTGCTATCATAGCAAATAAAATACTCATGAACATACGTATATACTCAAATGTTGATAGCATCTACTGCTCTTAAGAGTGCATTTGTTTATATCTGTCATATAGCATATTTTCCGAAAATAAAACTCCATAGCTTAACTGATTGAATATGTTGGCCTGATACTTGATGTTGACTGAATTTCAGCATTTTTCTTTCAGAAAATAAAACACTGAGTCAGTGGATTTTTTTCCACATTAATCAGCCATCACAGCAAGTTGCCCAGCTACAGTTAAAGTTCAACAAACCTTTAAAGAATTAGGGAATAATACACAATTATTCAAAAAATTATATGAGAAAAATTGCTAAAACTTCTCAACAGTTTATTTTCAAAAACTCATTATTACCAGCTGAATACTATATATGAGGCTGATGTAATCAAATGACTATATTAACATTTGTTTACTTGTTCATCAGTTCAATACCAGCTACAACCCTGGCTCAGGTAAACAATGCATGAGACAAAATGGGACTTAAGCACATGCTGAGTTTAAATGTACTCAAAAGCTGAATGAACCAGGGCTTCGGTCACTAAGATTATTCACCTTCTCTACATCTGACATCTTTATTCTTAGAAGGGTAAGAACAGATATATTCCTGAAGTAACTTAATGGAGCTATTTATTAGGAAACTCATCTTCCTTTTTAGAAACAAAGACTGTCTACTATTGTGATAGTTTTTTAAAACTATATTTCTAAATTCATTACCCTTAAAAAGGGGTGAACACTGGAATAATGGTAGATATTAATTTTACTGTGTTCTTAAAATGTAAGATGGACCACAAAAAACTTTACTGTCTTTTGAAATATTACAGACATTTCAGACTAGAACAGCAAATTATGTTCTTAAAATTCTCTATAGTATTTTAAGAGCTGTGTCTTCATTTTCCAAATAGGTTAAACAGCTAATCTCATGTAAAAAGAACAGTGTTAAAAATGACTACTTTATGTGCAAGACTGGGACATATTCCACAGAAAATGTGAAAAACCCCTGTTTAAAAATTATAGTAAACAATAAAATATTATTCAGTGCACATAATTAGTATGTACATTATAATTTAAAACTGAGTATTGACGACTGTTGCTGATGATCTTTTAAAATTTCTTACAAAATATAAATAGGATAGCCAAGAAAGGATAGCTGACATAAGGTTTTCATTTCCTTCTTTCTTCTCTTTTGCTTTCCTCTCCACTTGGACTAAGGATTCTTTGAGATACTTCAAAAAGTGCACGCAAAGAAAAAAAAATTAATTCCAAAACCATTTTTCTAAATTTCCAATGGACTTATATTCTTGGTGTCTTTTCACATGATCACAAGCAAGACATGCATGTGATTCCCAGAACCTGGGAAGATGCACTGAGAAATCCTTCTTCCAGTTGAAATAGCTAAGATACATCTTGTTATTTTTGTCAAGCATCAGAAGATATTCTGCCAGCTCTCTTGGGGAGAGGAAATCTTCCACATGTATGAAAGAGTCTGCTGGAATGTAATTCTCATAGTTTTCTCTGGAAGGGCCCAGTACCACTGGTACTGATCCAGCCAGAAGGGCATTGTAAAGTTTCTCAGTAATGTAATCTTTGTGAATTGAATTTTCAAATGAAAGGTAGAATTTACAAGTGGAGATAGTTGGAATCAAGTTTTTGTCATTGACATAGTCTCCAAAGGCTTGTCCGTAGGTATGGATTTCAATATACTTGCTAAGCTCATTGTAATACTTGACTCGAGCATGCTCAGGGTTCCAGTTACTTACAACCCAACACACCAAGTTTTCTTTACTTGGCACTTCAAATGTAAAGGAACTTGTACCGACCATCATGAAGCCATAAGGCACCTGGATATCTGAATCACGCCGATAAGTCAGGGTCAGGTTAAAGAGATGTTCAATGCCACTTTTTTGTGGAGTATGAGTTGGAGACTCCAAATTCATCCAAATCCATTTCTGGAATGGTGGCCTAGCTTGCTGAGGTAAATTAGTGAGATCCCAGCTGATGTCCCTGTGATGAATGAGAACGGCATGGGATCTGTTGTATAGTGAACGGTCAATAGTCAGATGGCACCCATGGATGTTGAACATTGCTTGGCAGGATGTTAGATCAAATGTCTGACCAAATGGCCAAACCCAGATCAAAATAGTTGTTTCATTAAAATTATCAGTTTTGGAAGAAAAGAAGTTCTTCATTTTCAAAACTGAGCTGGCTGATTCTATAGGACCAGAGATCCAGCTGTTTGTTGGTTTGATATAAATAAGTAAAAATGCCATGAAACAACCAAGGACAATGAAGATAATCAAAAATGGCCGGAAAATTCCTTTAGATGTCGATGTCATAATTTGTTCTGAGAAAAAAGAAGAAGAGAAAGAGAGAGAACAACCACATCAGGCATTAAATTGCAAGTAAATTTCCCATTAAAACAATCAGATATCAAAATGGATAGAACTTCAATATCACAGAGGTGTAACCTCACAAGCTTCTGAAGAGTTTTGAGTAGACAGGGTATGTGTTCTTGCACACTATATGCGGCAAAGCATTGGAAAATGTGATATTTTTCGTCTTCATATTAAAAGCTAGTTTACATAAATTGTGTGTATGCATCTCACACTTTCGGTAACTCAGTGTACATTTAAAAAGACTTTTTGTTTAGAAGCTAGGCCAAGAGTTTAAGAGGCAGATGAGACAGTCAAAATTGCCCTTTGGTTCTGTCCTTGTGTCTGGGTGAGGGACAATATGCTGCACTCTTGGTCCATTCATATTTTTGTGTTTATATGTATGGAGAATGCGAGGTTAGGGGAAAAAGAAAGGAAGAGACTGGAACATGAAATCTGTTAGACTATTAGAAACCTAGTTTATGCCTGATGTCCGCATGGGTATGAACACCCATGCCTTCTCCTTAAGGGTCCCAAAATAGCTAGGCAAAGAAAGCAGGAATACAGGTTCCCAGCTCTCCTTTTCCCATATGCAGCATCACATAGTTTCCACATAAAGAAAAATGAGCAATAAGATATTCTTAAACATTTGATTATGTTTTTATTACAGTTAAAATACAGAAAAATATAGATATACCTCATCATTATGAGGCACCATTATTTCCATATGGAAAAATGGATGAGAAGTTCATGTACTTGCCCTCTTTTTGGTGGTCTCTTCCTAGAAGAAGTGACAGATCTCTCTACATAGCTTCTCTTCCATATGGTTCTTGTGAAGTGTAGCAAAGTTAGGGCTTGCTTACTACTAACTTTTGCTCCTGAATGTAGCCCTAGAACTTGGAGGTGTTTTAAAAACAAAAACAATCAACCATGTAAAGAGTGCTATGATATAAGAAGAAGAAAGGAGCAGCTGTAAGTTACCAAAAAGAGGTGTTAAGAGTATACAGGCCTATTATAGAAAAATAATTCTGCAGTGTACTTCAGTTACTTTGGAATATTTGCCTGGCTCTCTTTTTCTGTATATTTTTCAATGATTTAGGTTTTCACTATCTTTAGCAGCTAGTTACACAAAAATTATTATAAAAACTCATGCCTAAATATATAAAAGAAATATATACTCTAAATATATATTATATATAATGTATAACATATGCATCCAAAAAATAAATTCACTCACAAATAATAGAAAGAGGATTTCAGGCCTTTTAAGCCAATTTTATAGCTCATTGCATCTAACCTGTGAAAAAAATAATTAAATTCAGCATGAAGACATGGTAGAATGTGATTCAGAGGTCCTTTAATGCAACATACATTTGCTGTATTGTGAGTGTAAAAACTGATGTGTGAGTGTAGCAGTACAGTCATAACAAAAATGTCTTTATATTCACTGTTGAGGGAAAGGATAGGAATGGAATGCCATAACTAGCTCTACTCTAACATTGTATTTTACAGAAAAAATAATTTTCCTCCCTGTTTCCCTATTTTGGAGAGGCAGATAGTCTTAACTCTGTTTTTACTTATCAAAAAAGATGTGATATGCTGAGGCTGAGTCTTTTATCTCAGCCTCTTTCTTTTTGGACGTAGTTCAGCATGCCCCCTCTGCTTTCAGCAAAATGGTCCTAAAGGGAGTTAAGGGGAGGAACTGTTGTGTCTATGACATTTTCACACAGCCTCATCAGCTGAAATTTCTCTGACAGAAATTTTTGGTTTTACAACTATATCACACTGGTATTTTTTTAGTTTCTATTGATTCTGCTAGAAATATGTCCAGAATAGAGTTTATGACCCACCAGAGCAGAAGGATCTTACCCTACCTTAATATTATGAGATTTAGAAAAGGATCTCTGACAAAGAAGGGATTTAGTTTAAGCAGCTCAAGGAAAAAACAAGACTAGAAATAAGGTCTGAGCCAATCTTCATGTGATGCTGTTCTTACTTTCTGTGCTGTTGAAGCCAACACACAGAGTAAGTATAGTTTTTCACTTAACAGCATGAGCTGAGTTTGAAGAATAGGATGGGAAAGGTGGCTGCTCAGGGAGACTCGTCATTTTCTGTGGAATAAAACAGATGGAGAATCGGGAAAGTACCTTAACATAGTGCCCTGTAACTTAGTCATCCTTCAGTTCAATGCTGCTCTCTGACAGGGCTTACTTTATACTAAGCTCAGCTACTAACCGGTGAAAAGCCCTGCATCATCATAGGGTAATTCTTAAACAGCGTAGTATTTGTGTAGGAAGCTTTTGAATTGCTGCACCAATGTTCACATCACAGGGGTGAAGATAAACACTTCCCATATGTGCTACCTAGAGTGTCTATGGATACTCTAGACTAAGAGGTGAGTTTACCTATTTTATCACTTCCAGATCTGTTTTACCACATTGCTTTGCTGCCCTGTTAATTCACATATCCAGTACTGATTATGGTTCTTAGATTTAACCTTTCCCCAAAACACCAGCACACAGCCAGGATAGTCCTTTCTAGTTTTCCACCCTCTGGATTCAGAGAACTAACAATTCATTATGCAGTTTCATACACCCATTAGGAGCTGTGCAGACTTCCCTGGGATGCCTCACTGAAGCTACTGCTGACGGAATGGTCGAAAAGGATTATAAAAAACAGAACGATTAAAATCTGGAATAAGAGTCTTGCAAGAAAGCAGAAGACTACATCAGACTTCTAGGAGTATATGTCTATACCCTGAGGAGCTGGACAGGAATTTGCCATGGAATCCTATCTTTTTATTCTATTTTGTGGTAACACCAGTAATAAAAATTAAGATGTGCACTTTGAATAGCAGTGATTTTTGACCATGAAGTGCTAACCTCAGAAGCAATAACCTCTGTGCTACATAAAGCAAACTGAGGAACCCATGGAATGGACCGGCAAACTCTGCCCTTATGGCTTTTGGGACTCTTGAGTCCCTCACACAATCAGGCAGCAGCACAGTGAAGGCATGTGGTAAGTAACTTTTGACAAGTAGTATTTTCCTTGAGAAGCAGCTTGTACGTAATGTTAGGATATGAGTTGTATTTATTTTTTCTGTTTGTCCTCTCAATTTCATGGAATTTTCCCCCATGTTCTCCAAAATATAGAGTCTTTTCCATATTTAACAATTCCTTCTTCCCATTTGTGTCCAAGATAGCCATTGATCTCCTGTTGTGGTTTTGAAGCTACAGAAACATTCATTATATAAAAGATATCCAGCCAAATAACTTTAGCTTCCCCTTCCTCTTTCATGGCTTTCCTTCAACCACAGAAGCACAAACTCCCTTTTTTGCAGATTCCCTCCCTCATCAACCTCTGGCGTTCCAGACTCTAAAAAGAAAACTTTGTCAAAGAAATGTGTTTACTGAGACTATTGCCAGCTAGGAGAATTCCCTACCTTTGATAGTTTCATTATAAAGTACATTCAGGAGTGTTGTGTTATAGTAAGTATTTTCTAGGTGCTTTTTTCCTAGCTGAAAGTAGAGTATTTCATCAGTACAAGACTATTTTTCTCAGTACAAAACTTAGTGAGGCTCCTTCTTAAGTGCAAAACTTGGCATTCCATCAGCAAGCAACTCCATTTAGTAGCAGCACAAACAAGGAGATAGTAACAGGGTACCAGCAACTTTAAGCCCAAGTACACCAAGCAACGCTTGCAAAAATATGTCTATTTTCTAATTGCCACAAATTTTGTAAATGTGACTTTGTGCATGTCACAAATTAAATAAAATGGAATTTTATGGGAAATGTTTTATCATGACTCCTTTACAACAGTGACTGCTTGCTCATTCCAGAAGAGATAGACATGTCATTTTCTTGGGTCATGCAGCACTGCAGGAGGGAGAAAAGGTAACTATTTTAGTCAATAATATCAATGCCTGTTTTGCTGGCATCCCCCAGCTTCTTTAGTATATCCTCAAAGTCTTGCCAGCAGGTCAATATATAACATTGCTTGAAGAAGTATAACTTCCATGACTAGTCTAGTACTGAGATCTTCCAAAGGGTGGTGGCAAGGTTGGCACTACGATTTTTCAGTCCAACAAATGCTGGCCACTCCATGATTTTTCAGTCCAACAAATGCTGGCCACTCCATCCACCAAAAACTACTCTAGTCAGTACAGCCAGTCACTGCAAATATTCTAGAAGAATTAAGAGGGTTTTCTGAAGGATCCTAAGGTGTATGGGAAAAAAGGTTTCCAACAGAGGGAAGGGAGACTGAGGACAGGATTTTAAAATTAACCTGGAGTGAAAGAACAGTGTTGTTTTTGAAGTCATGGAAACTAAATAATGAATACTAATTATTTGTTACATTTCTCGCCTTAGAATTCTTGTGTGTTCAGGGCTGGACTATCATCTTTACCAGCTCCTTGATCTCAGAAAAATTCAAGAAGAAATACTTAATCTCAGGATAGTCTCTAAGGATCACTCCTTGGATCAGACTAAGCATCTCTAGCGTGGAGGACTTTTTTTCAAGATTTAGGAGAAGAACACAATGGCAAACAGTTGTCAGAAATAGGCCCATTTAGAAGAGCTAGCTGTGTAGACTCTCTGGGACTGTTAAAAGCACAGTCAGATGCAGTGGTAACTGATAGGAATCATGAGTAAACAAACGTTATTGTTGGAAAGAAAGCTCCTTTGAGATTGCTCACCCACTTCTCTGGCAGTTGCAGCAGCCCGCCCATGGCATATCCATACAGATGCAAAGAACTCTGTCTCCTCAGACCATAGTTCCAGTTAGCTGGAGGTGTTTTCCCCTGCAGTACTAATAAAAAGGGGATTGCCTCAGGATAGCCTGAGTGTGACTTCTTATCTTCAAGTCACTGCTGTGTGGACATGCCCCAAGCTGCTTTTGCTATAGTTCTCTGAGACTGAAGGATACTTTCCAACAGAACTAACTCTCACAGCTCCCAGGCACACCTCCTTTCAGCAACTGGAATGGTGGATTTTTCACTACTATCTAAACAGGGGCTTACTTCCATGCCTGTCCTGCAGATTTCTGAAAGCAGTCCACTATGAAAAGGTTGAACTGAGCTGCAGATGGTTAAAAGCTTTCAGGCAGAAAGTTGAAAGAGGTGCTAATCTCAGACCACATATTTCTGTTCTGTTGTTGTTTGCAACATTCTTTATCTTCCCTTCTAGTCCTCCTTTGTTTTCAGGTTATTTGTTCAATACCAGTTGTGTATTTGCACTTTGAGAACACTAAAGAATGGTTTTATTCAGTGGTAATTTTTATTACAAACAGCTTTAGAAAAATGATCTAAGAGCACCCCAAGGACAGGTAGACATTGAGATAGATTGTTTAGGGATGGTGCTGAATCTATCACTGGAGATTGTTAAGAGCAGGTTAGACAAGCATCACTCAGCAATGGCAGAGAGATCAGATTCTGCCTGCAGGCCCTGGGGCTGGACTAGATGGCCTCTCCTGATTCCTTACGTTCAGTGATAATACTAAACACAGACGTGTTTTTAATAGATGCAATTTACAACAAATCTGACAATCTAAAACATCAGAAAATTACTGAAAGCATAAATTAATAAAAAATCCCCCCCATCATGAAACTTTTCTTGCAAACCATGAAACAGCCATATTACATACAGTGAAATTGTGAAGCAAGCCGTGAAAAATTATACAATTTTAAAAAAAGCTCCTATTTTCACAGGCAAAACGTAAAGCTTCCCAGATATTGTCTATTACTAGCTGGGGTACTGCTGATTTTTTACGAGTCTCTGAATCTCATCCCCCTCAGGCCTTGCGGAGGGAAACCCTATTCTCAGCTCCGTTCTCTCAAATGCTGTGCAACACACAGCATGCAGCTATGGCTCAGCAGCTTCCAGCCTTCCCCTGTGACTTTCATCTACCCTCTCCATCTCCCAATGGCACTCACACTCTGTCATCCTCCAGCTGCTTAGGCAACAGTTCAGTGGTTCTTTTCTGTGATCCAACTGTACAACAAAAGGCTTTGCTAGCCAGGGAAGCAGCATCTTGCAGAATAACAGAGGAAAATGGCTACAGCATTGCTGTCCTTACTGGAGGGACGCTATCTCCAACCCCACAGCCATGTATGAAAAAAGAGAAGTGGAATTACCTGAAAATCCTATCTGCAAGAAACTTTTCCAGACAGCCTGGCATTGGTGTCAGGACACACCACTGCACGTTGCAGCTGTATCGCTTTCTATTTATGAGTGCTGAGATTTGACTCAGAGGGAGTGTAAGAGGACTATCAGTCCCCTCCTTGCAACAACTGGAAAATTCATGCATGCAAAGCTATCAGAAATCTCAGCAGCACTGCCAGGTTTGGTAACATGCAGAGACAGTACCTTTCTTTACGTTAACTTCCACGTTGACTTGTCCACGTCAAAGCTAGTTTATGACTGATAGCATTCTGCAAAAGGGGTAGTGGCTTTCCATACTGTGCTGGCTATAGAAAAGGAAGTCCTCAGCCACCGTAGCTTAGTAGCAAACTTTATCTATCTCCCAGAAAAGTGCTCTTTATCTTCCTGAAGATAAAGCTCATTTTAGCTGTGCAGCATAATCCAGTCTGTACTTCTTTCACAAACCCTGAAAAGGCTCTGCACCAAATGAAGCTGATCTAAGAAAAGCTCCTCCAGGAACAGGTGGTCTATTTCTTCCTTCTTCCCATGTGGTTTGGGGCCAGCAGACTGCTGCTCTCCCTGATTCTGCCAGAACTGCAGCAAAAGCTGTTCAGTAGCTTTGTGGCTGGCTTGTAAAATTGCAGCTGACCAGCTGAAATATGGATAACGTATCTGCACAAGCTATGCATTTCTGATTGACACAGTGGGGAGCCCTAGTTAACTCATAATAGCTGTGAAAGTCGTGTCAGCTAAGCCAAGCAGAGATGGAGAATGAGGTGGCAGAAGAATCATAGACTTGATTTGCTCTGTGTGTGTGTGCTTGACTCCACATCCCCAAATCACAGTGGCTTCTGGCTGGTTCCCTAGCATATTTATGCAGTGGAAAAACATCTCTCCATGCAAAGCAGAGTCAAAAAGAGCAGAGGGTGCCAACTTACAATAGCTAACATTTATTGTAGGGGACATTCCTTCTGTGTCAAAGCAAGACTTGTGGAGCTCTAAGTGTTAGCTGTCTCTATAGATACGCTTAGAGCCTGTATGCAGTACTTATACTGCTGAATCTTGCTGCATAGGCAAGCTCCAAAATTTTAATTGAGAGTTAATGCTGCTTTTCTGCAGATACAACTGCATAGATTTGGAGGATTCCGCCAGTTGCAGCAAAACTCCTGAGACAGCTCTATAGCCTAGAAAGAAAGTCTGAAAGATGTCTAACAACATCCCATAAAATCCTCATAATCTGATCTCTACTTAACATTTGAGCTCTCTGCCTGCCTAGCACCTTTTCTTTAAGAAACTTGCTATATCTAGGGGTTTGGAATCAGTACTCATGTCACTTTTTTGGGTTACAAGTTAGTGTTCTTGCTTTAGTTTACAAAGTCTTAAATGCTATGGATACTAGTTGCCAGAGAGACCCCAGGTACCCTAGAGAGAAAAGGGAGCAACTGAGGTGCTCAAATCAGTTGCAATCTGCTCTGCAGCTCAAATGGAGAATGGCTTGTACTAATACAGGTAGAAGGAAAGTGGAGAAGAGAGGTGGTGATTTATGGGTCTGTTTTTTGAAATTTGTCCATATTCTTTGTAAACAAGGCTTCTCTCCCCCCCCCCCCTTTCATAGGGTGAAAGCATGGGCATGTGTTTTAGAAATCAAGCCAACTAAATTGGATTCCTTGGCTATTCTTAACAAAGAGGTAACTAAGTCTTAGGAAATGGGACTCTCAATGGCCAAGAGATTAAAGTCCAGGTTCTTCTAGTTGTTGTCGATGTGACTTAAGGAGATCTTCTCACTGCCCTAGCTTTCATAGAAGAGGAACATCAGTGACTCAAATGTTCAGATTAAAGACTGTGCATATAAAATAAAAATCTTTCATATCATACTGAGGTCCAGAAATGATTATTGCTTATTTTCCATCTGGAAAAACTGCAATTCAAGTAAGTGATGTAATGTAGAGCACTCGTAAGTGTAAGGACATCAGCATGAAATTCATGCACAATTGGAAAAACAGAAGAATAGCACCCTTTTCCCATTGTACACCAACAATTATGTTTTCAAGGTGACTTGTGTTGGTATAGTTCCAAACATTTTACTGAAAAAGGCTGGTAGGTACAAGATGGAAGGTGATTATAAACCAGGACTCTTAAATCAGGTATTAAGTCTTGCTGGAGCAAACAGGTTAATAAGTTACTGTAGACATTAGCCAAGTTTGGTCAAATGCCAGGAAATGGAAGGGAAAAAAAGAAAGAAAAAAGTAGGAAACATTTAAGAGACCAGTCAAAGGAGCTTCTTACTCACAGAGAGGAAGAGCAAAATCATATCAATTGCACTGTATTTTGAGAGGAATTCATCACACAACATAAATTCAGAATTGTTTATAACAATTTTATAAGAACTTTAAAAATCACACACATGCTCCAAAAAAGAAACAAAAATGTGATCCTCCCCAAAACCTAACAACATTAAGCAAGAATGAAAGCATGTTTTAGATAGAATATATATTTTAGATAGAAAGCAAATACACTTCCATTTTCTAGTATATGTTGTAAAACTGGCAAAAAATAACCCCCAAACCTCTCAAACTACATACTCTTCTGGGAAAACAAAGTCTCAGTCGAGAGAAGGCAGTGGTTAATTTCTTGGAGTGTCTCTTTGTGTGCGTAACAAAAGGAAGAGCACAGAACTGGAACTACTAGCATAACATGATGAGAATTATGAAGCTTAACAAAAAGTCACTGAAAAGGCATTTTTATAGAAGAGAAAAAAGAATTCCTTCAATCAAGAAGCAGCAAATGCATAAGAGGAATGGGCTGAAGGCATAATGGCCTGAAAAAATCCTGCAGTGGTTACAAACACCTACATGTTCTAAGACGATGTTTTCTTGTTAGTACTTGCTGTCCAAGATACCGTATGCACTGATGCCTCTGGGAGAACCTCTCAAGGTTAGGATATGGGAAGGAAGAATATTCCACACAGGCTGTTGATAGTGCATTGTACCAAGCAGTTTGGTGCAGAGACTTAATTTGAAGACTAAAGCTACTTGTTATGGAACATATAACATGACTAGCTATTTCCTAGCTTATTGTCATCCTTTTATATTTCTTATATAACCAAGTAATACTTGTGGTGTAAGTAAAAGCAGTCTATTCTGATGTTCAATTACTGGATTTTATTGTTGTACATTATTCTATTCTTAATAGAGCAAAGATTCCATAATGAATTCATATAATTTTTACCACTACTTTAACAGGTTCATGGAAAATTATTTACTATACCTTGGAAGTACAATTTGTTAAGCAGTCTTTTCCCCATCTTAAGGTTTGCAGTCCGTATTTTTTCACTGGTACAAATCCACTGCACATATTAAAAGAAGGTGAACAGGAGAAAGTAGTTCTCATTTGTTCCTGCTACAAGAGAATGCCTTTGTATAGGGCAGCTTACTCAGAAGGCAGCTTACTAAAGAAAGTCAACTGAGACAGATAAGAGGAAAAAAGAAAAAGGAAAAAGAGAGAGGACAAGGGAAAGAAATTTTGATATGAGGATAGTAGTGCTCTTTATTTAATTCTGTATTTTTCTGCTTTGAGGACACTGGTGTAAAGAACAGCAATGGCTGACAGTTGCCTTTACAAACAACCTGTGACTTCCTGCAGTTAACACAGCTTACTAAAGCTGGGCAGGACTAATGTGATGACAGGGATGATAAACCGGTGGTGGATTAGGTTACCCATAGTCCTAAAGAGCCCCAGACGAGAAACAGGCACTACTAATAGGGCTCTGGGGAAATGCTCCTACCTGACTCCAAAACTGCAGCCCTGAAAACCCCTCTTTGTTTGTCTCTAGATGCTGATCAGGCTTAAACTCACTCTGGCCCTCTGCCTTTAAGCATCCTGTGTGCTTAGAGCCCTGTGCCAGAACATGCCCCAAAGGGGCACATTCTTCACAGAGAAGGGTCATTCCAAAATCGATAAAATAGCTATTCCCCCAGCTCTCAGCCCTGAGGAGAGACCTAGCAGATGCAGCTAAAGGAGTGGACTCCACATTAAATGCAGTGGTAACCACTGCTTTTTCTTTCTTTGTTTTTAAAGAAACGGGCATAGGCTGAAGTTGCTTGAGGCAGCAATTGAAGCTATGACCCCAGATACCAGATACAAATCCTGCTTCAGCCTGAAGTGATTCAAACCTAGGTATTTCTCTTTCCTTGAAAATTTCCTGATTCCTAAGCTGCAATGGCTGTTAATTTTAAAATGTATAAAGAGCTTTAGGATTAGAAGCAAAGAATCTCTTCCTTGTAATTTGTGACCTAGCTGCTATTTGAGACAGTACTATTTTTTCTTGACCTCTTTCTATCTCTCCCCTATTGACTCCTTAATGATTTATGCCCGGGGCACATCTGCAGCAGTAGAGGGTGGAGGGCAACTTCCTTCCCTGTGTACCTGGCAATGCCACAGGGAGGTGGCAGAAGTGGCTTGAAAGGCCTCTGGTGAAAAGATCACAAGAAATGATCTGTATGCTGGGCGATTGCTTGAGCTCTCCTCCTCTGCCTGGGTTTAAAAAGGTGCAATTCCCTTATTTCTTTATAAAGTGAGAGGGCCTAGCTCCCTGCTCTCCGGGGAGGATACCCAGCTTGAATCCCAAGGGGAAGGACCCATTCCTTCAGAGTCCAAATGAGCCTGGTCGAGGGATGGATGAAGGCACTCCTTCCTTCCACTGCTTGCACTTTGCGTCTCTGTCACTCCATTGGGCCCCAGCTAGTTTCCTAGGTGGGCAACCTGGGTACCTAACAAAACTTTTGGGTTCCTACTCTGAGGCCAACAGGCTGAAAGCTAGCCATGCTAATGCTCAGCACGCAAGCTGATTTTTGAGTGCAGCCCTTGGTCTACATGACCAGATAGAGGCCAGAGATCAAAAACCCCAATGACTAAATCACCACAAAGTCTCCCTCCCAGCAAAATTAAATGGAATTTCTGCTAGAATTCTTATATCGTAAGCTCTTATAAAAGGAGAAAATCAAAAGCAATAATAATATTAAGAAATCTTGATGTTACTAACCAGGATCTTGATCTGATTGAGGACAGCATGGTTTTGCCAAGACAATTAGAGCCTGTTAGTGTCCCAATTAGTCTAATATATAGGGCAGAAAACAAGGTGGTAGGAGAACTTCTTGGCTCTGCTATCTGTTTACCTTGAGTTTAGCTGAGTCGAATTTAATTTGAATTAATTTAAGAATTGCTTTCTATTTCATTTTCTACACCTGTACCATGGGACTAATGATATTTTCCTTCCTTTAATAAAATACTTCAAAATCTACAAATTAAAAGTACTAAACAAGCAAAAAAAAAAAAAAAAAAAAAAAAGCTGTTTTAGCAATAACAATACTTTCACTCTCGAAGTGCCCTCCCTTAAAGAATCTCATGGACTTTTACAAGCATCAATTAAGTTTTAATCATAGCACAGTCAGGAAGTTATTACTAAAGTTGCTTTATGGGGAGTAAAGGAGGAGTGGAAATGAAGTCCCAGAAAGATTAAGTGATTTTTCACAATATTGTAAGGTTTTTAACAGATATCTGAAAATGATGTCTTCAATTTATATCAAAAGAGCCGAGTCTGTGGGATAGAATATTCTTCTTCAAACAAATATCATCAGGAGCTAGTCATATCAGAATTATTCAGATCAGCTATCTCTGGATATGTTGCTGTTCAAAATCTCTGAAAAGACATCCTGGTCTTGACTGTAGTAAGTTAGTAAAGGAAGATGGAAGATGTAATCAGGTTTAAGTCAATGATCCCTTGATTGGCACAACAAAAAGATGACAGCTTTTTCGGAACTATAGTAGAAACTCTGTCAGCAAAGTTGAATTTACTGAAAGACAAAAAATATTAAAAGTGAAATCCTGCTCACAGAATCACTGGCAAACCTCCTATTAATTTCTGTATGGTTAGGATTTTGTTCCTTCAGTTGAATGCGGCAACATGTGGAAGGAGAGAAAAAGAACACAAAAGCTATTCCTTTGTGATTAAAGTTAATTTAGGAATGAAAAACCTAAGGCAACACGAGAGCCAGCAAGATGGATGCAAGTCAGAGTTCAGGGAATCTAAGCACTGGAACAAGTTACAAATAGTAAACACTTTCTTATACACACATATGCATGCACACACACAGTCTGTAACCTCAGGAAAGCTTTAATTACCTCTTAAAGATGTGTCTCAGTTTTCGCACCTGCAACACGTTATAGATATAAATATATATGTATATAATTCCTTATATGTGGTGTTTGTAACACATTCCATTTCTTAGATTCCCTGAAGTGTGACTTCTTGATTCTGCTTTGCATTTCTTTGTTTTCATACCCATACATACATCTATATATATCTAAGTACATACACATATGCAGGTATGCTTACGAATATGCAGGAATCTACTGCTGGACATGGAGAGAGGCAGTGTTTCTAATGAGATATGCTGCTGCATCCCAGGGTGACAGCCAGCAGGTGCAGAAGGCAATGGAGCGACTATTAGTGCCATACTAGCAAATACGATGGAGAGAAACAGAGCATTGAATTCAGTGAGGCACTGGATAGGGGAGGTGAGGCGGTGGGAAGAGGAGAGGAAAAGTGGAGATGAGGGTTATTATGTATGAGAAATAAAACCTTTTTCTTTCTTCTGCACCTTAACCCTTTTATCAGGGAAGAGATGAAAGGAAGCCTTGCTATCAAACAGTTCCCTCAGAAAGAATCACAGCAGTAGTGCTGAATCCTGCAATACTCAAGATCCTTTACAGCAGGACAACTCTGTATACATATTTGGAGATCAGAAATCTACCGATAGACTTTTGGAAAAACTCCAGCAAGAAAGAGAAGGCAGTCTCTCAGGCTAGGATGCTGATAAAATCTGCCTATGACATGGGGGAATGGGGTCAATTTACTCAAGAGTCTTTAATAGGCAAACAAATACGCCTATTGACATAGTTAATAACGATGATAAAGGATTCTTAAAATCCTGTTTAGTTTTCATTTTCATTCTGCTCATTTTTGCATTTTCAGTGTCAGCAATGACTATCAGCTTCATTTTTATTTCTGGTCATTTTCTTTCAGGTGTACTGTGCTTTCAGGTTTTAGGTCATGGATATGACAAATACAATAATTGTTTTCCACCAGCTATTTTTAGTGGATTAATTTTAACTGCCAATACAATGGTATAAGATTTATGTGTGTTTTTAAATAAATCAAATGAAAAATAATTCTAGGTACACGTTAGAATAAATTCTTTCAATGTTTCAGCACAGGTTTTTCTACATTGTTGTTTATTTTCGAGTTATTCTGTTCACATTTCTATGTTGTGCCCAGCACCTTAGCGTCTTTTCTTGTTATTTATTGTTCTGCAATGTCAGAAGGAGAGATTAAATTTTAAGTTAGATACATGTGAATTTATTCTATGTAAGCTGTTCTGTACTCATAGAGGTAGTTGTTTTGTTCTATTCTGTGTATGAGAATGAGAAAAAGATGACCTAGGTGCCCATATCTAATTTGTTTACTTAACACTTCTGAGACTGGCTGTCTGGCTGGGAAAATGTATCTTCAGCAGAATCCAGCTCCAGTGGAGGATCAGCCTCTTACTGACCTGCTCCTGCTGTGGGACCTTCAGCAATAGAGAGGGTTTCTCTTGCAGAGCTTTGTTTATCCCACAGACTGGCTCACCATTAGAGTAAGTTTGGCCAAGTCAGAATGAGGAAGATACTGTATAAACACATATGAAGACAGTCATTTCTGAGATTTTCTAACTCAGTCTTTGCTGTTCATTATAAGATAGTCAGCAGGTAGCAGTTAATGTGTGCTACGTAACAGATAAGAGCACTATGTGTAATATACATATTCCATGAATGTATTTTGCTTTCTTTGAATGGGTAGGAAAAAAATATACTTGTTTTGAATTCTTAGAAGCTAGAAATATCACTAGAAAACAGAGGTTGAAAATCTAGCTGTGAATCATTTCTACTTTAAGTCAATCCGTTTGAGAATGTAATTGAAGTGAATTCATGGTTTTATTTCTTGGATGGTGAAGAAGTGGCAAAGAGTCTGCAGGAGTAGTTGATGGTGGCCAGTTGGCTGCAAAGAGGAAAACATACATAGCACTTTATAAAGTTCACGGCCCTTTATAAAGTGTGAGAACCACTTCAGGCTACTGTGGGAGCCTGGGAGCTCTGGTCAACTTGCAAGCCTCATTGCTATATGCAGGTAGGCTACATGCTGTGGGGCCCTGTGGTTGCTCAGCCCACACATGGGTTTGGAGCTGAATGTCCTCATGAAGCTCTGGAGCAATTCTGAAGCAGAGCCTCTGATGCCATTTCCTTGGAAAGGAAAATAGTTTGTGCATACCCAAACCTCCTTGAGAAAAGAACCAGCTGACGGCAGAGGGAGGCAGTCAGGGGATCCATTTCAAAACCTCAATATGGCTCCGAACCAGATCGCTAATGTAGACACCACTATAGCAATGAAATCACAAGAATAATAAACCATCATTGATTTTTTTTTGCAGTCTCAACAGTAAAATATGCAAAGACCTGGTTTGTTTACCAAATAACCTGTCATAGCTTTATTCTTAATGATGTATTAACATATTTAGTGTATCCGAGAGTTATTTCTGTGCTTGTTTGTGGTTCCTAGTGAGCTCTTTATGACACCTGTTATTAACATTTGATACAGTACAAGAGAAGAAAGACTATGCTTACAAATCAGAGAACAAGTACTTTTAAAAATTGAGTTACCTTGCTTTTTCAGAGGTGTAATTACATGCAGAAGTTGTTTGCTAAATTCCAAATAATGTAATATTAACTGGAAGATGTAGTTTTCCAGGTACTCATGAAACATTTAGAAAAGTCCTTACAATTTAAAGGAAGTCTCCCTGCTTTAAGTTATTTTATTTGAATGCCAAGCAAGCATTTATTCAGTGTCCATGGTGTAAGAATTTAAACAGAAAGTAAAAGATCACTTAACAGAACTCATGTGCGATTGAAATATAGTGGAATTTTTTTGCAATTCTATGTTATATAAGATGATAACAAATGAAATGTGTGCATCTGGAAAAGCTGGATTTGGATGGATGACCTTTACTTCCTGATAAAAGTCAAATGAAATAAATTACATTTCAGCCTCTCTGAAACTGGCCTATTATATTGAACTGAACTGTAAGTATTTCACCAGGAAAGTTCTAATATGTTCTCAAAGATCTTTCCTTTTTTTTTTTTAACAGAGAATAAAATATGATAATCTCCCATGAGACTTCTGGAAAGATACTTTAAAGTGTCATTTTGTGCAAGGAAGCAAGACAGAGTTTTGCAGAGCCGATGTGTTGATAGTATGATTGCTCTAGCTAGATTTATTTTTCCATTGGGATTTTACATCACTGCTTTATTTAACTGCCACATATAAGGGAAATTGCATGAAGGCATAGGGTTGAGGCAAATGTGGCCCAGAATTTAGGTTTGGAATGCCAATATTTACAAAGTCTAAGAACAATAAAAATGTTTTCACTACAATTTTTACTTAAAATGCAGAGGAAAGAGTTTTTATTTCTTTTGCAAATGCTGCAGCATATGAGCTGTAGTTTTCTGCTAGTGGAGGACAACCTGAGATTTACTGAACAGTAAGGATAAACTAAGGTGGAAATGGCATGCTTGTTTTCATTGCCCAAGGTGAATTAAATGCCCTTTCTTTCCTAGTGTCTTTCCATACACCACTTCCCAAATGATTTTGGATTCTGATGTGTTGGGCGTAAAACTATATTTTAAACTATGAAGATTCTAGGAGAAATGATCACAAAATGTTTACTAAATTAGGAGGTTTGACTATTATCACTTTGTCAAAACAAAAACTTTTCTTCAGAATACAATTTTTGCTAACACTTTCTCAGGAATATTTTTTGGCAGATGTTGATCAAATATTCAAGGAAGCCTTTAGCTTCTGTTACACCAACTGACCTTATGGGAGATATGAAGATTTCAAATTTGCTGTCACAAAAATAGGAATATTTTTGACATCAGAAAAATTTGCAGAAGATGAGAAATTGTTCCAAACATCAATTTACAATACCTTTAATGGCTGCAAGATTTCTCATATTTTGTCAAACCTGAAGGACAGGTATACACTGTGGCATGTTCTCAGGATGAGAGATATGTCAAGAGTATCCCAATTCCTTGTGAGCTGTAAAACTGGATTATCTTCTACAGGAAAGCAAGGGTGGGAAAAGGGTGTTTCACCTTGATATGGACATAGCCTGAGTGATTATTAATTTCCTTCAGGAGACAGTCCAGCTACTCTCGCTCTAGTAGCAGCTGCCCAGAGGAGTACCATGCTTCCCAGCTTCCCCTAAGTTGTTTAGATAAGGATCTAGTTGTTTAGAAGCATCTGCCTCAAAGACCTTGTACCTCTGGCATCCAGATGTACAAGGCTTCTGAGATATCTTATGAAAATTTCAGTCCTCTCACTGGTCCTTTGGTCACCTGTCCTAACAGCAAGATCATGGAGAGAGCTTGATGGTTTCAATCTCAGACATCATGATGCAACGCATGCTCTTAATGGCTTCTCTCTTACTTCCCCTCTTTTTCCTTCCACATCTGCTGTTCCCTTTTCTTAATTCTCTGACCCCATTTCCTTCTTTGCCTCATTCTTTTTTTGTGGAAAGCTCTCACCCTTTCCCTTTCTCAGAAATAGCAAAAATAATGGGAGTCTGGCAGCTTCAGTTAGTTCAACTTATTGAACTAACCAAATAATACTGCCAATGTCACTTTACCTGTTCTTCTCCCTCAGAGTTTGTTGTTTTCTATGCATTTTCCTATTTAAAGGCAGAAGAACAGAATTTTGAGTGTTCTACGTGGGGCCCAGCATTTTAACACAACAATAATTATTACACAAGTGGAAATTGCTGGAATAAGGCCTGTGAGAAGAATGGGAGAAAAGCATCTGGAATGAGCACCCCTTTTTTTTCTGGTACTCTACTCCTCTGAGACAGGGGAAAGAATGTCAGTGCTGAGACAACCAGTGCCAGATAGTGTGGCATATGACGACACAGACCTGAGGTAGGGTAGTGCAAAAGATCCTTTATTGAAAAACACAATGGCTGGTTATATAGCAACCAAGCCCAGCCACTCCTCCGAGTATCTCCTGAGCACTGTGGCATCTTGTGATAGGTAGGAAGACATCTCCTGATCCCTGGCAGGCAGGCAGGACAGGCCCACCATAGCTGCTGTCACGTAGGC
This sequence comes from Dromaius novaehollandiae, assembly GCF_036370855.1. Classification (NCBI taxonomy): domain Eukaryota; kingdom Metazoa; phylum Chordata; class Aves; order Casuariiformes; family Dromaiidae; genus Dromaius; species Dromaius novaehollandiae. Next base: position 44,126,370 of record NC_088100.1, on the reverse strand, counting down.
AGGAAGGCACACCGTGGCTGCTGGTACGTAGGGAGGAAGGCACATCATGATCACTGGCAACTCACATGCACACATTCTGGCCACAGATCATAGTTACCACATCATCATTCTGCCTTAGAGATTCTCTGCTGTCTTACACAGTGTCATCCTGTTTTGGTCCCCAACAAGATAGGGAATCGGAAGCCTTAGCACTTCAAGTGTGCTTAGGAAAGACAGTCTCCAGGCTTGCCCAGAGTAAGCATTGCAGAACGGAGGTAGTTTGCTGATACAAAGAACATTATTTTGTGTATTAAAGCTATTTTATAACATAGACATGTCTTATTGTGTTATTAAAATGGGTTCAGATTTGAAGAACCATGGGCTTACCGTGTTATTTGTTATACAGAATTAATTTCCAGGCTTACAAGTGTATACTTGATTAGAAGCGCTACAGTTACTTTCATGGAGACATGGTACAGCATATACTACATCCCTGACATTTCCTGGAGACTTCTTTCTTCATCTCACACGCATTTTATACCAGCCTAACTCTATTCATTACTTCAGAGTTACTCCTAGTTTTCCCAGCATCAGTGAGATTCCAAATTAAAAATATCTGCAGGATCCAGATCACTGATGCTTTCAGGTGAAACATCTGTCTGATTAATGAGCATGAATTAAAATCCAATGAATTTGGTTATAGCAATGGTATTCTGCATATTTTCTCTGGACCTGTGATTGTGGGCTTCTTGTAGAAGACTATGTAAATGCCTCATCTGAGAGAACAGGCATTACGTTCTTCAACTACGTTCAGCTCTGTGTACTTCCAGCTCCACTTCTCTCCCTGCCCTGCTTCTCATGTTTTCTGGAAATGACTCTGGATGCAGCGGTACTGAGACAGCACTGCCACCAGCTGATGCCACTCAGAATCATTAATGCTTCCACTTCCAGAGGTCTGCGCTGCCCCTACCTTGAGCCAACACACATCCTGCACTGCTATTTAATAGGGCTCCATGGTGTGCCTCACTTATAACAGGTTTGTACCTTACCAATGGGGAATCGCTGTTCTTGAAGGTTCCCTAATGGTTGGCCACGGTCTAAATATGACCATTAAGCTATCAAAATCAATATAATCTATACCAATCATGCTATAATGCCATAAAAAGCAGTGTAATAAACAAAAACAAAGAATGATATAGAAAATATGTAATACCAAACTGAACACACCACACTAAAATCATTCCTGTGGCAGCCGCAGAAGAGAAAATCACTTAGATATAGCAAAACAAGGAAGGCTTGTTAGATAAATAATATAGTGAAGGCAATTCTTAGCCCTCTCTCTTTTGACTTATAATGGAAAAGCTTCTCAAGCAGAATAATCCCAAAAGGTGGACTGGGGAAAGGTTATAGAAGCAGTTTCTTTCAAGGGCAAAAGGATGCCTTACAAATATGGGCCTTCCTGGTCCTCAGTCATCAGCACTCTGCCTTTTAGCTTGCACCTTTGAAAGCTGTTGTTAATCCCTGCATAATAAACACCACTTTCTCTATACTAACAGTGGTAGATGTCTGCTACTTTGCATCATAAGTCTGAAGGTATATTTCCTTTGTAAATACAGAGTATAAAAAAGAGTATTGGAATGCCATTCCCACAGCTTGACTAGCACTCTGTCACTGTCAGTTTAGCATCCTAATTACATCAACATTGTCCTTTGTGACTCATGTCGCAGGTTTCCAATCAAAGTGTCTCTGATGAACGAAGCAGCATTATGACAATCAAGCAGCAGAACAACATCTCTAAATAACCCCGGCTTGTTCGACATCCCAACTGCACTGAAGAACTGACATCTGAACAGCTAAACATGGCAGGAGAGCATACATCACTCTGTGAACGGCTCTGGCTTAGATAGCTATTGAGGAACAATTAAATTTTGCTGAGAATTGCCAGAGTGCAGTATACCTCATCCCTGGAATCCCGTAACCCTGAGTTATGATAAAGAAAAGTCAAAACAATATCATTTCTGCCTGTTAGCATCTTCGCTGTAGGCTTGCATGCAGGCATGTGAATTCACACAAGCAAATTCATATACCATAGACTCATTAGATAATTTTTCACCAGCTGTTTTTTATTCAAGTGCATGGGAGGCCTAAACTAGCAATTGTCTTAGGGTCCTAGGTGCCAGAGCATTGTGGATGAACAGGAACTACAGCTTCTATTTTCCCAAGGAAATACATCACTAGGAATCACATTGGAGAGCAAAGCTTGAAAAAGTAACGCAGTGTACCCCACAGATTAAGATAAAAAACAAATTCAATACTGATTATAAGAAATCATATCATAGGAATACAGCTCTTGAGTACTTCATGTTTGGTGCTGTCAGTACAGCATAAGAACTCAGTTCTTCCTCTCTCAAGGCAGAGGACTTTAAATGCAGGGGGATTTAAATAGTCTCAAGTGTTCTGTTTTTTTGTTCTTTTTTTTGTTCTTTTTATTGCTGCAGGATTCTAACCATGACTGCAGACTTTGTGTCTGCAGCAATGTTATGCTGAATACACCTGTCTGCGATGCTTCATTAGGAACTGGTTTAGCAACTGAGTAGGCCCAGAGTAGAAAAACGTTCAGGCAATGTTCTCTATATTTTGGAGCTCATCAGAGATGTGGAATGGGTATGGTTTGAACTGTTCTAGCTCCATTACTGTCACAGAATGACGTCTATAAGTTTGAGAGATTTGCCATTCATTAGACACTCTTGTGCTGTTTTGCTGCATGCTTTGGCTATGCTAGGTAATACATGCTGTGAGGTACTTCTGCACAGTTTTTGTGATTTTTTTTCCCAAGCTGATCCATAAATATTAGTGGTGGAGAGTCCCATGCTCTCTTGAGTACCCCAGGATGCTGGGCACTGGGAAGAAACGAGGACTTCTGCTGGACTTGCCACTTCCCAGAGAACAGCATACCGCTGTTCCCTGTACAGCATTGCCATTTGGTACAGAAAGCAATGCCTGTGCAACTCTAGCAGCTTTAAAATCACTGCTCCTACTGCTACAACATGAAGAAAGATGAACAAGGAGTTTATTTTGTTATGGTGTGAAGATTCATAAAACTTCTGCTCTGTTTAGGGAAAGATGTACTGAAATGAAAAAAGATTCCATTTTCTGGAGCTATTTATGCCAAAAACATCTCTCTCCTCATTTCATCCAACTGAAAATTTGCCAGGACACTTGCAGATCCGGGTCTGTCCTTAGGCAAGACCCTCATCTTGAGAACTGTTTGTACTGAATAGGATGCTGCTCTGCAGCAAGCCTTCCCAAATGCACCTATATTTCCCAGTCACATTCTAGCTTCTTTTGCAGAACTTCCTGTGATTCTCAAATTTAATATTTAATCAAGATATCAGTTTTTTACATTGCTCCCAAAGGATTTCTGGCTGCTACAGCATAAGTTTGGAAATGCTGATATCGCTAGAGAGAGTTGTTGTCTGGCCAAATTGTAAACGAGCCTCTTTTTCAGAATATCTGTGGAAGACGTAATGACTGGGTTGGTATTTAATTCTGCTATGAACAAAGGATTTATCTTATGTAAATAAAATCCTCCCTCTAGACCAAAAGTGAGATGTTTATCTCAGTATATACTCATTTATGCAGTTGAAATATCATTTCATCCCTTTGCATAGAAAAGCACACTTCAGACTAACGTAAAAGAAAAGTTATGATGGTAGTTTTGACAGAGAACAACCAATTAGGAGGATGCTCAAAAATTCAGTACCATTTGCTTTGGCTGTGGGACACGTGACAGTGACACTTGCCAGTCAAATCTTCTGTCTGAATTAGTTTTCTCAAATGTAAAATGGAGCTAGAGATACCTCCCTTCTTTGTAAAGCATTCTGAAATGTGCTAATGAAAGCATGTACAGAAATTATCATTTAACTAAGACTTCGGTTCCCTTGTACTGACTGAATTCTTTAAGTGGGTAATCAAGCTTTGTGGCTGCTTTGGGCTTGTAGATTAGCACAAATCATATCCAGCAAACTTGAGAAATAAAAAGTGAAAGCTGGTCTATCAAATTACTTCTTAATATTAGTTTCATGTCATGTATGAGAAGTAGGTTATATTTATTGCAGAAGAAACTCTGATTTGCACCTCTGTTAGGTCTGTGTCAACAGATTAATGTACCCAACCTTTCAGCTTGACTTAAGGAGGGCTGGCTGTGCTGATGCCCTTGTTTATAGCTCAGAGCAGAGCTGTCTCGCTTCTTGAGGATGGTCAGAGTGGTTGCACAACTGTCTGCATTTAAGAGAAGAGGTATGAACTGTGATTCAGTGAGATGTTTTTCTCAGATTTTATACAGCATAGATGTTGTGACAGTCCTTATAAACAACAGTTCATTAGCAATTCTATTAATTTGCTAAAAAAGAAAATGAGGTTACAATTTTGACCACATAAGGAGCATATGAGTAACAGACTGCGAGTAAGGCTTTGCCATCTAAAAGATTGCCATATACTTTCTTTGGTGGACACCAAGCTCTTTAGGTTGGTTAAATGAACCTCTATCCTGGCATGACTTGAACACATGGAAGATACAGTTCTTAGTCTCAAGATGGTGTAAAGAATGGACAAATGGGACTGATGGACACAGAGGAAGAACAGAGTATGTAAATACACTTTGAGCTGATGCACAGCACAGCTATGGTTTTTAGATTTCCTCTCCCCATATATACTGCATGTTTAGGACCTTTGTGAAAAGACAATAAATATGCTATAAAAAAGCAAACATTATGTAAGGATATATCTGTCAAAGGAAAATGACCCAATCTTTCATTCTATTTTCTACAAAATAGGTATAGATAGCATCGACAGTCTCTGTTCATCTGTTCCTTACTTTCAGAGGTCATTCAACTACTTAGCTAGCACGGATCTCAACACCCCCTCCCCACCAGACTGTGACACATGGAAGTGTTAGTAAAAAAATATGTTTAGGGAGATGTGTTATACATTACCTCCTTGCTACATGCTACTCCACTGTGTTATGCCACCATGACATGTTGCTATTAAGACAAAATAACAATGAAATATTTTGTAGAGAATTATAAAGTTCTAGTGGTGACAGACCCTACTATCCCCCAGGTAAGAGTTGTCCCAGCTTAGTTCTTTTCTCTCAGCTACCTCAGGTTCTTTCTCCAAATCCTGATTTCCAGTTCAGAGCTATTTTGTCATGACATATGAGTTACAGCAGTGATCACAGGTAACTTTGAAATTGGCCTTGCAAATCTGTAATAAAATGCTCCTCATAGATTACTGATATTGTTTCATAAACTTAGCCGTAGTGACAATAAGGAGTGAAGTGCCTAATTTCCATTTTCTTCCAGACACCTTTCAATGCTGGAGCTTTAAAAGGGAAGAGCTAAGAAAAAAATACGTTGTGACAACCAGAAGATTAAATATTAAAGGTCAGCAAATGTTGGTCTTCTTTTTTTGCAGAAACTCATACATAAAACTAGTTTTTAAAGCTTCTTATTACTATTTTAAAACTGTTTTGCATGGTATTTTATAACTGTTTTACAGGGAATATTAGCAAATCTCTGGTTTTTAGACTAGAAATTAAATAAAAGTAATAAATTTTAATGGGACTCCTCCACACAGAAAAATTGTCAGACCTTACAATTTGCATCTCATAATGATGCCCACATTAAAAATCCTTGTTTATTACATTCTAATGGTTTATAAAACAGGCATAATTTAAATTATGGCTCTAAATCTTAACTTACTCATATAATCCTTCCTTGAAAAATGTAAATATGGAATTTAGCTTGTAGAATATGATGCAAAATTCTGCAAGATCCAAAGTTTAAAAAGTAAGCTCAATGAAATGCATTAGGGTCCTATTTGCAGTAGAGCTAAGGGTATAATTTTCAAAAGCAGCTATTAGCTATATACTTTAGAAAGGTATCACCATTTTCAAAGCTAACTTAGCATTTTAATTGAGACTTCCGTCTCCTGAAAGTTAGATATCTATTCTAAATTAGTTGTATAATCTTCTTCTAATATTAAAGGGGGGGGGGGAGAGAGAGAGAGAGAGAGAGAGAGAGAGAGATCTCAGTAAATAATTCAGCTCATCATAAGAAAGGATGCTTCTTTCTCCTTACTGAGGGAACTTCCTTTCTGTTGGGTTGTAGTCGTTAATCCTCTTTTGGAGGTAGATCAATGAAACAAGGTCAGTCCTTTCTGACTTGGAAGGTCGGGGATGCACGGAGCAGCTGGCTGTAACACTCATCTGGAAAATAGGAGAATCAAATTCAAATCCCTTCTGTTTTTGATTTGGTTTCCCATCTCCTAGAAAAGAGATCTAACAGCTAAGGAGGCATTCAGAAATGAAGGTCTCCGTGTCCCATGGTGAAGCTTAAATACTTGACTGCTGCAGCAGAACTGGAACCTGATCAAGCCACTGTGGTTGTGCAGAGAAACACTCTCCCTCTGTGATGCATCCCAGAATACAGCAGCTTCATGTGAGAGCCTAGAGAAGATGTAAATCCTGGCTCTATAACCTGATCTTGCAACATCTGAATACTTTAAGCTACAGGACTTCTTATGCTAGGTTCAAAAAGTATCCTTGCCCCCTTCTCTGTGCTGAGTTATGTGAAGCTTAGGTATGCTACAAAAATGTCGATGGGGTGCAAGGATGCAGGCAGCACAGGGAAAATGCATTTTGGTTTGAGAATCCTATCAGGATAATGATAGGCACTTGGGCTTTGGACAGCTCTGCATTGGTCAAAGGCTATGTGGTTTTCTCAGAGCTCAAGAACTAAAATGTGGACTTTTACACTGAAGACTTCACTGACAAAGACCTGAATGTAGATGTGTCCAGACATGTGGAAGCTTGTGTCAGCTGAGAGTAGGTAGCATCTCATAGGTGCCTAAATATTTAGATTTAAGAGCATGAAGTAGGTGCTTATGTCTCTGTGTAGTTCTAGATTTAAAATCACTCATTTTCAATGAGACTTTGACTCTTTAGGCTGTATATGAAAAGTTTCCAGAAAAGCCTGTATGTCAAATATTTTGCAGTTATGTAGGAGCCTAAAGGTTGAGCTAATGTGCCAGGGGAATTTTCTCAAATTTCTGGGTATTGTTCAGTCATTAACATTCATACCTTCAAAACCTACCCTCTGCATCCCTTCTGTTTGCTTTTGAAACTGGGATTTTAGCACTTGCTATGTAAAGTGCTTTTAAAAACTATCCTCCCATTTCTCTAGAAACTGCAACGTTTTCAGTGGTTCAAACAGTGCCTTAATTTTCATAACAGCAGATTTGCTTAGAATGTCATGGAAAAGAAATAAAGAATAAGGAGAATGAAAATGTCAGTCTTTTAGGGCTTTGATGTGTTTGAAAACTGAATTCAGTTAACCCCCTATATTTGTTAATCTTTGTCTTAATAAAGTTGCTGTGAGTGTTATCTGCTTTTTATACCTTTAAAACATGAAGAAACAGCATGATTATTTTCAGATTTATGTTTAGATTTTTCCCATCATAACCGCATGAGAAAACTGCTTGAATGTGTTCACTATTAAAATCAGCAAATAGTTTTAAAGGAGAGAAGGTAATTAACTCACTTCTTAATGATGCTTCTAATTTAGACTATGCATGAGATGTGTCACGAGTGAGAGAGATGTTGCAAAAAGAGATTGTTCTGTGGCTAATGTACAAAACTGAGAATCAGCAGAGTTTGATTCTATTCTCACATCTTCAGCAGACTTGCTGTGTGATCTTAACCAAAGTATTTAACTATTCTGCTCCACAGTTTATCTATAAAATGGAAGTAATGACAATCAACTTGCTCAGAGGTTGTTAGGATTAATTATTTCATATTTATATCTCCAGATAGAATACAGATAGAATTACAGAATATGATGACTGATTAACATTATTTTCCAAGATCTCCAAGATTGTAGCCTGGCTATTTTATTGTACAAAATCTTCACTTCTTATAGTCTTGTATCTGACAACTATCCTGGCTGAACTGTATTGAGTAACCAATTTAAAGTCCTTTTCTTGGCTCTTCAATCTAATTAATGCACAAACAACTCTCAGAAGCAGCAGAGGACAATAATTTGCGGGTCTACTTCTATTGTTTGCACCTGCCAGAGCCACAGAAGGATGAAGAATGGATATTTTCCAGATAATACACATATACCACAATCTAATGGTTTCAAAACCAAACCAAACCAAACCAAACCAAACCAAACCAAACCAGAACTTCTTTACTGCAGGCTTAGAATGCAGGTCCTGGAGACTGAAAAAAGACTAAGTGCCTTCTCTTTTTGGTAGCAGCCAGGGATTATGCCTACAGGCAACAGACAAGATTTCTTTTGATGGCTTCTGAAGCACTGATCTGACCCGCACTGCTGCTGAATCTGGCTACCTCAGACAGCATATTATGCAAACTGCTCAGTCTATCAAGCAGTAGTTAAAAGAAAAGGGCTGTATGTATGCCCAAGAGGTGTGCCAAATGCACTCTAATTGATGCTTGATGAATTGTTCAAAGTAATTAGAGAGTAATATTCATGATGTACAAGTACTGTCATTTTGAATCAACAAGTAATTGCCTATAAATATTTAAATTTTCCTACATAGTTCTATTTAAGATATAGTTCTATTTAAGATACAGAGTTTCATGGTCTTTTTAATTCAAACACTTTCTTGCCAGTATAGGCTGTACTTGATGAATTATTATTTTGAAGTGCGGTGTGCTGACAAAGATCTTCAACTTTTTAAAATTCCTGATACAGCCGAATGAGTTGAACTCTCCACCCTATTTATTTGTTACCACAAACTGGAAGAAGGCGGCACGTGTCCTTTCTGGTAGTCAGAAGGAATGGAGGCATTGAATATCTATTGCTATCCCTGCGACCACCTCGCTAGAGGAGTCCTGTGTACTGACAGCAGTTCCTCATCATAGACAGTTCACTAAGGAAAACCGGGGATAGCTCACAGCTTAGCTGTGGCCTGTTTCCATGCAAGTACAAGGAAAAATGATTTTAACTGTAGGGCTGAGGCAGAGTTTGGGGGAGCTATAAAGCACTCATGCAAGTACTGGAGGAAAAAAAAAGAAAAAGTAAAGCTTTCTTCATTCTTTCCAAGCAATGCACCCAACAGATTTATCAGTGCTATTTTTCTGTCTGAGGTCGATGCCACTACAAAAGGGTTATGTTGACCTCATGGCTTAATATGAAATTTTCATAAATGTATGCAATCCATGCCGTCATGAACAAAGAGGCTTCCTGTGAAAGGAAGATTAATTGCTTAAGCTATGGGAGACTATCCTTCCATAGTCTTTAACCCAGGGGTAATAGTCATGATTTAGTCTATGATCTTACAGTGATGCTACATGCAAAGACTGCACAATGTGAAAGAAGCAGTCCCTAAAGTGCTCTTGAAGCTTGATAAAATCACAATATAGTAAGTTGCCTAAAATGACCATTTTGTTTCCCCACTTTCTGTGAACTCCATTTCTGAGTGTGGCAGTATAAACACAGGCAGTCTTGAACACCCTAACCCATTGAAATGCCATTTAGGGAAGATTTTCCACCTTCGGCTTGAACTTCTTCTGATACTTTATATATATGTATCATATTTAGAGTCGGTAACTTTGTTTCTGAATAATCCTATACAGTGCCTTGTTATGAACAGTGTGTTAACACCCTGGGCTGCCTGCAGAGGCTTGTATTTTTTGGTCTTGCGGAGCAAATGAAAGTCCTTGTAGCTCTATAACACATAAAAGTGTAAGACCAGGAGTACCTCTGCAGCAGCTTGGTTCTTGTATGACTGCTGCTCTGAGAAAGAATCATACGTTAGTTAGCCAGAAAAATTCACATAAAATTTGACTATCTTCCTTGCATAGAGATAGAATAAAAATGAACATTTTGAGGGCAGCTAGCCCCCTTGCAGAGCCTTATTCCAACTTGTAACAGCAAGAAAAGCCTGATCTGCCAAACTAAAACAAAGGCAAACTCCCCCAAGCAATGATCTTCATAGACAGGAGGAAGTTTTCTAGTAAGATGTTGGTCCCAGTCAATCACCTTCCGAAACCTTACTACGACCTAACAGGAAATATGACAGGCAGGCAAATTTGAGGACTGAAAACTCTTAGGTAAATCCTGCTCTATATTTACTTCCTGAGAAGAAAATCCCCAAAGTGGTGGTCCCCAATGTGAAAAATACAGCCTAGAGCCAACGTCTTTTGGTGCATTAAAGAGAAAAAGGAATCCACATGTTCTTGCTCTAGCACAGAAAAAAATGTAATACCATTATAAGAAGGATTCTTTTTAGCATGGAGAAAAGTCTAATGCTATCATACAAAGTATGTATCAAAAATTAAAATCAGTGAATTAGGAAACTTTCCTACTCTACATTTAATCCCTGGATTTTGCATAGATGTATTGTCATGAAAAGTAACTGTGAAATATCAGAAATTTTTTACACCCAATTTATACTTAAACTGAACCTTATAATTTTATCTGGTATAAACACGGTGCAGGACAGTGGGTAGACACAGTTTGTCTCTACATGTCTTCTTCATCTTCTTTCTAAGTGAAGGCCTAAAAGACCATGTCATTAGATAGGACTTTACAGAATACCAGCAGTTCTGTATCAGTCAACAGCCAACTCCAAATCAGGATCTAAACTCCATCATACAAATTGGCCATTGCAAATACGAAACAAACAAAATCCAGAAAATAAAATCTACCCTCATTAAGCACAGACCCAAAAATAATTCATAAAAATTTGGTAGCAAAGAGAATATCAGAATAAAATGGTTAAGAAGGTAGGGAACAAATATTACAGTTTACATATCTGGTTAAATGCACAATTTCATCTTTGTCACTTAAAGTGATATTAGTTAGTAACACAGGCATCATTATAAGTAAGTTTTACAGTGATGAAGAAAAACAATGTATTTTAGGGACAGAATCACAATCTCTGATAACCATACTCAAAGTAAATTACATGTTAGTTAATGTGAACATTCTTAAACTCACTGAAAATGATATGCAGAAGAAAAAAACACAATTTCATATTATCGAATGACAGCTCTAGACTAACCACTGACTCTGGGAAGTGAAAGGAAAATCTGAACCATGTAACAAATGAAAATGCAAGTGTGTTGAGTAAAGTAAGCGTGCAAAGGAAAAAAAAAAGAACTATTTCTGACTCACACGTCACAAAAGTTAGGAATGCCCTTAGATGCAGATTCTTCAGACAAATATGATTATATTTTTAACACATGTCAATTACATCTACATCCCTGGATACACATCTGCAATCTATCAGATTAATCAGACTAAGTGAGTGTCAGATGTGATTTGAAGCAACAGAAGGAAGCAATTCAATTAGAAAGCCAAAAAGGTTCAACATGTTTAGCCCTTTTTTGCATTATGTTCAATGCAACTTCGCTAGGTGTTCAGCACACCTTCTTGTTTGGACTCCACGAAAAACAAACTGAAATGCAAAACATGAAGTCTTTCTCTATAGCTTTTTATAGTCTTTTCTTCATTGCCTAGCCATTTTTAACTCATGGGATATTTCAATTGTTGTTTGGGTCTTTTCAGGCTTAAACAGAAGAGCTTCTTGTTTTGTAAAGATTACAAATTGGAAAAAGTTGATTTTTATATGCTTCTGACATGCAACATTTCTCTTAGGTCACTGTCATCAGCTGTTCCAGTAAACGCTTCAGTGTTGCCGTTGACTAGCCTCTGGGTTTCTCTCCATTATGCCATATTCCCCTGCAATACTGAGGTCAAACCCTTCGTCAGTATTCCCAGCTTGCCGCGGTGTAAGGCAAAGATTTCCGCGTGGTGTTGTAGCTTGTGTAAAAACAGTCCATTTGGTCCGCTAAGGATAAAGCCAGGCCTGCACCAAACGCACAACAGGTTTCAGAGCATAACTCCAGGAGGTAATGATTGTATTGCATATCCTTAACTTCAAGCAGTCAAAGAACTCTTAGATTAAAGCATTTATTAGATAGATGCTTTTAAGGTCAAAATCATACTGCAGAAACATGCACTAACTTAAGACAGAATTAATAGCTAGTTGCTACACTGAGATATCCCAGTTAGTGACTCTCATGGATACTCTGAGTAGTTTCTTACAGAAAGTATTAAAAATAGATAGCAGCACAAAATCTCTCAACTCTCTATACTTGCAGACAGCATTTCTTTCAAATCCCTCTCCTGCAACAGACATTTCTCTCCATGTCTCTGTTTACCCCCAGGGAAATCAAGAATGAGTGTGTGTCTTTGTTCTCTTTCACTCCATCTCATATCACATCAGCTCTCAATCACCCACATTCTCACTGTGTTTGATTGTGTCTAGAAATTGTACTCACTAACTCAGCTAAAACAACAGTCTGCAAAGGTATCGCTAGTGCACTGTACCTAGGTCAAGGTCAGGTTGCTTAACATATGGGTTTGTTCAGGTGTTTTTTACTTTCTTCCTGCCAAAGTGAATTTGTGGGTGGGGTTAGCAAACTCAGTGCTCTCAGAGAGCATAAATGGAATAATTAGAGGCAAATTTCTTCTGCTCCATCTGTGAAACTGGGTTTTCAGACCAGATTTTTAAGACATTTTCTTTTACAGACTTTTGTTGGAAATGTTGAAAAACATGTAGGTAAAAGACATAGTATTAGAGTGTATTACATTATCTGAGAAATATCAAAATAAATGTAGTTAGTGGCTATACCATAGCACACATGTACAAAAGAGTAAGGTTAAGACTACAAATGGAACTTTTATTTTCCTGATGACTGCCCCATCATTATGATCTATGCTACTGTATAACACCAGAACAGTTGTCATACACTTTAATTTTTATAGAACATTAATAATTACTTTGATTAATAGTTAACAATTTGTTTTGGTTTGGGGGGGATTTTTTTTGCAAATACTAGAACAGAGAAGATTTAGAGCATGTGGAGTGTTTAATACTTCATTGTATATAATATTTTGTTATGAATTCCATTAATTTGGTGGAATTTGCCTTACATTTACCTGTTAAGGGTGATGACTTGCTGATGTAATAGGTAATGGAAGAAGGCTACTCCATAACTGAGATGCTTCAGGTGATGGGAGTAGCTCAGACTTCCACAGTGTTTTGCAAGAAACTCCTTTACAAAGGCATAAGTGTTTGGCCAGCTGATGGGCCACTTAGTTATAATTTCTATCATAATAAAGAAATTATACATCTTTTGGTAGGTTCCTGGAGGGCCTTATCAGAATAGAAAATTGCTTGTATTTGCATTATGAACATTCACAAGCAGGTGGAAAATTTACCACTTGGAGTATTTTGTCTGAGTCAAGACACAATAAATGAGTGTAGTGAACGATGAGAAGAAAGATAAGAACAAAGACAGAGATAACAGTAATAAGATCATATATTTAAGTAGGCATACTTAAACTGCTTTAGAAAGCTTAAAACAGATCTGTATCAGCTGTTCTGTTTGCTGTGGAAGTCACAGCAGAGTGCTTCTTTCCAAGCAGTGGTTAAGGGAAGAGAAGAGGATCAATTTATGGATTGGTTTTGGGAATCTATGGAAGGATTAAGGAACTACCCAGAAGAACCTCAGAGATGTTTGCCCAGGTACTAACAGAGTGAGTAAAATGGACATGTTCCAAGGTAGATGTGCAAAGGCTGAAATACAAAGTTTGCTTTTGGTGTGGTAGGAAATAAGGCAAGAAGGTAGAGTTTCATAGAGAAGCAAGCAAGCTATAACAACTGGTTTGACTGTTTTAGCAGCTGTATTTTATATGAATAGAAGAGTGCAGTGATAGGACTAGTAAAAATGGTAAAAAAAGAAACAACCCAAAACAAGGGAGCAGATAATGAAGGTCAGATGAGGGCTTTAGCAGCAGTGACAGGAAAACACACTGTAATCCACTTTGGAGGAGGAAGGGGGTGAGACACGGTCTTAGCATGGCAACAAAGGCAAGGCAAAAAGAAGCAACTGAAGACTTTCTTTAGCGAGCTAAGGGCTCACTGTTTTCCATGAGGTTTGTATTGTCCCTGCAAATACCACCTTACGGCAATCCATTCTGTAGGTGAGAAGGGGTGGTAAGAGAAACACAGCGTACCCCTGTGCCCACTCACTCAGCTGATGTTTTCACTATTGCTCCACAATTAATTCCTTCCCTTCTCAGTGTGCTTCACAGCTTTCCCATTTAGCAAATATTTCCCAGCATGGAGCTTTCCCAGGCTGATTTCTGTTTGCTCAATGCTTGCTGAATCTCCTGCATGATCCAAATTCTTTAAATCTAATTGCATCATTTATCAGGTTAGTGCTTTTTAAGTAGGCAACTAACTTTGCACATAGTCTCTGAGGTTTTAGAACCTGGGAGGATACTAGCCTGGCTGCCATGGAGACCAGCATCGTCTCTTTTCCCTTCTGCAGTGCGAACACCCCAGTGGAGAGGTTCTTGCCTTGCCCCATTTATGGAGGAGCTTCCTCTGCATGGGTCTATAGGACATGTCGTCTTTGAGCGCAGGTGAGGAAAGATCTTTATGAAGTGCATTTATGCCCAAGAAATAGAAATGAAAAGGCACGATGCCAGTCCCAAGGGTCCTGCTTGTATTATTTCTCAATCATTGCACTGCCCCTAAGTTAAATAATTTCCTTTTGCATTCCTTACCTTCTCCATCAGATCAAATGTACATTATCTAAATGCAAAATAGCCCTAAAATTACCCTAGCATACTACAGTCCTTTACCAAACTGAAAGTTTCCATTCCAGATTGCATTTCACAAATCATCTTTCTATCCTGCAACTACTCACTTCTCTTCACTTTAAACATTAATCTGTGAGGTGAAATCATGTTAAACACTTTTTGAAATAAATCCTGCACAGGAGTTAAGTGTAATTTCCTCTGTTCAGAACTTATATGTATCTCATATGCACTTTTACAGGCAGCAGTGTTCACATTTTTCTGGCTCCTCTCAGTGGAATTATGCTTTTTCTTTCAGTGGCAGATTGAGTGTAACCCAAATCTCAGGGGAATCTTTATCATTATTATTACTTTCTTGTGGAAGACTGCAGAATGGGAGAATACAGTTCTTAATGTCAATGACTTAAGAACTCTAAAAGGATTTAGGCACTTTTACAGATTAAATGCTGCAATGCCTAAATCTTACGCACTGCCTAGAAGTGTACCTCCTGGAGAGGAGGTTTCAAGGTAAAGTCGAGTGTCCTTGTTCCCTTGAATGAATGGGAAAGCCTGGAGGCTACAAGGGGAATTTGCACCTGTCAGTAGCTGAAACACTTTGATGCTTAAACAGTCATTAGAAAATGCTGAGGAGGGTGGATCTACTATTCCATTTCTGTTACAAGTGTCTATCTTAGGGAGGTAGTTAGTCATCTCTCTCAAACTAGAATACAGATCCAGAAGCTTACTTTCTGAACTTGGCTGCCAAGTTAGGTTTTGACTCACCTTTGTTTCCTATGGCAAGAAAGACACATGGCTATTTGAATACAGCACTCAGCTGGAATGAGTGTTCTCAAGAGGACTGGCCAAGCCAACAAGCAGTAAATCGTTCTGGAAAGATGTTGGTGAGGTAACTTCTCTGGTTTTCCTGTTGCACCTTGGCAGATAAGAACGTGAAAGACCTGGAGTCAGTTGAGATCAAGCTCTAAGACTTGTATCATGCACATAGTGGGAGTACAGAGCTTTGTGTTTACAACACAAAAAGGGGTGTGCTGGATGTCTCCGGCCAATGTACTTTTTTTAGGTAGTCAAAAATGTATTGTTTGACCCAGAGACAACTGTAAAGATAAGTAAATTCTCCCTGTGCAGAGGAGGCATAGAGCCAGCATAGTCATGTTGCCTTAAAACACTCATCTTCAAAATAGAACAAACCTTCTGTGATGCTTGGATGCTATCTTGAATTTAGACCTGGAAATGCTTTGTTTCATTTTGTGTTGTTTTTTTTCCTATTTGAGGCTTCTAAATGTTCACATTGAACTCATCAGGGCTACTCATGAACTCAGCACTGAGCACATGAGAAATATTTAGAGGGCCATTTTTAATCTTGACACTATTTGAGTCCTTTAGGTGGGAATCAGGCTTCATGTTATTTTCTGGAACAGGACCAGCTTCTTAAGATCTGAAAGCCCATCTACATTAAAGTGCTAGCTGTTGGTCACTTCTGTGTCCAATCACATAGACACAAAAATGCCAATGCACATCTTTGTAAATTCCAGTAAGGGTCTAAATATCATTGCAAAAAAAAAGTTCTATAATAAAAGATTATGCTATGCTACATAATTTTCTTTATGGAACTAAAAGTGCTTCATAGTTGTATAAAAATATTATCTCTTTGTGCTATCTATAAGTTCAGTTACCATACAAAATTAAGTCATTTTTTTAAGAGATGTAACTAAAATGAACCTCTTGTCTTTTTTTAAACAAGTCTGCTACCTCAGCCTCAGGTAGTTTCTGTTTTAGCATCTCTGAGAAGCCGATTGACAGGCAGTCCACCCTGTTCATCAGAAAAGCTGAGCGATCTATTTCCACCCAAAGTTATTCTCTGTTACTTTTAAAAGATCAAATAACTTTTTCTACTCTTCTATCTGAAAAAGCATTCATTGGTATCTAAGGAATTCTTCTTCTTTTTTTTTTTTCATTTGTTATCCACTGGTTATTTTAACTCCACTGCAATTTTTATTTTTAACATCTTTCTGCTTCTTTTCAGTTGCTCCAGTTTATTCTGATTCCTGTTTTTTTTCCAGAACTGATCTTCTCCTATTTCTCTTCCTTTGCAATGTATTTTGTTTTATATTCTTTCATACACTTTTATTTAGCACATTATGATATAAACCAACTCAGCTCACAAAAAAAAGTCAGTTTATCAATACTTTTTTAACTGACTCACTTCAGGACACACATTTTAATATAGGTTATACTATAAGATACATTTTGTGTAAATGAATAACTAGAGTCACTGTTTATTTCTCTACAATTCAACGAGACCAGAAACCTGTTATTCTTTCTTAATGTCCTAAGTTTCTAAAGGAACCGTAATAAACACCCAGTTGAATGCATGCTGGTAATTCTACTGACTTGTTACTCACACGTGTAAAGTTAAGTGCAGCCATGAGTGTTTCACAGGAATAAATAATAAAAAAACCCATCTTTGTATAACTATTTAGAGACTATTGTTCTGGAATATTGTTCTGGAACAGTCTGGAGTTAAGTGTCAGATTTTGGGTTTGACAAAGGCAAAACTGAGACATACATACAACTTTGTTCACACATGCATATGAGTATTGAAATGTTTTGGCATCTCCCTCTGTACAAAATGAGCATCAGCTCGGATAGCTGTAATATGGACAATCTCACTGTATCTGTAGCTTGAGTATATAATGTTAGAAAATAAAGATGAGTGGTTTACAGAATAAGTTCTGCTTGAATAAAGAATTTGTGATCAGTTCCTAAATCAAGCCTTATTAGAATATTGGCCATAGCATACATGTTAGTATCTTGAACCCTCTGAAGACACTGTAGCTACGTGTAGGTAAATATGATAGATAACAGAACAGGTTTAATGAAAAGCAACAGCAGATTTGTTTGAATAAGGACTGCATGATCAGGTTATTTACTGGCAGGTTGGAAACTATCCAAGGCTACAGGACTGTAGAGGGAAAGAACATTTTTTGAAAACAGTGAAAACAGGCTCAGATTTATTAGAAATATTATCTTAGAATTTGAGAACTGTTGTCTTGGAGATATATAGCACCTTTACATTTCTGCAGTGCTACACACTACAAGCCTGACCTGTACTGCCCCTAGAATTTTCATCTGTATGTATAAGGGGAAACCTTACAGCTATTCCTGGCTCAGTCTTTCCTGTTATTACTCCTTAAAATAGGGACATCTGACAAAAATTAGTTGCCAGCATTAAAGCTACCACAAGATAAGTGACTCTTTATATTGCGTGTTTCTCTCTCATCCACCTAAGAAGATTAAGTGATGTAGGACAGATTTTATATGCAGAAGACACTTCTTGCAGAGAATTTTAAAATGCTTAAATCCATTTGTAAGAAACTTTTCTCTGAAGTGAAACGCTCTTAATATTGCAAATGGGCAGTGTCAACCAGCTTGGTCTCTTGCATCAGACCCAGTCAATTTTAGAATGATTTTGTTGATATTTTGTTAGTCTGTCCTTCACAGAGATGTGATTTATGCCAGCAAAAGAATGATATGGATTGCACAGTCTATAACACGTACGAAAACAGAATACATACATATATTACAAAAAAGGATGTTTTCCTGTATATATGCACAGGAATAAAAGTATTCCACCGGAATAAAAACTGACAAAGAACCTTGTTGCTACCTGACACTATTGCACTACCAAAGGTTTTAGTGTAGGCTAGAAGTAGAATCCAGAGTCAGACATGTGAATGTAAAGGATAAAGGAGCTCATCCTTTTTTTAAAGGAAAAACATCTCTGTGATGATTCAGCTTTGCAATCTTACCGGCACCACTGTGTTTTTCCTCACAAACTTGCTGAGAAAATTATTTGGCTCGTCTACTAATTCCTTCCTATCTCCTACCTTTAAACTTACCGAAAACTAGACAGGTGGAAGCAGATGACTACAAAAAGAGACTATGCATGGTCAGAATCAATGCTGTATCAACCATTGCCACTTTTCTCCAAACTTCTTTACAGCAAAAGAGACTCCTTTTCTTGAAAGCAGACAAGCCTACTGGAATTAATGGTTTTGCTGAGTTTAATCAGTTATGTATCAAATTATGTGAAATGATAATTAATGATTGGAAAAAAACCCCCAAAGTAGGTTGTGGTGAGTAATTGTCCTAGTGGAAGTACATTGTGAAAGGGTGATAGTCTCTTATATTTCATATATATTTCTTTTTTCTTCAAACTAACCACTTCTATCTTTAAAAGATAAAATGAGCTGAGAACTATGTGGAGCACAGATTAACACATCATTTCCATTACTGTCTCTAAAAGCTGTTTAACACGTAAAACAGTGACAGTATGGCCTTTCATGGGAAGATTTGATTACAGACGCATTGAGGCTCCTGTACTATAAGAGTGAATGAACCTGCTTGCCATTTTGCTTTGCAAGGAGTTACACTGATTGTAGTGAGTTAAGCTAAGCCTCTGAGTGTGCCTGTGCAGGACTGGAGCTTAGCTGCTTCAAATTTCAAATAATAATTACATGACATACCTAAGCCTACCTTCTCTTCTGTTTCAACAATCTGTTTCTGCAGTTGTTTTTGTTAGGCACTCTGTTCTTTATCCTGCTTCCCATAACTAAAGTTCAATCTCATATTTTTCAGCAATTTATCAAAATAAAACTGAAGCTAACTGTGCTGTGTAACTTTTTGACAGAAAAACACAGAATGAGTAAAGCTGGTTAATATCATTGCAGTCAAAATAAAACCAGAACAACAGGTCAGGTAGCAATCCAGACAACCTGACACTAATTAAAGTCATGTATGTAAGGAATCTGAGAATGAGAATAGAAAGACAGAAATGAAATTGTTATCCCCCAGATTAAGTGCCCACAAATTGTGCAACACAAAGACTGCCCAGCTATTTCAATTTATGGGATAACATAGCTATTTTTCAAAGCCTGCAATAGCATCATAACTGGACATGCAATGTTTTAATGAAATAGTGCATGGTGAGAAAGTTTTTTTGTTTCTCTTTAACAGAGTAAAAAGTGCAGACATCCCAAGGAGATTCACATGCCTTAGATATCAGATCAGTTGGAGGAACATTACCGCATGACTCCCTCACTTCAAAAAAGACTTTTCTTCCTTTTGTCTAGACCTGCCTCATTTGTTCATACCATTTCGTATTGCTAGGCAGGAAAGTCAGTGTTTCCAAAATGGATTTTCTGATTTTAGAGTTTTGTTTTGTAGGTGTGAGGGACAGTAGTCATACTTTATGTCAGGAACTCATTAATCAGTTTGACCAGGCTTGTCTATGATGCAGGTTAATCTTCTGGTTAGTTACGGATGAAAGTGAGCTTTATTGGCTGGCGTAGCTTCTAATCATTTAGAAACATCCACGAAATCTCCAGTTTGTGAAATGGATACAATAATCTACAGTGGATTAATCTTGTGTCCTTTTTATTCTGATCAGCCTCCAACCTGATTATCAGCTTGGAGAATATTAACTACAAGAGAGACAGTCTTTATGCTCTTGGTTTCCAGTGTCCGAGGCCAGAGTGACCTGTAGAATCAAGGAGAAGTTGTAGGGAAAATACTGCTCATTTTTTACAAGCCTGGCATATCACATTTACAGTTGAAACAGACTTAGAGAAATTAGTAGTTAGACTGCTGGGCATATATGAACTGAAAATTCTGAGAGACTAGTTTTTTTACTTGGCGCAATTTGAGAGTTGTTGCCTCCTTTTCCCCTTTTTTCCTTGTTTTCTCTCTTTTACTTATAGCAGCACCAGTGCTACTCACTCTCAAATCTCAGACCCTTTTGCCATGTTTTTGGGAGCTTCTTAAGCAATTCCAAGAATTACTTAAAAAAAATTATGAAGCAATTTGTTTTCTTCCATTTGTATTCTTAGAAATAGCTAAAAATTATCTAAATCATATAAATTATCTATTATCTATTACCAATAATTTCTCTATCATCTAAAATTATCATAAATCAAAATCCAGTTCAAGCGATACAAGTTTTACAAAGGGATAAGGAAGTGAAATCAAGATCTTTTAACTAAATATATTACATATTAGCTCTGCCTACCATAATTGGCATGGCCCTGTGATTTGGGAAGCTGATTTCAAGGCCACTGGTTCACTTCCAATGATTCCTTCACATTCTCAAACAGAGGATAGGGTTGCTTAGTGATCCACATAGCAAGTATTATAGGGGCAGTCTGGAGCATACGTATGGATTTACATCTTTTCACTACCGGTTATCATCATGCTCTGCCCTGTCTCTCACAGAGGAAGATCGAAGAGACTATGATGCAGCTTATAAGTAACACTGGGAAATCTTTAAAATACATTGTATGCACAAACACACACAATCCTCATCTATTTGGTTAGGAAAAAAAGGCCAGAAACATGAAGCTAACTTGTGAGATCTGTGGTTAGGTGTACAGTAATTCTGTGTGCTGAAAGATGACAGAGAGATTTATCTCACAAAAGAAATGTTGACAAAATCTGGTAATAAGTCTGAGGTATTCCCTTTCTCATTCTACCTTCAGGAGACATTGTCAGAACTCATGGGTGGTGGCACTGATTGCTTTTGATTTATTTCTTCTGAAGTAAGTGAACTAAATACTTTGGTGGAGAGCATTGTTTTTCAGATCTTGCCTCCTGTCTCCTGTTTTTGGTGATCTGTGGGCTATTCCAGATGGTGAATAATCTTTATAAAGTAAGACAATAAATCATAATCAGGGAAAAATACTGCATTCTGAGGCTGAATGGGAGCAGTGTGTTTTTCTATGTATAACTTTCTTCCAGCTATGCTCCGTATATGATCACTCACAATATCCTTCTCCTATGATAGCCATACAAAATATGTTTAAATCTGTCATGCTCTATCTTCCTAGCACTAAGCACTTTTTGTTTCTCCAGCTGCTCTGCTGCCAGCTCTGTAAAGCCAATTACTTACTGTGCACTCTGTATATGTGGCTTGGATGTCTTTTCATTATTTATTTCAAACTGTGTATGATAATCTTTATTTCTAAAAACAATATGGAGGAAAATCTGTGATGGTGCAGAGGGATTTAGCTATGCAACTCCTATTAACATTAACAGAAATCACACAGCTTGATCTTTTTAAAGTTTGCTAGAATTTCAGTACTTAAATGTTCTAAAGAATGTTTAGGAAAACAGGAGACTTCCAATCCACATGAACTCAATGTAAAACATTTATCAATAATTAAACACCTTGAGGGTATTCATAAGTATTCCTCTATTTCACCCCTGTCAAGTGAAAATCAATTTTTCTTGTATCAGTTTTGTACTATTGGCCAAAAAAGTCTTTTTGTCAAGATAATACTACCTTTTGAATAGTTGATTCTTTCCTTTTTCATTCACTGAGAACTTTACAACTTCTGTGCTGAATGAGTCAGAGGTCCTTTGGGAAAAAATAGGATGCGATCATGTAATTAAAGATTTAATGTGCACATTCACATGAGGCTTGAAGACTGACAGGCAGACTCGATTCTGGCATTTCTTAACTTATAGTGTTCCAGCTCTGCAACCCAAGTCACATTCTTTGACATAGGTTTTGTGGGTGAAGAATTGACTTATGTGAGTTAACCTTTTTAGCAAGTGTAATTCAAATGCAGAAAGGAATAGTCTAGACCGACTTTGAATGTTGAACACCTTCTCAAAGAAGTTGATTTCCTTGTGCATCACATCATTGACTAAGAAACTTTTCCTACTTCTCTCTCAAAATGCATGAAGTTGATACCATGATGTTACTTTACATCGTTCTGTGCCTCTGAAGCAACTCTTCTGCTCTTCATCATAGTGTGTAATTATATGTCTTCCTCACAGGTAATTTTAACTGTCGTTATCTATGTGTTTAGCTGGCAGGTTAAAGAGGTAACTTGATTGAACTTACCAGTTAGTCTAAAGTAGATTAGGGTTTGAACTTCATAGTTTATAAACAGGGCGCTAACAACTTTGGAAGGATTTTTATACGCTGTTACTCCTTATGCTAATTTTTGGTAGAGGAGAGCCTGTTTGGTGCAATTTGCTTCATTCTGGAGTCAAAAGTACTCCTAAAAAGCATCTACAGGAGCCAGATCTTAAGGATCGTATAATCTCCCATTTCTCTATCAGTTCCACTATTAGGTCTATTCTGTCTTGAGGGAACTGAGAACTTTTATAATAAGGAATACTTGTTCAGTTCTCATTCTCATTCCAGAAGCTTGATGGATATTAATTGAATTTGAGTTCATTAGCTGTGAATATATACGAACAAGATGGGATTTTTTGACTGCTACCCTTCTGAGATTACAGTTGAGTCTGTAATTTTCTTATTAAAATTAAATGAGAAAATAAAAGCACACAGGCAATTGCACATATAAACCCAGGCTACTGGGTCATAAAAACAGGACATATTTACGGTAATTTTTAACACAGTGTGAAACAAGCAGCAGTTATTGGTTGCAGTGAACAAAGCTCCATCCTTTTCTTAGCATCTGGACCTGTAGATTTCTAAAGCAACAGTGGCACAATAAAGACAAAGGTGCCTGCCATCTGTTCTATTTTATGAAGATTATTTGTTGCCCTCAGACTCCTGGAAAGTTTCCAGCAAATGTTCCAGCAAATTTGAGCATAGAAATAATCAGGTGCAAGGCATCTGACCATTATTGAGTGTGACGTGTTATAAAACATGAAGCAGCAGGGAAACATGAAAGGAAAAGATAAAAATAGAGCATGAAGCAGAAGAAAGCAAATGTTAATAGAGATAAAGGATATTTATGTATTTTTTTCATTTCCATCTACTTTGGTCAGAAAAGTAATAATTCTATGCTTAGAAAGAGGCAGTGTTAAGGCTGTGATTTTAAACACTTAAGAGCTAGAAAGTATGTTGTTGATGAGCTCATGACCAACTACAGAGAGGTCTCTGGTGGCTTCAGGAGAAACTGCATGGTCTGGGCAGAGCTCAGATGACTGAGACTGGAACTTGCATGGTACCAAACAGCTCTGAAGAGGAGAGGGAGGGAATAGATGGATGACATTTTAAACTAGGAAAAAATTATTGTAAAATCATTAGGTGTGGCAGAATGATTGACGACAGGTTAGCACCTAACATTATTTCTATCTCATTTTGTGAGACACTGCATAGACTTCAGCTTTACTGTATCTACTTCAGTGTCTGAGATTGCTCAGTTCTCGCTATAAACTAATGATGTGCTCTTACTGTCATTCATTTAAAGATACAGAAGGAAAAGTTTGCATTCTTTCCAGTAAAATATCTTCTATAAATAAAAAAGAACCAGGTGCAAGTAGATTTTAAAAAACACTGTGCTGGCCAGTAGATTCAGATTAGGAAGAAAGGTGTTTTGAGACTAGCTGTTCTGATTTCCATTCATAGCTTTGATACATCCTTCCTCTTTGATCATGAAGAAGACTTATAGGAGCCTGGAAACTTTGCCAGAAGTGGAACATCTAAGGATGACAGAGTCACTTGCAGTCTTTCTTCATTTGGGGTCTCTTTGTTATTTTTTCTTCTGCTTTGATTTCCTCAATTTAATTGGAATTCTATGAAATGCCAAGAAAAAATTTTAAAATATCAGCCACTTTTCAAGCCCTGAATGGAAAAAAAATCTCAGCTTTATATTTCTGTTTGTTTCAGATTTAGCTTTGAGAGCTGGAATTAGATATTTGGTTAGCGCCTCTAGAATGACTGTGACTACAGTCCCTGGGGAATCTGGATAGTAGTACTGCAAGATCCAAATTAAAATGGTCATGTAAAGTTAACATTGTGCTATATGAGCTTTCTATCAGTATAACTATGCTTACTCTCGGAGCATTCTCCTGAACTGTTATTAACATGTTTTGACCAACACAGAGGCAAGCAAAGCATTTATTTTTAAAAGAAAGCAAGTATGTGGTCAGTGGTGAAGGGAATACAAGCTAAGGCTTACCAAAGAACTAAGCAAATATGCTGCAGCTCAAGATACCTTTAGCTTTTTTTTTGGTTAAAACCCCTTCTCATGTTAAGATATTCATAAATACACTGGAATAAAATAATATGTAACAAAGGGATGCTTTTGAAGATGCATGACAAGAAAGAAGAGGGAAGAGACAACACCTCTCTGTACCACTCTGGGGAGAACACCATCCTGGACATGAAGGCTTCAGAGCATGTTGATGAAAAGAGAGCAAGATCAGGAAATAGAAACAAAGTGATAAAGAATCCTGGAGGAACGGACTTATGAGAAATATTGGAAAGGTAAAACAAATCTGTAGCTAAGCAGTGACTAAGGGGATAAAAGAGAGCAATAGGAGAGGGGCTGTGTGGAGATGAGAGTACATACAAGCATTCGAAAGGGAAATCGGGATGCTTTATTGCCACACAGGGAAATGTTACTGGAATAATATTGGGGTTTGGGGGAAAGGTAGCCCTGTGAGTTCATTGCAAGAGGAGCTGTAGAAGAGCTAAGTAGGCTGAATAACTTACTAGAAAAAGAATAGGAGAATAAAAGGCAGTAACTGGACATGAATCACAGAGGGAACATGTCTGGATTTTTTTTATTTAAAATTTGGTAGCATGTTAATGTTAAACTAGACCTGGAGAAAGAACAAGTGGTGCAATCTGTTATAATAGATTGCTTCAGCCTAAATCATTTGCCAATTTTCAGTGATGACCTCTCTCACACAGGGCAAGGAAAACATAAGGATGCTCTATAATGATGATGCTAAATTGCTTGCATAGCAGGCAAGGTACAAAACCTTCATTCACTCTAAATTCAATGCATGGTTTTGCAGAAAGAATTGAACCTTACTCACTGTAATTAGTGCCTGAGTCTTGATTTCATCTGCCATAATCAGTCATCCAGATGAGGACAGATGAATGACCTTTCACTCTAGTGATCACAGAGGTACTGCCAACCACTTGGAAAAAAACATTTTGTTGGCCTGAAATGAAACTCTGAAGAAATTTTCTGGTGGGTGAGTTGATGGAAAGGTCTTGATATCAACCTTCAAAAGAGCTCTCCTGAGTTTACCGTATGAATCATGGAGCTTGGCAAATACATCTGTAGGGGAAAGAAGCCAGGAGGAATGCGTTCACTTTTTTTCTCTTTCGGATGAGATGCAACTCTCTGGATACTCTGGTGAGAGAAAAATACAGAATATGTATGAATGAGCCTGCTTTCTAATGACAAGCCTGACTCCAAGGTTTCCAGGCACTGGCAATGTAGTGAACAGGATCTGGCATATAAGGAAAGAGAAGAAATATTACCTGAAGATTCAAACAATCCTTTTGATTTTGCTTTCAGCAAAGGTGATTAAAATCCTGTGTTTTTCTGAAATAGGCCTATTCAGAAGTAAAAACAAATGCCAAAGCTGCTTTAAATCAGCAGTGAAGGACATATGAGGACACCAGAAATGGCCCTTTCAACAAAAACTCATGTTAGTGTGGACTTGGCGTGACAGCCTCAGTGAGCTCTCCGGTTCTGTCAGGTTGACTTCTGAATGACCATTACCTGCTGGCACCAGTGATACCAGCTAGGAGACTGCCGCACTTCACAAAGGGAGCAGTTCTTTCTCCAGGAACCTTTTGTTCTTGTGAGCAGAGCAGTGCCATCAAACCATATTTGCACCCCAGACTATAACTTAAACAAAGCTTATTTAGGGCTGAAAATTTTTGCATTTAGCAGGTAGCATCTGGTTCTCTTGATCTCATAAAAGCCAGACACTTGTCCAAATTTCATACGGGAAGATACACCATGCCACTGCTTCAACCAGAAAAACTTCCAAATGTGAAAGACTTCTGTCTCTAAATGTCTAGGATGGTTTTCAGTTAGGGTTATTTTGGGGGGATGTGTTGTTCCTTGGGAAACAAGTGAGTATTTGCTAACAGACTGAGCTGCCATCCAGAAACACCTATAAAGTCTGCAGGAATGGGCCAGCAGGAATCCTATGAAACAAATGCCAAGTTCTGCACTTGGAAAGCAAGGACACCTTGCAATGACACAGGCTGGGCGATGCCTGGATGTTGAGCAGCTCTGCAGGAAAGGCCCTGGGGATCTTGGCAGACAGCACTGTGTGTGAACCAGCAGTGTGCCCTGGAAGCAATAAAGGCCAACAGCGCCTGGGGCTGCATAGGACCATAGCCAGCATATCAAGGGAAGTGATCATCTCCCTCTATTCAGCGCTCAAAAGACGACTAGTGCAGCCAGTTCTTGGGTCCCCCAATATATGACAGATATCGATAAACTGGAGTGATTCCAGCAGAGGGCCACCAAGATGCTCCAGGGGCTGGAGCACTTGACCTGTGAAGAGAGAGAACATCTGAATTTTTTCCAGTTTTCTTCTTCACTGCCACAGACCTTACATTAGAGAGGAAAGGCACTCATAGTGCATCTGGAAAGTCTACATTTAACATATAATATTATTATAACAAGTTGACAGTAGAATCAAATTTGTTATGCACTGGATCAGTTTAGTGCAATAGTGGACTTGCATTTTTATCTTTGTTTGCTGTGCTGAGTTAAGAAGCACTGTTCCAATGATAAATATGGATTAATATTAGCCTTTGGGGATTTCACTTTTCTTTTATCTTCTTAAATCTTCCTTTATTACGTGTGCTACCTCTTTTCTTCCTTTTACCTTCTTGAAATTCTCCAAATTATCCCTACTTTTGAGCTGCACACTTTGTTTCCACTTATTCTCTAACTCTCTCTTTCCTTTTCCTTCCTTTTTGGTCTAGATTCATCTACCATCTATTTTAATTCATGACTTGACATTTTTTAGTCTTAAAAATGGGTCTGATGGAAACTGCAATATCTCCTTGTGAGAGATAATAGCATGGAGCAGGAGAAGTATGCAACATACAGAAAAAAAGAAATGGAGAAAAATTTAGTATGGGAGGGGGCTGAATTAAGAGGAGAACAGATAACAGTCCTGAAGGTTGCTTAGATATCAGGAAATTCATAGCCTAAGACTGATGGATGTGTTATATGGGATAGTCATATGATGAAACTGGAATAGAGAGTGACAGTTACAATGGTCTTCTTCAAGACAAATAGGAAGAAGGCAATGTCATATTATAATGAAAAAGTTACAGAATACCTATGCCATCATTATCATTATATTTTCTCTCTTTGTGTTTCTAATTTCAGAGCTAGAAAATCTCTAATACATCATTCCTGTATATTTTGATATTGGAACTGATCAGTTTTAAACTTTTTGGCTGATTTGCTTTTGGCAAATTAAATTGTCTGTGGTAGAATTTCTAGAAATTCTAATTATGAAATTAAGTCCCTTGAAATATGAAAACATAATGGAAAACAAGTCTAGATACTGCTTTACTTTCATTTTTAGTACAAAACTGTGTAATTGCATACAAGCTATGCACAATAAACAGACATGAAAGTATTTAGTCCAGGTATGTTCAGAAGTCATATTAGTAACATGCTTCTTTTTAAATTATATTAAAATACAAAGGTATATACTTTTTATCAAAAGAGATAAGCAATATCTATATTAGTCTACCCATGAAATACAGTTCCTTTGCCGACTCCCCTGCATTTTAAAATGAACACAAAATACCACTTTTCATAAGCTGAAATCAATTTCATATCACTTTAAAGATTGGAATATCTATTTTTTTAAGCTGGATACTTTCCAAAGCAATTTAAGCTGGATACTTTCCAAAGCAATTAAGGATAATAAGAGTCATTTTCACAAGTAATGAGGATATTTGGATAGCAAAATATAAACACGGACTAAGATTTATTTACAACATAAAGAACTGATATTTACCGGGGGACAAGAAGAAGGGAACAATTTTTGTGGGTACTTACACTATGTCACCCCCTAGTTATTACAGAAATTGTGCATTCATTCTAACAAAAATCATTAAAATAAACCAAGGTAGAGGAAAATAAGGTGTATTTGTCTGCATAAGTCACCATGTCCTGCTTCCTGCCTCAAACTATGGCCTTTAATATAAGGACGTGCTGCAGTTTCAAAACATGGAGTGTCTCCTTCCAAGTCTGATACTAAGGCACAAAAATTTTAATCTTCTTTTTCTGTCATTTCAACAGAATAGGTGGTCATATCCTGCTACCATGGGTGCAATGTAAAACCCTAGGTCTGATGAGATACATCAGCCAAACTTCCCAAGAAAATTTGGGATTATATTTGAACAAAATCAGAACAATAAGGTGGCAATCATGTATCTGAAACCAAGAAGTACTGCCATTTGCAAGTAAGCTGTGTGGGCCATGTGGTACAAAAATATCCCAACAGGAATTTACTTTGGTTTTGAAAATAAATGAAATAAGTGGGTGTGGGATAATATTACCATGAACAGAAATCTTTTTAATCATGAAATGCACAGGATAATGAGGAAGTTGAGGCTCAGAATG
The DNA here is from genome assembly GCF_036370855.1 of Dromaius novaehollandiae. Classification (NCBI taxonomy): domain Eukaryota; kingdom Metazoa; phylum Chordata; class Aves; order Casuariiformes; family Dromaiidae; genus Dromaius; species Dromaius novaehollandiae. Next base: position 44,097,299 of record NC_088100.1, on the reverse strand, counting down.
GTGAAACACAATGTAACTCCACAGAGACATTTGCAAACAACTGCCCTATACAGTAGACCTTGATCAAATATGCTGTTTGGCTTTCATTTTAAAAATCCCTAATAGACATCTTTTCTCATTCATTAATATTTTATGAACATCTTTATAGAGGAGGAAGAAGAGACATTGGTGCGTGCCATCACACATAAATTATCTCAGACTGTCAACAGCTCTTCTCATTCTGTGCTTGTGCATGGTGTTTGATGGTGGCACACATATCCTGCCAAGAGTTACTGCTGGTGCGATGGTCCAAAACCCCTCAGCTTCCCTGTCTCTCCATGTGTTCCCTTTCCCACAGACACATTGAGTACGCCTACTGCTTTTGACAAGGGAGGCAAGCAAGGGACAGGTCTTGCCCTGCTGACTGAGAGAGATTCTCCACGAGCCATGCTACTGATAGTCAATACTAATAAACAGTGGGGAAATAGGAAGAAAAGACACATTTGTCTGTGACTTGACACATACATTACTAAAAGGAAAATTGCCTCTTAAAATTGTATTCCTGATGCATTTTGGAGTATGTGTAGGCACATACATTTTAATCAGAATTGCCCAGTCCTGAAAGGGAAATTCTTCCATGAGATGCAGCAGGGCTTGAAAAGTGCTTTTACATTTTGAATCAGATTCTTTAAGTCAGACACTAAAATTCTCACTGTGTACTATGAAGTCTTCATTTGTAAGATCACATGCCATTTCTCAAATAAAATGCTATTATATCTCCAGTCCCACAGACATGATCTTGTAATTATGTCATTTATTTTTCCTAATTACTTTTTTTATTGTTTAGGCTAGTGCTACCTTTCATAATTCAAGATACATTCTATATTGAACATTTTTTTTCAATTTTTTTTTACCATTTATATTGATCTTTTTTTTGGTGATAATTTCTTTGTTCTGGTGTATGTGTTTTAGTAATTGCCTCGCCTTTGCAGATAGATCCATATCTGACCTGTAATCTATTCATATAATATTTATTAACACCCTTTTATGTGGCTCAAAGTAGACTATAATTTTTTTGTGTTTCTTTGCTGTCTATTCTCTAGATTGAAAACGGTGGATCCTACTTTCTCAAAGTAGTGGATATGATGTCTTCAAAATACTATTAAACTATTTAGTGGATGAAAAAGTATTTAAAAATATATGCTTAGTATGATATTTCTAATTAGCTTAATACAAATAAATGGAAAATGCACTTTTGGTCCCTGAAAGCTGACAAATGTTTGTGTTTCCAGATGCAAATAATTAATATTGTAATTTAATGACAGTCAATAAGCACTAAATATTTGTGTTGAAAGACAAGGATTCTTGCTCAAGGAAAACATGCAAAATTATTTTGTACGTAACACAATGAGGAAGAGAATAAGGAATGGGGGAGGAAGGATGAGGACAATATAACTGGAGGATTTCCCTTAATACCAAGATCAGGCCCATATCACAGGATGGCTAATGTTTGGCAGGATAGATCCCAGTTAGGATTATTTATTATGTTATTTAGGTAAATGGATAAAATATACGTAAATAAATAAATGACTGATGAGAATCTTGTGAGTGTCATAGAATAGACTCTTCAGGAGGAATTTAAAGAAAAGGATAGAAGATATGTAGCTATTTATAGATTAATTTATAGGCTGAACACAGAGGAAAGAAAGGGTTGTGGGAGAACTACAGAAACAAGAAGTTGAGGTTGGTGCCACAGAGTGTAGAGAGAATTTCTGCTAAATTGTTTATCTGAAGGATGAGGTAGTAAGATGAAGAGAGTATACACTTATGTATAATCTTAACGGTGGTGAAAAAGAGTGAAAAACTTGGAACTGGCAAAGAGGAATCAAAACTGAAGAAGCAACAAAATACCAAAAGTGACAAAGGCTTGGAGAAGATTTTTATCTGTATCACAAAAACAGAAACAGAAGAAAATGTCTCAGAGAGAACATGATTTAAATTTCAGGTTTTAGAAATAAAGTTGTATAACAGCTCTGATAACCGCTCCTGGAAAAGATATGGCTGCAGTGTAATGCAGTATTATTCAAATGTAAAGTATTACAGGAATACAGAGATCTTTTAATGCGGGAATTCCTGCATGTGCTAGTAGTTTCAGCACTTTCTTTTTTGTGCAAGACTATGGAGGCTTTACAATACTGTAATATTTAATTTCATGAAATTTAGTTCCTTTTTCTATGTTACTTTACTGGAGAAAAGGACCCCAAAGGGTATCAAAAGTGGGCACTTTAGCTAGGGCTGCACTAGTTTCTGAAAAATAAATAGCAAATTTATTATAAAATAAAGAGAATATGTGTATTCATTCAGGTCAAGAGCCTGAACTTGTGAATGCAAACATGACTCTTCATGTCCTGGTCCCTGTCCCAGCCCTTCTGAGTTCTGGGTATGGGGGTATGAAGTCTTAAGGTTTCAGCAAGTAAGGTCTATAAATTGAAGCAATATTGTTAAAGAACTCAAAAACATATTTACATTTGTTCAAAAGCTCCAAAGTCTTATTTCTTTTTTAACTCTGGTTTGGGCCATAATACAGCACAAGGACTGAGCAATTTACTGAACACTTAATTATTGAGTGCAAATTTTCTCAAGTGCCTACCTAATGAATTTAGCAAAAACAAGCAAACAAATAACTGGAAAGAGACTGAGCAGAGGCTGAGCTTTAGGATATTAATGTCAGCGACTTACCCAGTTTCCACATGGATAATACCTGTCTAGATTGCTTTTGCAATTCCAACTGGAAAAGATATGCTTCATTTTTTCTGTTTTGTTGCTATGTGCCATTGAACAGATGCTGCATTTTAACTCCAGGTTAATTTATTTTTCAGTGGCTTCAATTAATGTATGTCGAATAAGGGGGTGATCCTTCATCTTCTACTCACATCTATAAGCCTTACTTATCTGGGCTATCCAGTCATAAGAGTTTGCAAGAATAACCTTCTCAACTCTAAAGCACTTTCAGATGAAACAGATTACTGTTATGTAGCAGATTTCTGGTTTCCCTACTGCAAAGCGTTGCCTCTTTTAGTAACCATACTGCAACATTTACAGAAAGACAGAGAACCTCCCCTTGTTTTTCCTAAATTTGAGCTTTCCCCAATTAGGTCCTATCTCTGTATCTCTCTGTTAGAGACTGTTTTAAGCCTCAAAACCTGACACCTCAGGCTTCTCATAATGCTTATAGGTATTAATTGTGACAATGATAGCATGTCTTCTTTTTCATTCGCTTTAATTAAAATTCACTTGCTATAATGCAAAAATGGTTATATAAGGTTTACTCTCTGTATGTTACACCTTGGGCGACCACTCACAACTCTGCTCAGTTGGTGTAAAAGCCTACAACATCAGAAAGGTGCTGGTCTAAATCCATTTTTGAATTACTGTGCACTGGTAAACCTGTGTGCTGAAAAAGGCAGGGAGAGAAAAGATACAGAATCAGATCTTTGCAGTTCAGGCAGAGTTTAATTTTGGATCATAACTGAATTCCTGTAACTGGCTAAATGCCTACTAAATTCTGTTTCTGGCATGAAATTTCTGAAACTGATTATATTTACTTACAATACAAAATATATGCTTCTGACTTGAGAAAAATATGATTCCTTTATAATGTGGATTATTTGAAATGATTTTAGACTTGTTGTCAAATTGCCTTATTTAGCTATTCAAAAAGCCTTGCAATTTTCATTCTGTATCAGGAGAAAAAGCCTTCAACAGTGAAAGGGGGGAGGAAAAGGGAGGCACATTAGTGGAATATGCTGAAGGGTAACCAACAGAGAAAGAAACCAATCACCCTTTAAAATTAAATCTTGCTGGGTGTGCTTTAATGTATTCTATATCTATGGATGTTCTTTTTGATACTCTTGATGTTCTCTTCCAGTGCAGTGACAATGGTTCCTAGTGTAACGGATCTGGATTAATTTACATCATATTTATTGCACATATTTGGACAAATAAGCTTTTTATTCAAACGGACTGTATCAACATATAATTATCAAACATAGTTTTCTCCTGGAGTATAACCAGGAAATTTCAAATAATGTGGCTGCCAGGAAAATAAAAGTAATTTACAGCTCCATTTCTGTGGAACTTTGAGATCAATACTTCTGAGGTTGTGGAACACCTTATTTGTATGGCTATTACGTATTAAGTTACTGCCATGACTGATGTGCTAAGAAGCAGTATTTACTATTTAATTGCAGTCACATTGAAATCTTTGGCCTGTTCTGATATGCAGCTCTCGGATTCTCCTCATTTTCCCCCAATTACTATCTGATACAGAAAAGAAAATCAACCCACAGAACTGCTCCCAGGAGAGTCTAAGGCAAAACTTCATTTGCTTCAGCAGAGCAGGGTAAATTCTAGTAGTTTTACAGTAATGAATATGTTTAACAATATCGACTTCTGAGCTGTTCCGTTGCATGGTTAAGATATATTCTCCTTAAATGTGTATACTGATAAAAAACATGCATTTGAAAGCGAAGCATGTGTACTAATAAGTGTATTATTTGAATATGAACATGGGATTTGAGTTTAAATGTGAGGTATTAGGATGTGTCCATAGTTGAATATATCTGGTTATCTTCTGAATCCTTGAGCCCCATGTGCCTATAAATTCTGTGATCTTTGGATGGGAAAATATCAGAGCAGAAGCTGGTGAATGTGTGAAACTTGATATGGTTTCTGTCCTGTCCTACCCTACCCTACCTTACCCTCTTCTGTTCCTGAGAAACCACAGAAATTTACCAGAACTCCTAATGCACTACTTTTATCTATAAGGTGACTTCAAAGAGGCAAAGATACTTTTATCTACAAGGTGACTTCAAAGAGGCAAAGATTGCAATCTGAACAGATGGAGTCAGGATCTGGAGAAGGAAGGTAGAACTATTCAGAGATGGTAGTACTATTTTTTTGGTGGAGATGATCCATAGAGAAAAAGATGTACAAGTAGAACAAACCACAAGGATCATTAAGTCTCATAGGAAATCAGGGAAAGAATGAGGAGAGTCCCCTGAAGTAGATGAGGAGAAGCGTTCATTCAAGATTATGGTCAATGTTAGCTGGAAATCTAAGGAGTATAAGGCCTGTTACGAGGCATCTAGACTGGAACATATTTGAAGAGTGACTTCACTATAAAGGACAGAACTTGAATTAGAAATGTAGCATAATTTTCATGATGTCCAAATAATTTTTAACAGAACTTGTCATGAGCGAGAAGGTCTAGTGGAGTCTTGTATGGCAAGAGGAAAGAACTAGTAGATAAAATAGACCAAAGGGTAAAGATGAGAACTGCTGGAAGGGAGATGAAATATGGGTTACCTGAACAAAAGAGAGATTAGAAGAGGTTGAGGATGGATGGGTAACTCTAGGTGCTGTGGATTACTAATGCTAGTAAATATGCATGTTGTCATTAGAAGTTAACTCAGCAACAGGGATGGGTAGAGGAATGAGTGCTGACTTTGACAGAGCTCATTAATGGAAGTAGTGAGTAGTACTTTCCCTTTTTCTTACACTAGAATCATATTTGGTAATGCATATGCACTATACATGTAAACATGTACTTTTGTGTTTCACCAAACTGAGTCTTAAATTAGGATACGATAGTGTTGCAACAACTTTGAAAACCAGCTCTGACCTTTGTGTGTGTATAAATGCTCAGCCATAAAATAGCATTAGTGAAGAGCTTATGTATTTTATTTCCTTTTTGAAAATGATGAGCTCTGGCTGATCAATTGTACTTACTAATAAATGTGTCATTGTACAATTCAAACATAGGTACATAATGTAAAATACATTCTTGCTTCCTACATGCAGTAAAAGACAAAATCTGAGTAAATACAGGCACAGAGAAGAAAGAACCTGTAATTCAAAGGCAATATTGGGGTTTTTTTTGCTCTTGGAATAAATTAGGAAGCTCTTTGGAGTGGGTTGGGATTCAATATTTTCCGATAAGAAAATTATAATTTGTCAGCACCAAAACTGAGGAAACAACACTTTCAATGAAATGTTTTTTTGGGAAGGGCTCTGTAGTGAGGAATGAAATCTCTGGTCAAAACCACAACCATGATCAGACTTCTGTCTAAGTGGCCAATAACCCAGGATGGGAGGATTCAGCTCAGATATTGGAGCTGTTCAATGCAAGTACCTTGTTCAAGTCAGATATAGCTCATGACAATGAACCTAAGGCTAAATCTATAGCACACAAAACAGGCCCAAGCATGAGGAGAGCTCATGTCCATATGTCTATTAGCTAACCTTTTTGCTGCTCAAATGGGATGACTTCATCAATACAGCCAGTTGAGCTGGTTGTAGGCCTTCTGACAGCTTCTGAACCATGCTTAAGCATTTCTTAGCACAGGAAAAAATCAAGGCAGGGAACATGCTAATAGTTTAACAGTGTAAGGTGATGCTAGTGCCTTCTATAGTTTACTAGGGCTGATGTAGCCTTAGTGTTCTGCATTCCATTCTTCTCCTACTTTCAGGGTTGTTATTTTTAGTCCAGCAAAATATAAATATTCCCTCTCAAAAGAAAAGGCTATGTTAAGATCAACTCAAGGCACTGTAGTACAGTTGCTTCTGAATGCCTGAGTACAAAGACATTGGCAACACAGAACATCAAGCAGGAGAGAAGAATGATGGTGTTCATTTTGACCAAAAATGGTCAGTACCAAGAAAGACTTTAGCCCTGTTCGCTACAGCTATTATAGAGCTGTTATAGAGAAATCTTTCACAGGTCACCAAACATCTGTGCGTCTCAACTCTCTCCTTTAGGTAGTGGTCTTAGTATGATGCTTTCAACAATATGGAACGTCCCTAGATGCGTTTACTCTTCATTTTAGCAGTGCTAATTACTCAAGCACTGGCTAAGCTGATGCAGCCACCTTGCTTCCTGTGCTGGAGCTTACTTGTTGGAGCTGGGAATCACTATATGATGCAGCAGTGTGAGCTACAGACATACCCTTCATAATATTAGTAGAAACAGTGCTGTGACACAGATGGTTACCGTACAGTGTTACATCCTGCATAAACATGCATACATTGTTTTCGCCTTTGAGTATCAGTGTCTTCATAATCAAACGATAATGACTGAAAGCACTATGGTAACTTAGGATGATGCCACCAGTCATACTTCTCATGGTGAGACACAGTCCTCTCCTTAGTCTTTTGCATATTTTTAGACACATGAGCACATCCAAAGTTGCTTTAAAAAAATGGATATCATATTGTAACTCATATTTTTATTGTTGAGCACACAGTCCTTTTGATATGACAACCCACTAAGTATTTCCTTTCTACTGAGTAGCCTCATCTTGGATTGTCTGCTTAGATTATTGTAATCTCAATTTTCTTCCAAGCTGAATCCACTTAGTTCTTTTTTACAAATGTATCAAATTTCAAAAGGTCCAGATTTAAAATTTTTCTCTTGATGCTCTTGATAGCAACAGCTATGATGTATCGTTTTCCAAATCATTATTACAGATGTTAAGTGAAGTTACAATTACCAACAAAACTTGTAGCAACTGCTGGATAATTTATGAAATAATACACTCTTGTTTCCTTTTTTTGAACTTAGTCCTTCTGAAGTTGAATTATACAATTTCAGGAAAAAGTTTTAGGATTAAAAAAAAAAGAGAAAACAATTTTATTCAACTTGTCATGGAGTTCTGTGAATGTACTTGGTGTGAGGCCAGGAGGATGAACTACATCTTACCTTGTGTAATGGCAGGTCACTCTACGTAGATAGTAATAGCATAGATTCATACAAACTTCATAATCTTTATAGGAAGATCTGTCATCTTATACTATAGCAAAATGCACTATTAAGTATCCCTTAATCTACACACTGCTGATACAATACCACACAATAAGCTTGTAGCATTTCACTTGCACTTCTATAAATCATCTGTCTGAATTGTCAGCTCCTTTAAGACTGACATGATTTTGGTGAGATTGTTACAACTGTACATCATGATAAGAATGTAATTTAAACTCTCATGCAAGTACATGATCCTTTTGAACAGCTACTAAAGATATTTTTTGTGAAGCACAAAATATAAAATATCAACTCCATGGGGCAGCCCATGTAGCTATGCTTATTTTCGAAAGAAGGTTTTTAGATGAGAAATGATCAGGAGCAGTCTTCCCCATCCAGTGCTTTGTTGCAACACGTTATCCTATAAAAATATGAGATACTCTTTGCTATGCGCCCCTCTCCCTTCCCCTCAGGATCTGGGCATTATATATAAAAAATTGTGTCTTCCACTAATATCTTGTCACTGTGCTCTACACTTCAATAGGAGAAATTTATATTTGTCATGAAAGCAAAATAAAGGTTCTACACAAGTAGCACCCAGAACAAATTCGTTTTTAAAAAATGTACTTTCCTTAAACTATATGCAATACATAGCTCTGATGAGTAAAATTACTTTGCTGTAAATGTCTCAAAGGGAGTTCAGTCACTTTTCACTAAACAGCCTACAGTATGTAGAGTAGTTAAAGAAGCCAAGAGGAGTTATTAGTATTCTAGTGACCTTTTAGACACAGATTGCATGGAAATACTGAAGGCTAGTTTCCAGCTAAATTAATTAAGATAGCACATAATATACAAGGCCAGACTGTGCTCTTTCTGAGTTTTTCTGTCAGAACTAGACACTAATTCTTATTTTAATTCTTTAAAGAAAATTCTACTTCTCTGTGTCCTAGGATGTGCAAAAGATTTTGGAAAGCAAAGAATAATGAATGAAAACAAATCTTTTATTCATTTCTCATATAAGCTACTGGTATTGCATGGAGTGCAAAGGAGATTATGCTGAACATTGCTCAGTGTGAGAGGTGCTGAGCTATCATTCATCACACATCTTTCGTTACTCTTTTTTCAGCCATCTTTTCCTTAAATCATGAATAAGAAAAAGCTGTTAATGATGTATTAGTCTAAGGGGGTGGAGGAGGGAAAAAAAAAGAAAATGTAATCCAGAGGGGCAGATCAGAGAACTAGCAAAATAGAGCAGTGATCACAAACTACAGGAAGGGAAAGCACGCACTGTTTATATGTGTTAAAATGCCAGTCTTACTCCAGCACTTGTTTCCGTTCCCATGAAATGAAATGACACCTTAAGTGAATCTATTGCATTCTACCCAAGAGAGTAAAAATGATAAAATATTAAGCTTGAACCTAGAAGAGGAAAGTTTAGGGGAGATAAATGTGGTTAATTTTTGTCTTATGAGTATTAGAAGCCTCAGTAGGCTGGTATTGACTGAATAGGCTTATCGTATGACATGATGTCTCCCTTTCCATCTAACCATGAGCAATCATTACTTTTTTCCATGGTTCCAGTTCTGTAACAGCCATTGACCACTTCATAGATTTTAAGGCCAGAAGAGAACACTGCAGTCATTTAGTCTGACCTGCTATGTGATACAGGCAGTAAGATTTCACCCAATAACTTCCACATGAAGTCCAGTAATTTATGGCTGAATACAGTACATCTTTCAGAAAGAAACCAATATTGATTTTAAAATGTTGTATGATGGACAGAAAATCTTCTACTTCCCTTCATAAATTGACCTAATGGTTATTTTCTCCCACTGCTAGAAACATGTCTTATATTTCCACTTGGAATGTGTCTACCTATAAGCCATAGGCATTGGTTCTTGTTATAGAGATAAATAACATGGTATCCATCAGCCTTTCCTATCACATATACTCCTGTGATAGTATGATAGAGCAGTCTCTCAATCTTCCCCTGATAAATAGATTATTTCCTGAAGTACTTCCTTGTATGGGAAGCTTTGTGCCCCATGAATCATTCTTCCGAGTAACAGGGCTAGAAGTCTCTCTAGTTTTCAGCCTACTCTTTCAACTGTGAACAACAGAGCTAGAGATGTTTACTATATAGAGAGAATATATTTTTTGTATCCCTTTATTAGCTATAAATACACAAATAATCTAACTTAAAATCTGTCCTAGTGATCTTATAAAGATGATTTTGGACCTTGCAAATGTTTATGTTCATAGGGAAACAGTCCCTACAGACTGGCAAATATGATAGAATTCACAGCTAGCTGAGTATGAACATTATGAGCCTTCAGTGTAAACATGCTACATTAACCAGAAAGTTACTGAGTGCAAAGAAGATTCTTTACCAGTCTGAATTATTCAGCAGACTGCAGGAAGTGGAAACATTTCCAGGAGGGAAGAGGTTAGAGAGTACCAAGATTGTGTAATATTTTCTGGACCATAACACCTAATGAACGGGGCATTCTGATTATCTTCTGAATATCATGTATCTTCTCTGATACACGTGACACTGTTAGAAATGGGAAAATTATATAATTTCTTTGTTCTATGCTTTAAATCTGTTTTTATTTTATTAAGTACGAGAAATTAAGTCTAAATTTAAAATGTTTTCAGCAACTCCTCAGATAAATGAACAGGCTAATTTTCTGTCCGAACACTCTCCTCAAATGTGTTGCAGAGGTCCTATTTCATTAGGGCCAATAGTTTCTCTATTCTAGGCTTGGAAGTTAGTTTTTAGGTTCTGATCAGTCTTTGAGTAAAGCTTTCTCCCTGCTTTCTACCAATTTCCAGATCGGGTTGCTGTTCTCAGGCTCCTCAAAATCAAATGAGACACACTGGATTCTCTGAGTTGTTCTAATGGCATAACCTAGCTCACATTAAAGGCAAAGGGAGCTTTATCTAACAGGAACAAAAATGTCAAATCTGGAAAAAATTCTACCCATAACTAATTGGCTGTTGTGTCTTCGTTAGCTCTGCCAAGCTGACTTGTGTTGAGGAGCCAACCCAGAACTGGCAGGACACCTGGTGCTGCAATTGCCATGTAGTCTGTTAGAAGTTCTTCCCTTTTGAAAGCAATGACACATTTTTATCACTTGACACCTCCTTATTTTATTTACCATAAGAGCTGATAGAGAGTGTATAAACAATTGCTGAGGGAAACAGTCCTGTGTTTACAAAGGGCAGTGTGAATAAAAATTTCTAGAACTATGAAAGACCAAGTTTAAGATTTATTTAATTGTATCTTAGCAGTATAAAAGCAACCATTCTAAGCAGTAATCTATATAACCTCCTAGAGTTATGGGTATATAGAGTATATAACCTCCCTAGAAGAGGGAGATAGACTTATTCTTCAGTATCAGAGGGGAGTCCAGTAAGGGTGATACCGTGATGGGATTTTGTTACAGATCGCCCGATCAAGATGAGGGAGTGGACAAAATCTTTAGATGACTTGAGAAAGTCTTTAGATCACAGTTATTATGGGGGACTTTAACTTCCCTGACATCTGCTGGAAGGGAAACACGGCAGGACACAATCCAAGAGAGTATCACAGGGACCTGTATGGGAACCTGCCATCTTTATTCATGATCTGGAGGAGGCAACAGAGTGCACTCTCACTGAGTTTGTAGATGACACCGAATTAGGGGTACCAGTTCATTTCACTTTAGGGCAGGGCTCCCATCTAGAGGGCCCTAGACAGGCTGGGGGAATGGGACAACAGGAACCTTTGAAATTCAACAGCAACAAGTGCCAAGTCCTGCCCGCACCTGGGAAGGAAGAGCCCTTTGCAACAATATGTGCTGGGGACTGACTGGCTGGGGAACAGCTCTGCAAGCAGCTCTGCGGGAAAGGCCCTGAGGGTCTTGGCAGACAGCAAGATGGACATGAGCCAGCAGCGTGCCCTGGCAGCAAAGAAGGCCAGCCGCATCTGAGGCTATATCAGCAGGAGCACAGCCAGAAGATCAAGGGAAGTGATTATCCTCCTGTACTCAGCACCTAAGAGACAACATCTAGGTAGGATGTGCAGTTTTGAGTCCCCTACAGGAAAGACATCAATAACCTGGAGCCAGCCCAGCGGAGGGCCAGCAAGATGCTCTGGGGGCTGAAACATTTGCCCTTTGAGGAGAGGCTGAGGCAGCTAGGCTTGTTCAGACTGGAGAAGGGGTGGTTTCAGGCATGCCAAAGAGCAACCCCTCAGTACTTATGGGGAAGTCAGCAGGAAGATGGAGCCAGGCTCTTCACAGCTGTGCACAGTGGAAAGATGAGAGACAACAGGCATAAGTTGAAACAAGAGAGGTTCAGACTAGATATAAGAAAAAGTTTTTTCATCCTGAGGGCAGTCAGGCAGTGGTGCAGGTTGGTGGTGAGGCTGTGCCATCTCCATCCTTGGAGGTTTTCAAGGTCCAGCTGGATAAAGTCCTGAGTAACAGGACGCTGGACTAGAGTTATTCATTCCACCATGAATTATCCGATGATTCTATCTCTTCCTAAGAGTTAATTGCCCTCAGAAAGTGCCTGCATTGCTATGGAAGGAGCCTAGCTTGGGTTAAGATGTCTAATTTTTAAAGGACTAATGTTAGATTATATGAATCTCATCCTGATAGCAGAGAACTTAAAATCAGCTAACAGACTGTGTCAGAATACCGATAACAGGAAAAGGCCTTTTAAATAACAAGCTGCTTCTCCAGTCTCACCCTTATAATACTGACCAAAAGTTTTTTCCCCTGGACAACCCATTTTCTGTAAATTCTATCACAGTTATTTATATGTCTTCCTCCTCCACCCACACACTCAGATGCATGCACACAATTCAGCAGCAGTATCTGCACTCCCCCATAGTTTCTGAACTGCATTTATCCCTGTTCTACTTACCTCGTGAGCAGGATGTTGCTATAACTCCCTATTTATAGATGGGGAAAGACCCAGTAGGACTTTGATCTCTTGGTTTCTAGGCTACTTCTCTAGCCGCAGAACCATTCTTCAATTTTGTCAGATTTTCTTCCTTGAAAATTATTGCCCTATACATAACTGTCTAATCTGATGAAAAACTCAAGGACCAAGGTACTGCTGCTCATGTGTTATTCAAACAGTGCATATTTCTCCCAGCTTAGGTACTGACTTCTAAATCAGTACCTGGCTTCAGGTCTAATGTTCTTGTATCCTTCTCTGACCAGCATTTGGCTTTTATCCCCTTACAATCATAAGCAATTAATTCATATATAAATGAATAGGTAAATTAGAAATGCATTTTCCTCTTGGTGTCAGGAAAGCAAAATGTCTTAAGAGGGCAGCAAAGTTGAGAATGATTTCAAGAAATATAGGGGAGGTTGTTGTCTGGAGTGCAGACATGTGAGATGATGAGATGGACATGACAGGAGGAACTGATAGACTGAATGGAAACCTGACAGACAAAGCTAAATTGTGCATGTATGTTCTTAGATGAGCATTTTCCTATCCCTGTTAAAATGCAAGATAAATAGACAGAAGATGGGAATACCCCTGAAGATCAGTAGAAAGAGACTAGCAGGAAATAGCAGAAGACACGTAGCCTGCCTGTTCTTTGCACTCCAGAATGAGTAGGGGGATCCTAGAGCTGGAGATGCCTATGAACATTATGAAAAGAAAATCATGGACTTTTGTGCATAGAGATAGAAAAAAAGGTATATGTATCTTAAGCCTTTTATCTCCATTCTTTCCATTGTCTTTCCCTACAGCAATTAGTAAATTAGTAAATTTATTTAGTAAATAATCAGTGAGCCTTTCATTTACATGATTTTGTATACGTACATTAACAAATTAAAACAACTTTGAAGAACTCTGTCCTCACTTGTTTTTAACCTTCTACTCATGCCATCTGGTCCTTTGCAATGGCTGCTCAAATGATTCATTTTCCTATTTAAGCTGACCTTGGGTTGACTTCTTCACATTTCACATAACAGATTAAATTTAGTGGCAATTATTTTCTCGGTCCTTTTTAATGCACATGCCAGACATCTAATTTTTAAATAAATTTGCATGTGTGCAATTTTTGCTATTTGCTTTGCTTGTATAATCATACTTGTGCCACTATGCAGGCACTTTCAGTATGTTTAAAGATGGGCATAAAATCTGCCTATTAATGTATTCACAAAGGTAATTTTGGCATCGTCTTTCAAGTGTATAGGTAATTGAGACAGAAGGGCAAACATACATTCTTTAAAATTAGGCCTCCAGTAATAAGTATGTTCCAACTGGTTAATGTCTCAAACATCCCCCCACAAGCAGTGTAAGGTATAAAACTCCATCTGAGTCATCTATCCTATGCTGGAAATTTCTTGAATTTTTGCCATATGCTGAAGTGATCCCAATTCAATAGTCCTGTCAAATTGCTGAATAAAATTCAAATGGCATGCAGGCATTTTGTCCCAATAATTTGATTGTGTATTGTCATTTACATTCATGAGTTATAAATTAATTAAAAGGCCATCTGAAACCCCTCGGGTAACTTTTGAACATGAGGAAAACCTCCATTGTAGTGATAATGCTGTCCCTGTCAGTCTGTGAAGATATTTTAATCAGATATATTAATTTTACTCCACTAAAATGAAAAAGGGAAATATATAGTTACGGACTGTGCTTACTGTCAGCAATGAATTCTTCTACTGGCATGAATACGATGCACAGGGTGTAAGGCAATGGCACAAACCCATTACATTATTTCAGTTGAACTATAGCAACCAAGAACATAGTAAAAATGCATTCTGTGTAGGCTGACGTGTAAGAAAGCCAAGATACAGAAGGATTTATTTGACACCTTTGGAAATTAATATACTTATGTGCTATGATAGCTCATGGAAGAGACTGGCAATAGTGCTCTCTAAAGTAACGGTTTAGCTGAGATACTCAAGGATTTCAGGGAACCCACTGATGACAGAAGATACCTGTTTGTCTGAAAGCTGCTTCTTTCTGCATGCTTCTCCTCCAGTCTTACCACATGAGGCTCTCGATATGTAACATAGCTCATGACCTGTCTTAATGCTAGATGGACTGGAAAATGATTCATCCTTCACAAGTTTTCACTTGTTTTGGTTTTGTGTGTATGAGAAACTCACTTCTCTTTCTGCAGGGAATTCTGCTCCCAGGTGCCTAATATCTTCTGTTTAATGAAGATATGGTTCTTGGGAAGGATCCTCTGCAGCTTTTCTGTTCTTGCTGATCTTCTCTATATTAATAAGTAGCCACTGTGACAGGTGCCTTATTTTCATTTCATTATATCAGTGCAAAGTCAAGGTTCTAACCAATTTGCAATGGCTTTTTAAAACATTGTTGAACGTCTTCCTATACGTATAGCTCTCCTGCTGGCTGTTATTGCTAACACTGAAGAGACTATAGAAGTGAATATGTATTGGCTTCTCAGTTGCCACAGTTCACAGCCTACAACATTAATGTAAATGTCATTGATTTCAGTTTAGGATGATATGCTGGGCCACAGGGTGCCATGACCAAGAGGAGAGTACACATTTACTTCTGCTGTCTCTGCTACTAAGGCAGAAAAAAATAGGAGCAAATAAATAAGGATGGTAATTCCTTAAAGTATCGCATCAGGAATCAGGAGGATTTACTAGTCACAGCTATGTCGTCCTTTTCTTTTGAAACTATTCCATTTTCCATAGACTGGGCCAGAAAAACTGAGTTTTTTTAGGAGTGGCTCTTCTAGAATGGTGAATGACAGAAGTCCCTAGCAGCTTACAAAGAGTTTCGTGTTCTTATCTTTGTAATTCCTTTCTTAGGGCAAAAATCTCAATGTTTTCCCATTACCTACATGAAAGGAATACAATAATAAGTGTAAGTAAGTAAGCTGCTCCCTAGAAAAGACAGTACTGACTTAGGCTTTTTTCTTCCTTTTACCATACTAGAACTGTGCAGAAGCAGTGTGGAGAATGTTGGATAGAAAAAATGAAGGGAGCTTGGTTTTTGAAAGCTGATCAGCTAATTCTCTGGCCTCTGATTGTTCAATCCTCATCACATCTCCCCCCTCACATCCTTACCCACAAGTGAGGGTATGTCCTGACATGCAAGAAATTCTGCATGATGACAGTGAGAGAGGCAATTTGGAACATAGCTTGCTAAGTCTCTTAACGTGGATTTCTGATGCTTGCAAATCGAGTTGCTGAGATGGTTATTGCACGCACTTCTTAACCCTGAGATCTTAAGAAAAGGATAAAATTTGCTGATGCAGTTATCTATGTTTTTTATTGATAGAAGTCTGTGTATTAAGTCTTAGAACAACAAATTTGAACAGTCTAGTGTTAGAAGGAAAGCATATACCTTCCAGACATGCATTCAATGATCACAGTTCTCTTGCTAGGCTCCGATACCATCTTTAAGTTAACTGTAGAATTTTCCAAGGCCAAAGTAGGGACAGACAGAAAACTGCTTCAGGGCTGTTCCTGAGGCTGAATTCCATGCTCTTTTAAAATCAGAAGATAAGGGACTGTACGCTTGACATGCAACATCATGCTGAGTCATTTTTTCTTTCATTAGCCTTTAACCACCTGGTTTTAAAATTAATAATATCATTGACAACAGCCATTGACTTGAAACCTGATTGCTTAAAATCCAGCTTGAGAAGAGAACAGTGTGTTAAAAATGTCAAAAATAAAATAAAATAAAAACCTATCTGAACATCTTAAAACATCCACAAGTACAATGTTCTGTATTTTTTTTCCTATTTAGATAAAAAATAAAAACAGTTTTTGCTAAATTCTGCCTCATATCTTATTTAGGGGCTCAAACCAAACATAAAATAGTTCAGGCCAAAGAAATATCCAAATCTGAGGAATGCTGGTAATAGTGCCTGTCTCAACATTGACTGCAAATCTGCTCAGGCAAGTTTTATAACCAAAATTTAGGTCGCAGAAGTGTCTGCATTTGCTGTTTTTGACTAGTCAAACAAAGGCATAGGCTAGAGAATATAAAATGGATTTCTCTATAACTAAAGCCAAGCAGAGGCTCTACAACATGCAACCCATCCACCATAAACAGAAAACAAAGCAGAAATAAATCTCCATTAACTGGAACACCTCACACACAAGACTGCTAGTCCAGAATGTGAGCATCCCAAGTTTCTAATTAACTCTCATTTTGTTTGCCTCAAGTAAACAAGAGATCACTATTTTAAAAACAACAACTAGAATGCCAGCAAAAAAGTATGAACATTTCTGGGATCATGCAGAAGGGCATTTCTACATATTTCTGGCAACCATACAGCAAAACTCACTGAGTATGTCCAAATTATACTGATAATAAATCTTATCACTAGATACACTGGAAAGAGACAAAGAAAATGAACAAAGGCAAAGACACGGAAAACAACATATGGAGAGAAAAGGGAAAAAAAAGAGGATACGAGCACAAAGAAAGTAAAGACTAGAACTGGAGAGGTAAAAGGAGAAAGGAGAGAGTTAGAGAGAGAATGAGTAACTGTTAGAGACAGGGAAGCTTTTAATAATGCTATTCTCTGAACTTGATTTTTTTCTTTCCTTTTGCTCATATAGTGTTATAAACTGTGACCTTACATGAAGAATTACTTTATTTTTTTTCAAGAAAATTTTATAACATCTATTATCATTCATACAATCCAATAGAAATGTAAGGCACCACGTTAAAAAAAATGCTATCAGATTCTATATTTAATACACAAGGAATTATAGATGAAAATACAGAGAAATAAGCTTAGCACTGTATATCTAAGCCCAAACTTAACATCTTCCACGGGGTGACTCTTCCTTCTGTGAAGGCTGAGAACACTCATATAATGAGCCTGTCATTTACCAGTTCTAGGGCATGTAGTTCAAGTCAGTCAGCAGTCTGCATATTGTATTAATATTCACATTAGTAGACTATTAGTGTATAAGTAAACACAGCTTTGTGTCCCGATAAATGAACGCACACAACAGGTAGAACCTAACCAACTGCACACGTTACTGCTTTGGCTGCCTGCTAGCGGCTTTGGAAACAGCGTCAAAGCAAGTATCATCATGGGGCTCACAAAACAGAGGGATACCAACCTACTGACAATATTTAATTTGAACAGAGGACCAAAACTGAAGTTGCTTCAAACTGCTTAATTTAGAATTCAGCTAATTTCATCATGTGGAAGGCAAACAGATGAGAAAATTATCTATCACTTTTCTTTTAAAAACCTCAAACACTTCTTCAGTATTTACTCACAAAATACAGTATCAGAAGAAGACAGTACTTAAAAGTCAAGCTGATCTGAGCATAGTTTATTCTTCTGGGCATCAGTGATGCTCCCATTATTGGTTAGAGAAATTAATTTATACATGGTAGTATAAAGGCCTCAGTAATTCAGAGGAACTGATAGCATAATAAGATGCTGATAGAACACCATTCCTGCTACAGAAAAGTTACTTTTAAAGGTTAACTGCATACCATTTACAATAAATTTCTTTCCCTGACTGAAGCAATATGTGCTGAACTCTCCCAATACTCAGACTAAAAAGGACACTGATTCACTGCTTTTTTCCCTGGGTCTTTGAAAGTCCTTCATCATTCTACTCTCCCAGATCTTCTGCTCTCATGTGACATGCTGGGAAAGCTACGCTAGTGAATCATATTATCTGTAATTCTGGACTACAGTTTAGGTTTACAGTCTTAAATAGGCAAGTACTGGGTCATTTAAAAAAATGCATTCTGCTATCCTGCCACTTCTGTCCAATTTAGAACAGGATATAAAAAATGTGGATTGGAAAAAGAAAAAACCCAAACTTATGCCCTTTCTTTCTTAAAATGTCCTTTTTGGCAGAGAAAGAATCCCACTTAAAAATAATTTCTTTTAATCCTGGGGCCAATTTTGAGTGTCTGCACTTAAATTTAGTGAGTGGTTTATGTCCCTCCAATTGGATCTCAATTATATACACTCCAGTTCTTGCATTTAGATCATTGTACTCCTTAACAAATCAATAAATAATTCAGTTCCCCAGGGAATAAACTTTTAAACCAAACTCTAGTGGACCTTAAGAGAGGGACATTTGAACTTTCTAAATTATATGGGAAACCTTTCAACAACTATTGCGCAGAGCTAGTATGAAACCAGATGGGCAATGAAACGCCTTGCGGTTACATTGACATAACTCCTTTATTTCCCCATTACAAGCCATTCACTTATCACCTATTCTTACACGGCTGTTTATTTCAGTTAATACACATGAAACCGTGTTGCTCAGTTCTCCTCAGCTTGAGTGAACACTCTCCTGCTTTGCACTCTTATCATTTAATCACAGCAGATCCCAAAGTGGGCTGGGGGCCACAGAGACTCCTTGTCCAGGCCCCAAGGGCTCCCCTGGCCCCCGTCCCTGTCCCTGCCCACCCAGCCCCAGGCCCAGGCCCCCATTTCAGCCCAGTCTGGGGCCATCAGTCCCTGCTCCGGGCCATGTTCCTGAATTGCTTTTTGCATTTCTTGGCTTTCCCTTGGGCCCAGCTTGTCACCTTGCCTTCCCCCAGCACTGGCTGGAGGGTCAGTAGGGCCTGTAGCCATCACCGTCCAATGCCAGGAGCCCAGCTGTGCTCTCCCTCACCTTCATCCCCTTTGCCACCCGCAAAGGAGGAGCCCATGGAGGTAGGCACCATCCAGCCTCCTTGTCCTGAGAGAGAGTGCAAGGAGAGGGCAGGGGCAAACGCATACTGTTGTGAAAAAGGTCCTCTGTGTGGTCACTTGCATTGTCACGACCTCCTGCCCTGACGGCTGCAGAGGTAACGTAGCCGGGGCATATGCCGCAGAGCCACCTCCGTGATGCCCCTGACCATCGCTCTCCCAGCTGGGCACACCATCCAAACCACTGCTCTGGCGGGCTTGGGGGCTCCCAAAGTCCTGCAGCTTCTCTGTTTGTTCAGAGTGCCCAGATCCCCACCTGGCATAGCAGGCAGAAAAAATGATTTATGGAAAATTGTGGAATGCAAGGAGTGGTAATAAAGCAATTATGATAGGAAGTGTGTGCCTCTGTAGAGGAAAACTGGTGTGTTCTAGTAAAACACAGTGCCTACACTTATCTAGGATTTCTAGGGAGCTATAGAAGAAATCTAGAAAAACTGTTATGGTTGTAGCTTCCAATACAGGAAGACAAACTGTTTGGTCCAGCAGATGTTGGAGAATGGCTAGGTTTCCAAGCCAGGAAACCCACTGGGGTTTTATTTTCAGTTACACGCTGGGTGATCCTTTCATGCTGGATACCTCACAGTGAGTGATAATGTGTTCAGTGGAGGATTAGAAGACAGGTTGTCAGAAACAGTTAATGCAGATTTACAAAGACTTGTATGACACATCCCAACAGCCTACAAAAAGTGTTACTAGTCAAATATTTTCATAAGGATAAATATTCAGTAGTCCTACCTGCATGATCACTTGCGATTGTTTAAAAAAGCTCTTAAGACTGGTTCAGGATAGTTATATAAAAATCATCACAGAATTTAGGGTTCTTTCTTCTGCATGCTATTGTCACTCATTTTAACAGCTGACAAATCAGTGGTTATCATAATCACAAGGCTGTTTCTGAGCTGCATAATATTTAAGATAAATAATGCTAATAGCTAGAAGGGGATGAGAAGCTGGCAGGAACCACTTTGGCCATCAAGTCCAATCCTCCATCATTTCTGGTGACGTAATGGATATCAGCTCTTAAAAGGTCTGCAGAGCACCTACTGCATTCCCTTCCCAGGTGTGATGCACAAAAACACCTCCCCAAAGGCATGCATCAAATTTAAGGCCTTTAAAACTACAGTCTAGCATGGAGAGTGAACACAAAAGATCAAAGCTGTGAAGCATCTGGGAACACTGCAATATTTACTTTGTAAGGACATGGTAATCATAAGCAACAGACTATAGCCCCTGTTACAGAGAAAGAATTTACTGCTTCTAATTGTTTCCTTTTTTCCCACTTGGAGAAAAATTCCTTTCTGATTCCAAATCATGAAGTTTCTCGGCAGCACCAGGATTATAATATTTCTGTCCCATATCTGATGGCAACAAAAAGAAGAAATTAGGCAAGGATGTTTATACCACCTTAAAATAAAAAAAATAAACCTATGGTTATGATTTGAAATATCAGGCACTGGAAGAAGACAAAATTAAGACCCTTAGTTTCCTCCATGATATTTCAGTTCATTCATTAAACTATAGAACTCAATTTGCTAAGATTCAAATGTATAACAGGCAATCTAAAGGTGGGTTACAAAGGTAAAATGAGAGCAGCAATAACAAAAAAAGAAAAGGCAAAGGAGCAAGAAAAGTCCAAGGCTTTTTCCTTCAGCATAAAGCTTTCTACAAAACTTCACTCTCAAAATTTTCACCTTTGATATGAGTAATTTTTACAAATTAAAAATGATATAACACTAAATGAGAGGTATACTTGTCCCTAAAATGTGACTTATCATTTCATGCATTACAAGTGAGAGGTATGACATTTTACCTACTTGAAGTTTGAAATAATGCTTTTTATAGAGAAACATTAATTGTATTGTGCTCGAGATCACTTGATTAAATCCTAGCACCACTAAAGTCTACGCAAGGTTTTCCACTGAGTTAAAAACAAGATGAGGTTTCACTTTCTTTTCCTTAGCAGAGTTCTACAGAATTTACTCTTTAGTGAAAATCATTACACATATATGTTGAAATTGCTATAGTGCAATATCATCAATATTTGCATGAACTGATTCCCCCAACTCTCTTCATTTTTAAGTTGCTTTATTGGTGTATCTTTTGTTTTCACAGGGAGTACACCCGCTGATCTACTTGGCCTTTTCTGCAGTCCCAGGAAAGCTCTAACCCAGTCTGTACAAACTCCTGTTTCACTGCATCACAGTACTGAGTAATTTACTGAACTTAACAAAACCTACAGAACTCAGCACTGAAATGAAGCAGCTACATGATACATTTGGACTCTTCTTCATACCACAGCAACAACTCTGCCAAACTCCCCAACCATTTGACAAAGTCAAATGAGCAAAATCAGATGGGAGTTGGAGACCATGTGTAAAATTCTGCAATCTTGATTTGTGAGACACAGGTCACAAATCATGCTCTAAATCATGCAGTCAGAAAATTAGGCCTGTATCAACAGCCTGCCCAGGAGTGCACAAACCCAGTAGGAACGCTCAAAGACGTGTGCTCAGCTGCATGCTGCAGACGTGGCTGCACAGCTCTTGTGTCTGGTTCTGATGACAGCTTAAGCTCATAGTCTCTGTTTTTGCCTACACATTATGGCAATAAGATACTGAACAACTTCCAGTGACTGTGGTCAAACCCATAACAGCAGTTAAGTTCCACTAAAGATGACATCACATAAGCAAAGTGAAAGGACAAGTAGAAAACTGTGACAGATTGGATTCACTCTCAGCAAGATTTGATATGCTTCACCTTTCACCGCTGCCTGATCTAAAGAGGGAACTGTGGCAGAAGTGACTTTTGGCTCATGCAGTTTGATAATCCCATGTCAGGGGATAAAGAATGATGAAAAGCAGAGAAATCTTCCATGTAAGCAAAATAAATAAGCAAACAACTGAAAAAACAAACAAACAAAATCAAAACACTTAGAAGAATGTCTCTGTTATAGAACCTAGTTACTGCAATTCATCTGTCTTCAGCACAGATGAACTTTACCACTATGTCATAACATTTAATTCTGACAGCAGAGCACAGTTATGGACCATGGTGTCCATCCCAAACCACTAATGAATTTTTAATATCCTGGGTTCAAACTGCTAAGTACCTGGAAAAGTGGAGACCATTAATTTGCCTTGGTATGATGTAGAAAGTCAAGACAGTGACTGGTTTATTTACTCCAATTCATGAGGGTGAAGAAGCACATTAAAATTTTCAGTACTAATTTGTGTTTCTGGAAGACTGATGGCTTCATGCCCACCCTACTCCACTGTCTAATAAACAGGAGGTATAAAATACTTTTGTAACTAGGGCCAGCCTGTGATGTACACTCCCCTGGCCAACTGGAGATAGTAGAAAGTTTTATTACTAGTGGTATCTAAAGCAGAATTAATTATCAAGAGCAAGTAGTGCTTCTAAACTCTCAATTGAAAGTCTAGGTGTGAGCTTTCTACAGAGATGGAAGTTTCATCTTTGTGGGGGCAAATATTTTCAAGAATTTTCATCTGAACCCAGAAAAAACTTCTGACTTCCTTCGGTTTAGCTTCCATTGGCTGTTCGCCATTCCTGAGCTGACTGTGTCTATTAGCTGCAATTGTTAACTGCTACTGGCTGAGTCCCTGTGGAAATGGAAATAAATCTGAGATGATGCTGAGTGGTTGCTAGGAAACAGCCAGATGATGATGATGAGGAGGTGGGTAGTATCCTGGCCACTTTTTTTGAGGATATTTCTCTAGTTTGTCAATCAAGATTGCAACTGATAATTTGACAATTCCAGTGTTGCTAAGGGTTTCTATTAAAAAAAATAGGAATGTTTTTTATTGACTGGACTTAATAAGGCAAATGCAAACTGTCTTTCTGACAAGATTTTGATGCCCTCCTCAACTCGACTGAAATGCACTTTACATGGAACTGCTCTTAAGATTTGTTCTAACTCAGGCTGATACAGAATGGAGCAGACTATTTGACAAGTTATATAGTGCATTTGTTGTATTTTATATATCTCTTTATCGCATACTCGCAATGAATGTTGGAGTGCCTTCCAGTAGTGCATTAAGCAATGTGACTAATGCTTGTTACATGTTTATTCTTTCATTCCTCTCCCCAGGGGAAGATGTGTCTACTGTGCAATGTTTTGTTCTACAACATATAATGCTTGTCTGACTGTTTGTCTAAATGTTTATGTTACAGAAGGAAAGGTTAAGAAAATCCAATTCGCACTTTGAAAGGAAGGTGGCACTCAAACTTGTGTTGGTCCTTGCCTCCTGGAAAGCTGATTTCTCAGTCCCAGACTTGTCCCAGAAAAAGCACTGTTTTCTGTCTAAGAAGCATTACCCTCCTTGCAAAGGTCTACATTTGCCAGAAGAACAAAATCGTCAATCATTGTTTTCGTTCTGGAACTTCAGTTCAGATATCCTGGGCCCTGACCATGAAAAAACTCAGAAAAGTGCTGTGGCTTTGAACCTGATTCAGTGGCTGATAAGACAACTAGAAGTGACACTCCATATACTGCAGTAGCTGCTCGTCAGCTGGAACAGTTCAAAACTCCTCACAGCTCAGGATTTGTATACTGGCAAAACTGTTCCTCCTGCCATGCAGCGTTACTGTGACCTGCAAAGGCCCTGCAACCAGGTATGACTTTCATTAAACTTGGGTTTCTGATGACATATGCTTTGGGAGAAATGCTTATTTATGCAGGAAGCTCCTCAGTCTGAGAGATGTAAGGTTTGGCAGCATCCACCCTCCCATGGCAAAATCCACCTTTTGAATAGATTCATGAAGAAAATAGTACTTGGGAAGGAAAAGAGATTTATGGCCATGTTTGTTATATTATGTTTAAATTTGGTCGCTTTTTTAAGTAGAAAAGTTTTGAAAGACAGTATATCATTCCTAAATTTTTTTAAATTGTCAATACAATGTTAAATTATTTAATAATTGATTAATTAATGTTAGAAACCGTAAGCTGCTATGGTTTGAACCCTTGCTCTTCTACATGTAGTGAGCTGCTAGCAATTTTGTAATAGGAAAGTATAGAAGTGACATTGATTTCAGTTTTATCTTTACTGCACATGTACTCTATAAATAGCAGAATTTTGTTATAAAATGTTCATTCCATGTTTTATGGTATTTTTGTATTTTAGTTGTGTTATTGCCATTACTATATATTTTATATTTAAGAGAATATAGTGTTTCAGAGAGCAATAGCAATGTCTTTCCCCATAACAGGCAGTATGAGAAAGGTCAGTGAAGGTATGGCATAAGCTCTGGACATCAAGACCATGTGCCCAGTCTAGAACATCTGGGATGGCCACTCAGGTCGAGATTTGTGCATTGGTGAAACTCAAAATAAAGAGTTTGAACAGATGTTAGAAAATTTGCAAAAAAAAAAAAAAAAAAAAAAAAAGCTTTGTGCTTGCAGCAGCGAGTGGATCAGTGCCTCATTTGTTAACATACATGTCCTTTTTATTCATCTTCATTTTGCTATAGCAAACAGCTTCTTGTGGGTTTTTTTTTCTTTGCAACTAGGAATCACATTTATAACTCAAAAGAGAGTGGATTAAATCTATTTCTGAAGATATTTTACGAGGAAAAAAAGTGATGACTACTCTAAAAGATCAGCAGTTTCTCTTTTCTGTTCTCCCTTTAGATTTTAATGGATATTAATTATAGTTTGTCAAAACTATCTCTGAAATACCTGCTCTTCTGAAAGAATTCAAAAATAAACCTTTTGTCTAATTTATTCTACTACTGAAAAAAGTGCATTCTCTTTTTTCTGTCCTGTGTTTAAAAACATAACATCAATGGGATATATGTAGGCAGGTTAAGGTTCCTTTTTGTGTCCCTTATACTATAAGATATAATTTGATGTAGGTAAATGTCTCTCAAAGAATGCCATTTTTGTGATCTTACTAATTAGATATAAGTGAATCATACATCTGATCCTGATCCCACTGAAGACAGTGAATAACCATCATTTACTATAGTAGAGCAGATGGGACCTATGGTGTAATTATTATTGCTATGTGCCATATGATTAGACAGAGGTGTTGAAAAGTATTTTCGACAAGTTCAGTGCTGCAGAACTTGCTGCAGGAAAGCAAATTCCAAAATGGGTACCCTCGAAAAAACGTGAGAGGAAAAGTCAAATGTGCTCTATCTTGGAAAATGAAATCTATGTTATTCTAGAAATCTGGCATAAAAAGTACTGCTTTTCTTTTCCTTATCTGACTATCTGTCCTCTTATCTGCTATTCCTTTATACTTGACTGCATTTTTATTTAGAGGAATGAAAATAAATTTCTTTCAAGTTTCTCCTAGCTGAAAATTCTTATCAGTCATAGCAACTTCAGTCTCAGAGGGGTAATACCAGAAAAATCTACCTGTTCATCAGTTCAACATCTGACACACCTTTATTTTCCCTTTCTAGGGACCAGAAGAATAGGAATTGAAGATCACCTAAACCTCCTGTGTTTTAGTCCCTCCTCTTTGGGTTTGTTCCTTTCCAGCAGAAACCTGCCATTATTCTTGTCCCAGTCTGAAAAATCAATCAATGACTTTTTCTTTCCTGTTAGCATCAGGCAATCTATGTGTATCACGAAATATTAGTCTCCCTGGTAAGTCTTTCTTTGAAATATCTGGTATAAATGTTGGTCACTGCTGTTTAGAAAAATGAATTAAATCAGGATAAGGATAAGAAAAGCCTTACTATCATGATCAGAAGAGAGTTTGTTCTTTAGGAAAAGTTAAGAGGTCTAATAAAGAAGAGAATGAGAGGGTTTATGATTATTTTTTATAGATATATCAGAGTAAAAACTTGGAAGATAAAAGAAATATTTAAAGCAAAGGATGACAGACATACGGATAATTTAGAAACCGAATTCTACTAAGTCCTATTTCACCTTTAATGCAAACAGCAAAACTTCTACTTCTCTGTAAATTAAGGTTCAAAGCTCTTTCTGAGTTCAGCTGGAAATTGGACCATAACTTCAGAGCTGAGTCAGGACCGCTTATGTAATGATCTCATGACCTAAATGTGTAAACAAAGATCTAACAAGGACTCAGTCAAATACAATTAACTGTAAAACACTTTGTGTTATATTTTGCTATAAAGTTTATGAATAAAAAGTTTTACTATTATTCCTGTTTATGTGTATGTCCTTTTCTTCTTCCCATTCTTCAACATTAAAATGAGATTCTATCTTTCCAAAAGAGGCCCTGGATTTGTTATTCAATTTGAACATGAAAATGGTATGCCACAATCAAGTACTATGAAGGTATTTATCAAATCAAATCAAAACCCTATGGAATGCTACAGCCATGATATGCTACGAGCAGCAAACTCCTGCAAATCTCTGCCAAGTGCAAACTGCTGGAATGACATTAGTTGAAAGTAGTAGTAAAATAAAAGTAAAAACCCAGCCGCTTTGTTAATTCTACAACAATTTTTTATCAAGTTTTTAAACATTTTAATGGCAATGGAACTATTCGTGCATGTGACATGATTATATTAATGATTGCATGCAGTGACAATTGATATAATTGAGATGTTAGCGGAGCATTTAGTCATCAACTGATAATGTCTCAGTTTAAAACCTGCACACAAACTAAATGGGGCAATTACTGTCAAGAGTTATAATGAAGAGGACTAAAGCTTTGATTCATCTACCTGTAAAAAAAAAAAGTAATAAAAAGAGGTCATCAGTACTGTCACTGTATATGTCAACTGCATGCTAAATTATTGTTGTCTCTGAAAAATCTCCTGCCATGTACATGGGCTTCACTCACAATAGGGAAGGATGTGAACACAGATTTAGATTGCTGGCTGACAGCCTACCATCTCTTTTTTGGGTGCAGCTCTGAAGCTGCATGCATGTGCTTCAGAGTGCTATCAAAAATGATTTACCTCTGCAACCGAGAAATAGAACCAGACCTATGGTCACTACCTCAGAACTCATGTTACTATCACTAATCCTCGTGAGGATGTGTGATCAGTCATCAGTGGACTAGGATCACTATAATTGCTAATATCTGGGGATTTGCCAAAATTCAATGACCTATATAAACAAGAAAAAGTAACAGCAGATGGAAGTATATAACAAATATGAACATGATCTGAGGGATTAGAAGAAACATGAAAGAGCAAGGAAACATGATGAGAAGAGGAGGTACATGTTGTGGAGCAGAGAGAGGAAGGGCTGACAAATAAGGAGGAGAGAGCAGAATTTTAATGGAAAGATGGGATGGGGAGGAGAAGGGGGAGTTCCAGGAAGCTAGAAAAGGTTAGCCAAGTTAGCATTAAAATAAAGATGAACTTGAGCTGGAAGAAGCTGTTGATGATTTCAGGAAGGGCTGATAAAACATATTTAATGATGAAAACAGGATCCTGAAAAAACTGAAATTAGAGTGTAAGAACAACCTTAATTTGATTTGTGTTTGGGATGAAGGGAATTTATGGTAGAAAATGACCTTGAAATTGACTTTTGAAGAAAAAAAGCAATATGATCTATATGAGTGATCAACTGAAGCCTAGCGTCAAAAGCTTTTTATGCAGAAGATGGCCCAGACAAAGCTTGAACCATGGAGCACAAGTGTAAATTTGAAACAATACAGGAGCATACGGTGAAAATTATCTATAAGTTATTGTTCCTTGCTATGTTGCTTTAACCATTATGGTTACGATTATGATGATGATTATTATTATTAGGAAAGACAGAGGGATAAAATAATATATTTTGTTTATAGCAGTCAGTTTTGGGTGTGGGGCTTGTGAAAACTATGTAAAGTCAAACACATCAAAGGATCACTGCTTTGAGCCTGAAAAGATGGGGAGCAGAGCAAGTACTGAGTGTCTAAATATCACCATTAAGCAGGAAATACATATGCAACTAGACCACCTAAATTTATGTACCAATTACAAGCAGAATGAGTATGTGTTTACATGCCTAGCTGACTTTCCGCAAAGGCCTTCCCATCTCTTTTTATGCTCCCAATTACACAGACAATTGCTATTATTAGGCAAGCACTACAGATGTATCTGTTTGAAAATTCATCTTGCAAAACTTAGAAGGTGAAAAAAAACAGTGAGAAGTGGTAGGCTTTCTACATTTAGTCTCAGACAATATGGTCTGCAGATTTTGAAGAGTGCCATTGTGTCTGCCAGGGAATCTGAGATTTTAGCATCTTCCAAAAGTGAAATCCCAGTCCAGTGAAATCCATGGGAGCTTTTCCACTAGTTCCTTGTCTCTGCAACAACAAAGAACGGTACCTAAAATTCTGCTTGAGGAGACACCAAAAACTGAGTAATAAAGATGACATTTTTGTGTCAGCTTTTGTTGATCTTTATGATAAAATCAAACAGAGTTATCATTTATAAAGTTAAAAATATGTACTAATGACCAAAAGTTTGGCAATATATAGGTAGAGAGGTATTTATGAATGGGAATATATCTTACAATATTTTGTATAAGAAACAATTACTTACATTTTTAGTGAATTTGGGGTGACTTCTAAAAATTATGTAAGAGGAAACATTTAGGGTATTTTGGGTTGGCTGGAGATTTGCTACAGAAAGCAGTTTATCTGGTCTTCTTGCTTTTATTAGATGAACTTTGTAATTAGGTTAGTTTGTTGAAGAGCTCCTCTTCACAAAAAGATAATATACAACAGGATTTCCATCTGTTCAGGGAACCAGAGCAATTGTAATTTGGGTCAAAGATGCTGTACTTAGCTTTAATTGTACTTGGTAGCAAGGGGAAGTGTGCTATAATATTACTACAGGGTGAAGCAAAAAAAATGTTATGCATTAACTTAATAAAAAGAATCGTGAGCACTTAGAAAACAATAATAAAAGCTAAGAAATGGAAATCAAGGCTGATGCCATTTTAAATGTGGGCAGGACACAGGAAAGGTTAAATTTTTCAGTGGTCGAGTCATTGTTTTATGATCAGATCTAATGAATCAATCACTCCATGTCTCTAGGGATTTACTATATCCAAAAGCACTTTAAAAGATGCTATCTGAATACAGAAATATTTTTTAAAAATTGGGGATCTCTTAGACATTCCCCAAGTTGTTAAATGTATTTGTGGTAGTTTCATAAAACCCAAATTTTGCCTCTTTTCTTTGCGAAAGAGCAATCAAACTGTGACTTTTCTGTGCTAGTCTCTTGACCATTTCAAGATATTTATTCAGTAGCAGTAGATAAGGAACATATCAGCTGTCTCTGGACCATTTTCTCTGTTTATTCTCTTCCTAGTGCATTTGCTAGTCTGATTTGCTCATCTCTTCCTTGCCAACATTCAATTGCTCTTCTATGTCATTCATCTTCCTGTGCTATAAAGTTTCTTATTGTATCATTAAATTTGCTGGGAAAATATATTACAAACAAATGAGGATAAAGCTAGCTGTTCTGCTTGACTTCATCATGTAGAAAACCACAGAGGAAGAAGAAGGGGGAAGGCTCAGTGGGGAATGGTGGCTTAGTCCTTGTCTGCATGTGTTTCTGTCCGCTACTTGCCCTCTCTCCACAATCCTTCCCCTTTATCATTCTCTGCTCAATACCTCTCCAACACACTTGTCACATCCTTGGTGTAAAAAGCCCTTAAACACCTGCAGAGAAACCTCTGCCTCCCTAGTGACTGAGAACCAAATTCCCATTTTGCTGCCTATCATCCTTAAAATGCGCCTCGGCCTCATCCTTCTCCCTCCTGGCAGTTGCGCAGGCTTTCACTTCCTGGGAGCACCTGGCTATCCCAGCCTGCTTGTGAAAAGGCAAAAATCTCTCTAAGAAAGAAGTGAATGTTGTCAGTCACTTGTAGCCACATTCACCCATCCTAACCATAACCTCCATCCCCTGGAGACACGCTTTATATTAATCATACTATGCTATACAGCTATTGGTCATAAAATGATGAAAGCTCTGGCCTTTGAGAGACTCTTATTGACAAGTTTCACTGTATCTCAGTGATAGGTAGCACTTATTTTTTGCCTCCGACTCCTGTTTTTAGGCATATAAAACAATATTCAACCTTCTGGGTGTATCATAGATTCGGCTATGATTTTCTGTTAGTTAGACACTGTTCGTATTTATAGGAATGCCCCTTTTTTATTGGATTTCAACATCTTTGCTTAAGCATGCTTTATAGGGCAATTATTGAATCTGAGTTCTCGGCAAGCTAGCTATAATTCAGTTTCTCTACTTTCTGTGCTCACATAAAATACTATTAGCAGCTTCTTTAGGTAAATAGAAAAATATGTAAAATGTATCATTAGCTGGGATATAAAAAAGTGAAATGTTTCTGTAGAATAACTAGTTGTGATTATGCCTGCTTTTCCCACACATTTTTCAATCTATTTTAGGTTCCTTTCTCATAAGCACAGGGGATTCTGCATTATAATAACTTCTTCCTTATCCTCAAAGGAAATAAAACTGATAACACCCTTTTCTATTTAAACAAGCAGTGAAGTCGGTATGCTGACAAGATGTTAATTTTTTAAAGTTTTCTCATTTCCCTTCTCTAATGCAACTTTACCATGGATGTTTGGGCTTGTGTGCCTGTGTTCGTACTTTTACCCCCAGACAGTGGTTGTGATCTCACTTGTTCCCCCAATCTACAATATTTGTAAATTCATCCATTAATACTTCAAACACTCATTCATATTATTATTATTTTTTGGATGGGATGATTATACATTTACGTTTTATTCATTTAAAAGGTTACACTGCATTAATTCTTCAAAGGAATGCCAAGCCATTCAATTATGTCCTTAACTGTAGCTTTTTTTAGCTTTGGAAGCAAGCCAGTTTCCCACTCTCTGCTCTCTCCCTCACTGTCCCTGTCCACTTATTCCAGTGGTCATGAAAAGAGTTTTTCTTTCATGACTGCCCCAACAGTGTGCTCCTCTCTTGTTAAAAAAGTCAAGCTTTTTAATGAAAAATTAAACTGACATTTTTATTATACTGCTTATTCTGCTGAGTGAGAAGACTTCAGACAAAGAAAGCTTGCATAAGGGGACTATTCACAGGAGGTACTTGGTTTCTTGGGAATGGGAAAAGCTTTACCTATTGACAACTGGGGGCAGCATAACAGAACAAAACTGAATGCAGTAACAGAGCCTCAGATTTCCCAAGCTGAAAGCAAGAGCGATCAGTTACAGTCTCTAGCACTGACCCTTTATAGGAAGGAGATAATGAAGCTGAATATCAAATAATGAAAGATGGTGCATCAGGATAGATGACGTGATATTTTCTCTTCTTAGTCTTTAACAGTAAGTTCATTAAAAAAATGTACCATAAAGTGCCATAACCACAGAAGCGTCATTAAACAGGTTGTACCCTCCTAATAAGAATGTCAGCAAAACTAAAATTTGGATGAAAAAAACTAAACATCTTTGATAATATGTCAAGACTTAAAAACTACTATTTTGCGTAATTCAGTCTCCAAACATGGCCTCCATCTTGAGCTAATATGGCTGCTCATTTAGGATTAAAAAGAAACAATTCTTCACCTGTTATACTTGGCTTTAAATAAAACTAGTAGGAATGATTTTTATTACTCATTATTTGCTTGGCCAGGATTGCTCCTGCACTGTTGGTGTTGGAAGGAGCTTGAAGGACAAAATCTGCCAGGGCCAAACATGATCACCTTGCTAGGAGATTCACCACCTCCTTCTTCTTTAACCAACTGAACATTCTCCCAGGGCTCATGGCCAGAACACAAGAACTACAGCTCTTGGTATCAGCTAACTCCTGCATGACGAACACGTTCCCTAAATTGAAGCATAAATAGATTCTAACATTTTTCTTCTACAGAGAGAACTGTCTCTTCATAGCTGTTATCCATGCAATTTTAGTTCTTCGAAATAAAATGTCTTCAAAATAAAAAAAAGCAAAAAAAAAGTGACCTACACATAACATATTTCAGCAATAATTTAGCATAGAAACTGAAAATTTGGTTAAGTTCCTTAATAGAGAGAGTGATGTTTTTGTTTACTTCCAGAAGTGTATCAAATGAATTTTGCATTTATGATATATGATTTAAGTACATTTGAATATACAAGATTTCTTAGACTTTGGAAGAGAGAAATTTGCTGAGTGCTGTGATGTTTTTCAAGTTCACAGCACCAAAGTTATGAAAATCAATAACTTTTACTGATTATGCAAAGCCTATATACTTTATGATATCCCTGAATCTGGAAGGTCTTTCTTTCTAGCTCCAGGCTTCATGTACCATGCAGGTCCACACAAAGGTCTGACACAGAGTTTTCTTCAAACTCTGCACATGCAAAGGAAACTGTCCTCACCTTAACTCTGCAGTTGGTCCATATCTACAGAGATGGAAGATGGGCATCTAATGGGGAATTTGACCTAATCCCATCGCCTAAAAATCCCTAATTCCTTGTTTGCCTGAAGAATACCTGCTTATAACATAAAACAGATTTAATGTTTCTGATTGAACAAGAGAAAACAAGCAATGCATTGTAGGTGAGGTAACTAGTATCAACTCTTTGTTTAATAATTGAAAGATGTGTAATTTCATGCATATCTTGCCAGATTTTCTAGCATGTTCATAATAAAGGGAGTATTGGTGAAATAGTAGAACAAATAATGGAAAAACTAACCTCTGGCTTTCTCAGGGAATATAGTATCTCTGCATCATTCCTATGCCTTCACTGACACTTGTATCACCTCCATAAGTAACATCATCAGAGAATCAACTATTTCTATCTTCTGGTCTAATGACTGCTTAATATAAAATGAATAAATATTCCCTGCAGCAAAAGCCAAGATTTCCTCTTCTTATCTGACCCATCCTATCTTCTTAAATAGAGTGTAAAACCATCTTTTACTTATTCTCCTTCTTGACTACATGTATCTCACCCTCTTTGCTGCATAATAGCTCAGTGTGAGGATGTTAAGGGGTGGGAACAAAAGAGAATACTCTGTAGGTTATCACCCCCTTCTCAGAAGTGGGCAGGGGAAAGGGACAGCAGATTTCACTCTCAGAGTGAGGTAGCCTGGGTGAATCTGCCATAAAAGGCATGGACATGACCAGTTCTGCAGCCAGCCACTGGTTTTCTTTCTTTAAGCAAAGTCCTATTCAGCCTTTTCAGATACTTGTATGTGGCCATCCTCAGGGGTAGGTTCAAGGCTGTGGAACTTGGGGGACATTTGCACTTCTTTCCTGCAGAAATTGGGATTTACAAGCTAAGTATGTGGCATCTATGTTTTCCTATGTAATTTGTTCCTTGGAGTTTATGCTCCCAGATCAAATATTTTATAGGTCTACTTTTCTTTCTTATTCATTTTAAAAGCAATTACTATTTCTCTAACTGAAAACACATTTAATTCAGTAATTCAGCTGTTTTTGTGTCATCAGCAATTTCATCTGCCATAGCTATTGCCTCGATAATACCTGTAATTATTCTCCTTCACTCTCCTCGAGGAGTAATAATGCCTATTACTCCTTGATATTTCTTATTCCTTCTCTATCCCTTTGCGAAGTATAATATTGTTTTATTTCACTTTTCCTATTTTTGTTTTCTTTAAGATCCTTCTCCGGATGAACATTCTTACTGTGTTACATACTACCTTTATTTCTAATCAGTAGAAAACTCTTTATCCCTACATCTTAGCACAACACTGAAAGATCATTAAGTTATCCACTTTGGATGAGAAGTTTATTTAATTTCTGAGTGATAAAAATCTTTAATCATAAAGAGACACATTCTTTTGGACATAGGCTTGCCATTCACTAACTGAGTTTCTCTAAATCTTCTTAAAAAGCCAGACCAAACCAAACCAAACCAAACCAAATCAAACCAAACCAAACATTCATCAGGTTGGATTCACTGGGAAATGTTGTCTTTCTGAGAAAAATGGAAGAATAGACAAACTTGTAATCATAAAATTTTAGGAGTACAGGATAGTAATTTCAAAGAAAGTCACATTTTAAACTTCTTTCTCCTCTGTGAAGTCTGCTCCTTACACACACACACAAAAACCCCCATCCTGACAAAACCTCCTCACAAAACTATATTGAGGACACGTGAGGGGTAGGGAAACTTCCACTCTTTAAAAACTTTGAAGCTGTATTTGCTTTTCTTCTATACCAGTCAGTGCACTTTGAAGGTCTTGGAAAACAGCCTGTGTGAATAGCAGCATAAATTATCTCCATTCAAAGGAACTCTGTAAGAAACTGTGTTTTAATGAATCTATTTATATAAATAAGAAAGATCTAAAATTAAAAGTAAAAAATGGATTCTTCATTATCAGTGCATTAATTTCATCCAGAAAACAGAGGGCTTACATTTAGTGTCACAGCAAGAACTTTTTACACTATTTCCAAAAATATATGCTTAACTAAGTTTAATCATTTAAAGAAATAAAAATGATTGCTGCTGGGAACAGATAGTAAGAATCAAAACCAGAATAAATTTGAAGTGCTGATAAAAAACTAGATTATGCTGACCATAACCAAGCAATTTTCTATAATTAGCATTAAAGATCTATTTACTTAGGAGCAAAGTTTCACATTATTTACAGTAAAAACATTTATATTCAGCATAATTCAGTTTCATGTAGCACTCTCACTAAACAGTTATATGAAGGAAAACTGTATTTTTGATCCAATTAACATATCTTGACACATTCATGAAAATAATTATAATTTCCAAGGATTGGAATTTATCCCTTTTACCAAGATTTACCAAGTTCTGGAGAATGGACTGATAACTATTCTACGACTATAATACACTGAAATTAAATCACAGTCAATGCAACATTTAAGCACCCTTAGTGTATAACAAAGAGGAAAAATGCTAATTGTGGAATATTCTGGCTAGGAACCTGGGTGTTTTTGTTTTGTTTTGGAAAAAGAAAGTGATTTCCTTCGTTAGAAAATAGTGCAGAAATTAATGTTATGCCACAGGCACGAACAATAGATGGTCAATTTTTCTTGGACGACAGGAGATACAGCAGTCTTGTCATTCCCGTTGAAAATTAGCATATTTACAAAGGTGGGTTCTATGGTCCTTGTGAAGAAGAAGATCTTTTATCCTGCATCTTCCAAGACTATTTTGGGAGCTTAGCAGAAGGGCGGTGAAGCTAATCTCTCTGTGGTGAGTCCTTCCTGACAGCTGCCCCAGCGGATGGGTGTCTTCAGACAAGCCCTCGATGGCACCCAGAAGAGCCATGCTGGCTGCTGTGACCTAGCACTGCAACCTTCAAAGCAGCAGAGAGTAGCTAAGCTTCAGGACATCAAGGGCTGTCTCTTTCTCTGGATGCTCCAACCCTCCATAGAGCAGCTGGGTTACACAGAGCAAGGAATTACCCCACAAAGATATCACCTGGAGGCCTGATACTCTACATGTTTGCAAAGCTCCCTAATTGGAAGAATACTTAATTGAAGTAACAAGAAGAGCAAAGCAAAATGTGATTCCTGTAAAACTATATGCCAATGTTCAGGGCAAAATTATGTTAACTGCAAACCAAAACTAACAGTTAAAAAGAGAAAATCTTTCAAAATATATATTGGAACTGACTATTCTTTCTCCCAGTTACTCTGAAGTCTGGTATCCAGAATTAGTACTCATCTAGTGGCATCTTATCACAATTAGCTCACACAAGGACAATAACTCAATGCTCAAGTTTCTCCAAGGATCTTCTCATTCTGTTACCAGAGATAAAAGGTGAAATCTGTATTTGACTGCATAAAGTTGGGTGATGAGCCTTCAACAGATATAATTGGGCAAGAGCACAGGGACATTTGAATCATAAAAGAATACACTGTTGGACCAGAAACTGGTTAGGTCTCCCATTAATATATCATACATAAACTGGGATTTATATTCTACTTTATAGAATGATTTGCCAAAAAAAAAAAAAAAAAAAAAAAAAAAAAAAAAGTCTGAGAACCAAAGCCTGTTTTAAACAAGACTATACAAAAAAACTATAAAAAATTCTAACATAGTCCTATAACGTGACCTAAAATCCTATAATCCAAATAAAATATGACAAAGCAAAAGTTTTGATAAGAATACCAGAAATGAACAAATTTTCATATTTCATATATTTGTGAAATCACTGATTCATAAGCCTTTAGAATACCATGGTTTAGAAAGCAGTATAAGAATAAATTCAAAATGCAAATGATTGCTGCTTATGAGTATTATTCCCAGTAAAATATGGAAATATCATTAATTTCTA
Organism: Dromaius novaehollandiae; assembly: GCF_036370855.1. Classification (NCBI taxonomy): domain Eukaryota; kingdom Metazoa; phylum Chordata; class Aves; order Casuariiformes; family Dromaiidae; genus Dromaius; species Dromaius novaehollandiae. The sequence continues at coordinate 44,060,616 of NC_088100.1, read as the reverse complement.
AAAATATAAAACAGTTAATATTGTTAAATCATGACATCATAGTCTGGATAAAAAATTAACAATATGCAAATGGTTATGCAGTGTCTCATTCCTAAAACAGTAAAAATCGCATAAAGCTAAAACTCAGATACAATCCATTGCAATTAATGCTAAAGAGCTGATTTGGTAAACACGAAGCATAAGTGATAGAAATACTGATACTTCTTTTTCCCTGGGCTAAACTCAAACAAGAACCTCTCCTGTGAAAGTGGGAAATTGTCATATACAGAAGATATTAAACAATACCTTCTCTGTCCATATGGAAGGCTCAGAATGAATGCTGGCAGTACACAGATAGGGACCTGACCATGTGCCAAGTGAAAGTGATAGTCAGAGGAGCAATCTCCAATAAGTGTCATGTACTGATATGCAGACCTCTAGCTGTTCATAATACTGATTTAACTCTCAAAAACTGCAGTAGAAAAGTGTACACCTCTAGTATCCTGGGGCCCCCAGAATTTTTTATATTTCTTATTTTCATAACAAAGCACCCAGTGATTCATACCCCTTTCTCCTATTATTTTCATCAGCTATAACTTAAACCTGCTTCCACTGGCGCATACTAAAACTTTCAGTAACTTTTGTAAAATCAAAACAGAGAACACAAATGAAAATACTTGACCATCTGGGAACATACAGTAGAACACGTACAAGGAATGAATCAATAATATACAAAGAGCAAGACCTAATGAGCAAGTAAAATATGCAGAAAATCAAAGGCCTAGTGTAGAGCATTATGTTTGTCAGAAAAAGCAGCTGCTCTGGGAAAGCTGCTGCTCATGGCATCAAATCATAATGAGTCAGTGGGACCAGTTGCCTACACCCTCTCCCACAATAGAAAGACATGCAGACTAACCAAAGATTTAAGTGTAAGGCTTAACTTTAGGTAATAAGCAATTTAGAGGAGTACTACTTCGCAAAAGATCGTACTTATAGCATCAGAAGTTTCCATGCTGATTGTGGCTCAGGGCCCAGTTTTGCTGTCTTTACTCATCTTGATTTGTATTTCTCCTGGTGAGTAGTCACGTTGGTGTCAGTATTACTACTTGCATAAGTATATATTCATCAAAGGTGAGTTAGTTCAATTTATATCTCAAAAAGACAAGTTCCTAATAGCTAGCCTGTGGAAACTATTCCATGTAGAACTGGACCAGTTGTAGTCCCACTGGCATTGTCTTTTTTTCACAAGACATAAAGATTCTGTAAGCCAAAAGTTGCATTTATTTCTGCACGACTTCATGCTTCTCAAAAGAGGTGAAGAAAAAAATTTAATTAGAGCATTGTCAAATTCTATGATGAGTATGTGTAATGAAGAAAAAAAAAAACTTCTGCTCCATTTTTAAAGCACAAATTTATCCAACTTCAGTGGATTCATTCAAAAACATTGTTGCTTTCCAGGCTCCATCTTAACTGCCCCAGTGGTATAGAACATTTTGCCAACAAAAGAGCTCAGGTATGGTAACTCAAGCCATATATGAGATGGATTTAAAAATTATGTGATTAAAAAAGAAATATATGTGAAGTTATTTTAAATGTGCTTTCCATTTTTCTGTTATGGGACATATTTTCAAGCTATGGTCTACAGTCATACCTAGAAACTTAGCCTTTGGAAACATCACCCTACAGCTCCAGCTACAGACATGGTTAACTTTCATCTTGCCCCATCGCCCCTCTGGCTGGAAGGTAAAACTTGTGAAATCCAGCAGTTCAGCTGCTTACAAGAGCATATAATCATAAAATTTACTCATAATTTATTTCAATCTAAAAGATCCAGTCTAACTGTAATACTTACAACAGTATTAATAGGTTACAGAACTGAAAGGATAATAATATTTAATAGGGTAGGAAATTTTAATAGGGTAAAAAGCTGGAGAGGGTTTTGCATGAACAGTGGTATGTTCCTAGCTTTCTCTTTTCTTCTGTCCAGTGACATTTGAGATTTTCATGCAATATCACAATTTTCTGAATTAGGGCTTTACAAGACAAAGTTCACAGCACATATGTTAAAATAATGAGATTGGACTCCAGCAGCCTTTTCATGTGCCCCTAAACAGTAGGGAAAGCAAGCAGTAAATCTGTAAAATAGTATAGCGAATTTAAAGATATCACTGCTATAAAGCCAATTTTTGTGCCTTCTCTTTTTGTCGTGATATATTTAGCCCAGAAGTCCAGTAGGGAACTCATGTGTGTACAGGAAAGAATGGAGTTCAAGTTTCTACTCCAAGAATAGAGAGCAGGATCTCAAACCTGTTTTCTCCATGCTCTTCTCTTGCAGCAATGATAAAATTTAGAAAAGTAGAAAAAGCTCAGTTGCTTATGCTGTTTTGACAATTCACAGGGTTCCCTAGGGAATTCTGTGAATTCACTGGGTATTCCCTCCCAGTGGATTGGCTCACAACTCACCTCTGCTGAGAGTGACAGAAATGAAGTTAGTTGAGCCTTATGTTTAATTGGCTCAGGATTTCCTTTCACATAAGTTTTAATAACTTCCCAAACTAGAAGGACTTCTAGGTGAAAGAAACAGTCATCCCAGCGAAAAAAAGTAGTAAACCAAAACGAGTAACAGTCTCCATCTCAGTGCAAAGGACATTTCCTTTGACAAGAGGAAGCTCTTACATCACAGTCTGTAGCAGTAATATTTCAGAAACTAGTTTAAATGATGCCCACCCTGCTGGAAAAATGATAATAACTATACAGAGGGTCAGACTTGTTTTGCAGGCTTTCAGAGAAGACTGCAGTTGTATCCTCTATAACCTTGCAGTTCTCATAAAGACGTATCAATGATCAGCTTTGGAAAAACTCTGGAACAGTGCTGTGAGCACTTGTTGACAAATTTAGGTTGCGTAACCTTTAAGTTTTTGCACTAATTAATGGTATGCACTTGCTTATTAGTTTTCAGTTTGTACTCATTCACAGGAATGAAAAGACTTTTCTATAATTAAATTAAGTTGCATTAATATGAGTCCTAATCCAGAACTGAGTATCACAATGTTCTCAGGTTTTCCCACATTGCCACACTCCTTGATACAGAGGTACATACTTTTAGAAATGGTAGGACAAAATGAGTGATATGCTGTTTCTCATGGGAACATATATTCTGTAGCAGAAAACAGCTTGTACAAGATATCTCTAAGCTTGCTAAATTTTTGGAATGGTCTGTTCAAAACCAAGTAAGAAACTGGAAGTAGTTTACAAGACCTTGATAAACGTATAGAACATTCTGCTGGTCTATTTTCTATAAACAAATGTCATATAAATTGAAGTACTGTGTTAGTGAATTGAGCTGGTTTCAGCAGAGCTCCTTAGCTCAGTGTGCAGCGTTGCATGAAGACAGCTGTGCTGCTTCTAGCCCTGCAATGACTGCTGTGCTGCCAGCTCAAATATCTCTCTGTACCACACTCCCCAGCTTTCCCAGTTACGGGGGTAGCACAGCAAGACCATTTGGCTCCATACCTACTCTCTAGACATAGCCCTAATCAACCACAGGCAATGATCCTGGAAACTGAAAATCCTGTAGAAAAATAATTGATAGCCTTACATAATAAATCACATTAAAAAAAAAAGTTAGACATATGCGCAGTGCTACTCACTGAAGCTCCTTTATAGTCAGCAGAGAGGGACAAGTACTTTCAGAGGATGATGCATCCCATCCTAAGAGAGGCGCCCAGAAAGGGCAATGAATTGCTCTCTGGAGACATCTCTCTCTCCCTGCTAACTACAGGCGAAGCCTTGGAAGTAAGCTTAGTTTTTGATGGCTAAAGTTAGGTGAGATGAAACCCACTCATGAATATATTTTGAATGTCTCCAGGCTTACTGCTTTGGGTTGATTATAGTGTTATAAGTAGAATCATGATACTGAGTGATAAAATACTGCTAAAGAAGATGGGAAAATACGGAAGAAGATGAGAGATGAAAAGATGTAAATTATTCATGGCAAAAAAAGAGGAAATACATAAAATAAAATATACTGTCATATTTGTACTCAAACCTAAAATTTTAGATGGCTTCACAAAGAAGGTCGCCTGGGTTTTAAATTAGCTAAAAGCATCACGATCAGAGACCAATCTCTAGTTTCAGTCACTGACTTCAAAGAAAACTCAGGGATTTCAAAATGCAAATATTTAGAGGGGCTGTTCCCAGATGTATTAATGTGTAACTGATCAGTAGCTGAGGATTTGACTCTAATGCCAAACAGTGGTAGCTCTGGCACGTCTATGTTTCAGAAGGAAAAGCTAGCCTTTCTGGATCTCAGAAGGAGACGTAAGCCCAAGAGTAATTTGTAAGATTAAGGTACTGCGGAATGGCTATATTCTAGTCACTAGACTGGAAGGCTGGGACAAATCCAAGGCAAAAAAGGTCTATCAAAGAACTGAAAGGTAATCTTCCAATAGGAATTATATGTGCAAATAGGAAACTCCACTTTATAGTTAGAAAAAGGATCATTTCCAATTTGTAACAATTAAGATAAAACTTTTCTAGGAAAGCATTTTTCTTTGGGTTGGGAAAGGTCTTAAAATGTTGATGGTGGAATACAGCCTACTACCTTTAACAGATTTTCAGCCAGTAACTACATATTTTTCTGGAAATTCTAACAGTGTAGTCCTTAGTCCTCCTTCAGAAAGGTCTCAGTCTAAACAGGAAGTAGTAAATTCCAAAGATTTGTTCTCTTCCATTATCTCTACTATAGAAGTCTTACCACAAACATTAGGGCATTCACTTGAATCATATCTAAGATTTGATAATGGCTCAAGAAGCAGTAGGAAGCATGAATGCCTAATTCAACAAAAATAAATCAGATATTAAAGATTTCAGCAAGAGTTTTTAATGCTACAGAAACCTTTGTAAGGTTTGCTTTGTAAAATAAGGTGTAAAAACTAGATTAGATTAAGTTTTAGATTTATTTATATTTAGATTAATTAGATTAAGTTGAGTTATCATGTTAGTACATACTGGCTTTCAAGGATACAGGAAAAAACATGATAAAAGGTTCCTGCCATGAAGACTTAAAAAACTTAAATAAAAAAAGGTAAAGGAAAGATCCTTTTCAGTAAATGGTCTGTCAGAAATAAGTATTTGTGGGAAAGTCGTATATATTTACCTTCACCCAAGGTGTAATTCTCTGTACGGACACATTCTTCTACTCCTTTGGACATTAACTTATTTTATGGTTTTGCCATAGACTTAAGCATCTTCTTACAACAAATGAAGTAGTGAAGTGTAACAATAAGTGGTGAAGAACTGTGGGAAAGCCGTATTATTGCTCACTGCACTATATCTATTATATAGAAGAAGAGAGATCTTCAATTTCCCAAACTGACAACTAAACACTTGTTATAAAACATTAAATTTACTTAAGGTTTCTATTATTAGTACCTTTCTGCAGTTCTAAAGGCTCCTAAACTTTGCTTTCTAATACCCTCAAATTTTTAGTCAAGTATAAAGGTAAAGTCTACCAAAGGATACAGTTGCCACGTCAGACAGTGTTAAGATCAGTGTTTAGACAGCACATCTGTCTTACAGCCCTCATGCAGCTGCAGCCCAAGGTCTCCAAGCACTGTGGTGCTCATGCACTAAATCACTCAAGCCCTGACACTGCCGAGGCGCTCGGAGCTCCCGCTCACTCACAAATGACAGCAGTGTTACCCTGCAGTGAACACCAGTAAACTTCCTGAGAACATTCCTGCCAAATCAGACATCACACATGCATAAAATAAAAACAAGCAGCAGGAAGAAAGACTTTCTGAAACAAGAGTTAGTGAAATTCTCACTTAGCAGACAGGCAACCTCACTGCATTTGATTTATAGAAAGTATTAGAATTGAGACCCTTTGCCTCCCTAGAGGATCTCATTAACCAGAAAGTACTTGTTATTTAGGCAGACAACTTTCTCACTTCCCCCTCTTGGAACTGTTCAGTTTGCTTTAAAATAATTATTCAGCCAAAAAGCAAGCAATTGACTCCAAAGGCCAATGTTTAGTCCACTCTTCTGTGAAACAAGTGGGTCAGGTTTGAATTGCTCCTCCATTAGCTATTTAATCAATTATACAAATTGGCAAAGTTTCAAGATGAGAAAGTCACTCATTTCATTCCCAAATAACCATTCGGTCAGTAGTTAGGGCACACTTCTGGCCTGAAAGAGCCCATAAGTGAAATTCTTTTTCCAGCTCAGAAGTGTGGGCATGTTTTTTAAATGGTCATCCACCTAAACGCCAAATGCACTAATTCCTGGATACTTGGGTATCGATTAGCAGCTTGTTCTGATTATTTTGATGAAAAGGCAGGCCTAGCTTATGTGCTTACTTTCAGGGGACAGTAGGCACCTTCCGCACTGCTGAAAGTAGACGACTTTAGGGTGTAAGTTGTAGGTTTACTACTGATCCATCATACTCCCTTCCAGTTACCTGCCTTCAACTTGCTGATTGCTCTGAAGCCTATTTTCATGCACCTTCCTGTGCTTTGTATGGGGAGCCTATTTGCCTAACTCAGGGTTAGAAAACATGTCACTATAAACAGCATATCTGTTGGTTAGGCATTGCAATGCCTGGGGATTGCATCCAAATATAAGTTTGGGTACTAAAATGCAGAGCAATTTGTTACGTCACTTTTGATGTCCTTTCCCCCACGAGAGAAAACATCCATATTTAAGTGTTTAAGATCTGTACACAATTGCCCAGGAAGTTAAATGGCTCAGACTGGGTTGTGGACACCCTGCACACAGCAGAGCATTATGTAAAGCCAGGACACTGAATGGGCAGTTAAGTGCAGAGGGGAATGCTAATTGCAAAGCCTGTTTTCAATTCCTCCAAGCCAGAAGTTCAGCATCTTGCTTAGGATTTTAAGGAAGTGCATCCATGCATCTGAGATTCAGATCCTGCTACTAAAACACACATAAAATACTTTTCTTTTTTCTACAAAACTGAATGGAGGACAAAAAGAAATAGAATAATGCTTTTCTTTTAAGATACAGGCAAAGGGGATATGCTGGTGCTCCACTAATAACACTGTGATTAGATTAGTTGTCCAAAATGTCAGAAGCCTAAATTCAGTTTTGCCAATTCTCTGCTCTGGCCGCAAAATTGCAACTTATTACTCCCAGACACTATTCAGAAATTAGACATTTGCCACACCTGTCGGAGCTATGACACTACATGGTCAGAATGGGGGAATTAAAGATTTATTTGCCCACACAAGAAGGGGTGAATGACTCTTTAGCCAGTGCCTGAAGCAATTGCCCTGGGACAGGGTACCTGGTTGCAGTTCTTGCTCCACAAATCAGCAAGATGAAAACATTTAAATAGTCCTTGATAGTCCTGGAGATTCACCCAAATAAAACTTTAGGACTAAATTTAAATTAGGAATTAGGCAACTCCATGGCAGGGTGACAGCAGAGCAAGGTTTGCTGTTCAGACCGTAGGAAACCACACTGTCATTTCCAGTTGGAGCAGTAGTGTGGCTTTGAAGTGAATCTGAATTACCGTACGGTGGTCTGGTTTGCAGAACACTCTTGGTGTGTGTGAACTAGATTTATTTTGAAGGCAACTAAATTGGGAGCTCTGGTTACAGTCTGTACCAAACGTACTCCAACCTGCAAGGGGGACAAAAAGGTCTGAACTAATTAGTCCTTGAACAGCTTCAGACTACATTCGGGATAGTAACATTTCGTCCAAGACAGCAAACTAAGTCTAGTCCAAGGTAAAACACACTAATCACATATCCTTTAAATATAGGGACCTCAACATAAGCTGATTTGATCTACTGATCTGCTTCTTGAATTACTCGCTAATATAGGCGGATACATCCAAGTCACATTTTTTTCTGTCTAAAACTCTTAATGGATTTAGCTATAACTCTCTGTGTGGATTTTGACCTCAATCACCACAGATAATTGTTAGTGAAAACTTCAAATTCCCTCTTTTTCTGGGACAAATAAAATGACTTTTCTATAATTAAAGAAGAAGTGACAATTTGGGAAATCAAGCAAAGGAAAAGAGGGAAATATGGAACAGCAGTAAAATCAATCTGAGGCATAAAAGAAACAAAGGCAGGAAGAAAGCACCACAGAAGTTAAGGAAGGACCAATAATTACTAAGAGGGAATAGACCAGGAAAGAGAAAATGTGGTAGTGAAGCAGGAGGAAATACTATTTTGAAACAATACTTTGTGGATAGCTTAAAAAATATACATGCCAGTAGACAGCATAGTTTGCTATCTAGACTGATAGTACCTTTAGGCTCTCAAGTCTATAAAAGCCTTTCCTCATTGTTGCTGAAGTAGCTTGTGATTATGATATATTACATTCCTTTCATGGCCTCAAATGTATTCTTCATTTTGGGGGGAAAATACGTGCTGAAACACGTTTAGATTGTAGGAAGAGGCATGGCTGGAGCTGGGAACTGGGACCCTCCTGCCCTGGCTTCCATTTCTAGCTTTGCATCTCTGACCTTGAGAGAGGTGTAACTCTGCTGTCATTTTTTCTACTTACCTGAAAACTATGGATAATCCGTAACTATTACACAGCATTAGGCACTTACAAAAATGGGGCACAAACATCAAAATGACTTATTCCATAACAACCCAGAGAAAGGAATAAATGCTATCTGCATGGTAATGAGAGCAAAAAGAATTACAGATTAGTCCAATCCAACTGAGTTCAAAAAAGAGATAAATCCAAAAATACACTACAGGAAATTTCTTCATTACAAAAAAAAAAAAAAAAAAAAAAAAAAAAAGTCAGAGAGGAGGATTTTAACTAGGTAGAGTTCCTGAAGAGCCAAACTGTTATTGTGGACTAGGAGGAAGAGGAGGGTAAAAACTTGTAAAAAAAAAAAGTATATAGATATGGTTAAAACACAGTGATTCTGTTCAGCAGATTAGATTATTGTGTAATCTGCAGGAATTGTCAATTTTTTATTTTTGCTGTTTTCTGAATAGAAAGGTGATAAAATTGTAAAATTTCCCCTAAACAGAACTTGGTATTTTCATATGGGTGCGAATTTCATAACTTAGTGTGCAACAGTCTCATAGCTTTTTTTTTTCTGTGTACCTTTTAGGTTTAAGGGAAAACAAATTTTTGTTCCCCAGTGATTAATGTTATATAGAAATATGGTAGCAAAATCAATTTGAGAGAGTAAGTTATCTCTTCAGCTAGTCTGTTTTGGCTCATAACAAGACTGAGAAGAATGTGGTGATGTGCAGTCTAATTAAATTTAGGCTTATTTGGAAGTGTCAAAGAGTAGATGTTGTGGGATGAAAAACCTATTTTAATAACAGGTAGTCTCTGAGTTTCAGGTTCCACTTCTAAGACTGGCATATGTCTCTATATTTCATAATCACTTCTTAGAAACGTGCAAAAATTAACTGTGCTGTTATCTTCTTTGGTTATCCACTGAATTACTTCACAGGTTTCGGCAACTACTCCTTTCCCTACACTGAATTGCACTTGATTCATCCATGCTGTAGTTCCTGCATACAGGCAAATACATATCATTTTAGTATTTATTTCAGTCATGACATGAAATTAAATTACTCCCAGTGTTAAGCCAAGTACTATCAGTTGTATAAAAACTCACAACCCCAAATTTCATTGCAGTGCTTCTCTGTTTAGCTCCAATGTGCAATCAGTGTGGAATTCTTTCACAATGACTATGAGACTTAAACTTGCCTTGTCTGAAAGAGCTAAAAACGAGATGTAAATATTGTTGTTAATGCTTTTGTTTGTTATGATTGCTTTAACAATACAAATATTTTCAGCTGCTTGCAATTCCCTACCCTAGGGCACCTTTGGAAAGTGGACTTTTCATCTCAATGGGACCTTAGATAAGTACTTTTTATCTGGCTCTGAGTGTTGTAACTGCCAAAATATTTGAAATGTTCTTTTGAAATTATTATTGCTTTTGCCTTAAATATCTTTCTTTCTAATTCTTTATTTAGAATCTCAAATACTTTCTGCAAGCCAACATGAGGGCCAATGCTGGAGACCTAGCAGGCATGGAGAGAAGGAAGGAAGTGCAGGAAGATGCGTATAATACATTCAGGCTCAGAGAGGTCAAGTAATGGGGAATTTCAGCAGTCTTCCCTGGAAAGCTTTATCGTGGAAGCAGTTGATCATTGCTTTGCTCCCCACACATATTACTCAGCACGGGTAGCAAATAAGCAGCTGTAGAAGAGGCATGGAGAGCCTCCAGCAAGCGAAGTTTGACTCCTTCCCTGAACTCCTCACTTACTACCCTAATATAAGCTATAATATTTAATTTAGGATGTCAGCTGTCTCTTAGTGTAGGTGGTTGAGGCAAATGCTGCTTGGGACAAGCATTCTCATTCACAACATGCCTAATTATTACAAGTTTTAGAATTAGCAAGTTTTTTATGCTCCAAATGTCATTTGCTGAAGATAATCCTGTTTTCTTTCTCCATCCAGTTAAAAAGTGTTGTTTAAAAACTCTTTTTTAAGTCTGGTAGTTTGCAAGAAACTAATTAGCATTTGTGTCAGAGCAAGCTTACTTTTTTATGCTTAAATGTTGGCCTTTAAACTATGGGTATTTAGAACTGCTGTATAAGAGTCTTAAGCAGTTAGTCTGTGAAAACCTTGTATTGCCAGATAAAATAAATTTTAAAATCAGTACAGCCTAATTTGATAGCTTCAGTTATTTAGCTGATAAATTTTATTCCAAGCATAACCATACAGGCAATAATAATTCCCTGTTTACTTTCTAAGTGTAATTGCATGTTCTCCCATTCCATTTAAATGCAATCTTCAGCAATAGTGATCACAAAATATTTCACATTTCAAATCCTTAATTTCAAAAGCTCTTGACTTTCCATAATCCTTTCCCTCTAAGCCAAGACTTTCACTGCTTTGTCAAAAAAATATGAAGGACCTAACTCTGCTAAAGTCAGATTACTTGTCACAAGAGTAACTTGATGTACACCTTCAGAAAACTCTGCGTACACACAAACGATTTCAGGATTGTTGCCTTCATTTAGTATAACCTTAACTTTAAGGAAGGTCTTTCTGCCTTTATAATTGAAGCAATCGAAGGAACTTCACTAAAAACCTATTCTGTAAGAATACGCAGTTCCACTGAAATCACCATGCTTCAGGAAATTGAATTAACTTTGCTGAAGTACTGATTTGAAAGAAAACCTTAGAAATAAATATTCTAATGGTTTCTAATTTGTTAGGATGTGTATTACAATATTTTTTAAGCCTGAGTTGAACATTTCAGTTAACCTAAGACAATTTGGAGAAGAAATTTTGTTTTCTGAGGACTTCTAAATTAGTGGGATTTATTTCAGTTCAGAAAGGAGACAACTTCTGTATATCAGAAACCTCTGAAATGTCACCCTGATAGGTGGAGGGATCTGCTCTTGAGCCTTTATGAGCTGGCTTCACCTTGTGGTGTCTGGCATGGTCTACTCGCCATCTGCATCCATCTGTCCTCGGTTAGTAATCTGCTCTTGGTACTGCTGTAGGTATATGACTGCTTAAAATGTGGTGACTCATCTGAAGGTAGCCTTAGAACATACAGGGAGTTAATGCTACTTAATTATTTAGAAGATAATTAAAAATATTTTGAACTCCTACCCAGTGTCTCCATCTACAATATGGGTGAAAAGAGCTGCAGGAGGGACTGTGAGGAAAGGTACACAGAAAGGTAAACAAGACACTTAGCATATACTTATATATAGTATACTTATCCTATACAAAATTTAATACTCCTTTTTGCAAATCACAAAGTCTACATCTATATAATTTGTTCAGAATTTTTAATTTGTGCCTTCTAAAACTATGAATGGTGATTAATGTTTTAAAGTTATCATGATGCTTTGGGATGGAAATAGATATCCAGTTAAAGTGCAAAAAGTATTTTATAGATTGCTCTGTTAGGTACATAGAACAATAATAAAGGTGCTAGATAAATACAAAATTTATAAAATATATTCTGTATTAAAAAAGCCAATTCATTTGCTAAACAACAGAAATTGTTTCAAGGGAAACGGTTGTTATTTGCTCATTGAGTCCTTCAAAGTTTAGATCTAATAGATCTCAGCCTCTCATTTCTATTCTCTCATTTCTATTCTTCTACTGGAAAGGGGAAAAAAGGGTTTTCTGCAGTTTCAGTTCTGAAATATTTTCTTAATTTGAAACTCCTGTAGCTGCTGTCCTGGATATAGTAAAAGGAAGAAGACATCTGTGGAAAAAACACTAGACACATGAACAGTTGGGTTATCACTTAAATACTCATTTTCATTGTTCAGTTGGTGACTTCTAGTTCAGTAGCTTTGCTTACTTTAAAGTTTCAAAAGGAAATGTACTTTTAGATGTTGTTTTTATTTAGTTTAAATGAAGATAATAGGTCATGGTAGGTTTAGGTTGTAGTAGCAGGCATTCACAATTACAGTTTTAATTTTAAATATATTTTTTCTCAGAAGAGTAATAGAGTTAATTTAAATAAAGTAATCAATTATACATAAAAATCTATTACAAAAATTGATTTTTATCTGTTAGTTATTTTATTTGTTTTCTGAAAATTTCTGTCATCGAGTGATAGATAGTAAAAAAACCCATTAGTATTGGAATGTTAATATTAGCTAGCTATTGCTTGCTGTTCATAGTTAAACCGTTGTCTACTATCAGATCAAAAATGTAGCACTGTGTGGTAAAGAAATACAAACAGGTATGAGATTGCTGCTCATGGATTAAATCTGTATTCCAGGACCAAACATCTCACAAGATGCAATTAAAAGCCTCTTTACAAAATTGAAAAAAAGATGTATTTAGTGTGAAAGCTTTTTTTAAAACAAACAGAAAATATTTGTCTGTTATCAATTCATTTTGCTGTGCTCCAGCTTATGAAATACAATCACGTATTTCCAGTAAGATATCCTTGAAGGACTAAACGTCTCAGGGGACTGGTAATCACATTTTTGGAGCCTTTCACCTCTAGTTCACTGATTCAAATACAGCCAACATGCAGTAGTGACGGAAAATCATTGCCATCTGAAAGCTGGTTTGTGGCCTGTGTGAAATGAACTGGGTATTTCACTCCATTTCTTAGCAGGTCTTGAAACGCACGCTGCACTTTTGAAAGCGTTGATGCCGAGAGTACCGAGCCCCTGGCAGGATCTGGCCAGCCCCCGCGGACCCACCACTGGAGCTGGCGTCTTTGTGGGTGGCAGCGGCCGAGATGAACAAGATCCCCACTGGGATCCAGTTCCAGGCAAATTTCCTCGGTGTGTTGACCCCATAGAGCAAAAAGACCCGTAACGACCTGGAAGATCTCGGTGAGCAAACATCTGCTGTCTATCGACTCCTGGGCCCTGTCCAGCAAGGCTGAGATGAGCTGGCAGCTCGCGTGGGGTGCCTGCACTACGTCTTTCCATGCTTTACAAACCGGCAGTATTGACCGAGCTTCCATTTCTGCCAATCCGGCACTTTTCGTTAGCATTAAATATGCCTAATTTAGTAGAAAAGCAGCAGAAAGACACCATTGAGAATACTAAGTTTTGCAAGGGAAGCGTATATCCTCGGGCTCTTTTTTTAATGAAGAGGTATATACTTACTTAGAAACTGTTGTTGTCCTTTGTGAAGACCACATCTAACACATTCTGGAAAACATCTCTGAAATTAGTTTTCCCCATTAGCTACAAATTACCTCACTTCCTTGTTTCCTAGTGAAGTGTCCTTTATTATTTCATTTCCTTTACATTCTTCTTCACCAGAGTTGCATCTCTTTTTAAGAAAATATACACAACATTTTTTCTCAATATTTAATACATTAGGTTATGAACTTCCTCCAAGGAAAGAAAGAAAAGTCTATCTTCATTAATCACTAAATATAAAGTGGGGAAATTAAAACATCCAGATGTCATGTCAGCTATATACATTGTCTTCTATGATGTCACATTTGATTTTCTTATTTTATTATTTTGACAGCATCGTATTAAAATTTTGATTGCACAGTGGCACAGTACAAGTCTTGAATTATTCAGTTTATGAGTGCACTCTAATGGGAAGACTATTTTGTATTTCTTGCCATTTCTGGAAAATTGACATTTAAAAAAATGTAAAAGGAAAGGGAAAATGATCACTAATAACTAATTAATAACTTGAGCTCGGCAAAGGTAACCTCATCTTAGTATAATACCACACAAATTAAAACCGGATTAAATAAAACACATGGTGTATTTGAAAAGTCATTTGAACTGTAATTCTCAGAATGACATTTTGGCCCCAGTGAAATCAATGGCAAAATTCCAGTTCATTTTCAGTGGAGCCAGGACTTCCTTCTAACTGAAAAGCATACATTTAAAATATGTTTTTAGTAATTATCTGTCAAAATTCTTGTAGTATCTAATTAGATTATCTTTACCCATTCTTTCTTCTAGAATTCAGTCCAGATCCTAATGCTTACTAAAGACAGTGGGACTCTACCATTGGACTGCCATGAGGGTTGGATCAGACTCTTCACATTAGAAATTTTTTGTATAAATTTTGCAATATTCTTTCAGGTTTTTCATTGTGTATTTTCCAACAAAGACTGAATTCTGCCAGCTTTCTTTCTTGTTTCAGTTTTACCTTCGTCTAACGTTAAACAAGTTCAATCTGTAATTTGTATCAAATAACATCAGCTGTAACCCCTTTTCAGAGTGACCAAATTTGTCTTTTTTTCATTACAATTTAAGGTTATTTTTAAATCAGTAAGGATATTTTTAAATCACTAAAGTTGGAAACATCTGCTCTACAGCTTGATTAGATTCAGCTAGTCCTTTCATATCTGAAACATAAGACAAATAATGCCATTTTAAGAAACATGCTATTCCCACAACCTAAAATGAAATTTTAGGGGTATCAGGTGTGAAAGTATCATTCAAAGGCAAGCCCTTTTTTCCACTAAACATGACTATTATTTACCTAATAGGGTCCAATAAAACAGACCATAGCTATACATATGTTTTGCTTTCTTGAATGAATTATTTCAGCTGAGCTGTCAGGGTAGGTAAGAACTGTAGACTTGACTCCAGCTCAGAATGGTTAAGGCTTGGAATATTCCATACGAGACACCAAATAAATCCTTCCAGCTAAGGAAAAACATGAGTGATCTTTTCACATCCCCAATCCACAAAGACTGTTAGCAGAAATGTGTCTTTTGCTCGCAGTAATGTCTGCGGAGAATCTCATACTGGGATCAGAACTGTGACCATAGTGATATCAAGAAACGTACTTGTATTTCCTCAGAAATTTCTGAGGTTTATTCAAGAGTTTAGTTTGTCGTTAAAAGAATATGCCTTGGTGTTCCTCATCTCTATTCTAACATCATGGCTTTATTCCAATTTCAGGATGGCAAGATTATTCTATTTTCATTATAAACAATGAAAGCTGTTTATGGGTCATTTACATTACTTCATTTTAGTTCACCTATTTAACCTGAATCTAGTCTGTTTCAACACATGAATCATACGGGCACAGCATTTTTTTCATTCTTAAACACACCGTTGCACACTGGTGTCTCTTTCCTACTGATAAGCAAACATTTCAAAATGTACTATTGGAAACAAGATATCACAACTGAATAATACTTCATTCTGCACTATCAGTATCAGTCTGTAAATATTCTTCCAGAAGTAAAAATGCAAGTGCTTCAGGGACCAAATCCTGCTGTCCTTATCATCTACTGCTCAACCGCTACTCAAGCAGACTCCAATCAAAGTCAAAGAAAGGTACCCGTACAAGTGCAGAGTAAAAACTGACAGATAATATAGACCTCTTACTAGCCCATCTTAATCAAAGACTTCATGGTTTAAACACTGTTTTCAGAAAATACTACTGACTAAACTGAAATCAGAATTTCCCTTATAACTGTTTGTGGTCTGGACAAGAACAAGTTGAGATACTGGAGTAACCATTATTAGGGACAGAGGAACTTATTTCCATAATAGTGTTTAAATATTATTGTTTCAGCCTACCACCGCCACCAGCCCCTTCACCTACAGCAGTTAAGACGTGATGAAACCTTGCTGATGACTTTCACAAATTCTCTTCTGTATTGCAAACAGAAAATTTACCGTCAAGCAAATCGTGCAGAAATTCTAAATCTAAATCTATAAATCTACAAGATATTGTCCATTATTTGTGTGCAGAACTGCCAGAATCCCTTTACCCGGTGTAACGCAGAGCTAAGGAGTCCTCTATAACTGAGACAGAATGCTAGGAAAAAAGCACAAGTGAAACACTTGAAAAAAGCATGCAAAACCAAGCAAAAACTCCAACAAAAATTAATAAAAAGCAGGAAAAAAAGAAAGAAGACATGATTCCTCCCAACCTCCTTCAGTCTTAAGTGTTGTCGCAGCACCAGCTTCTGGAGAAGGGAGTGAGGATTTACTGTGAATCTTACATTCATACTTGTTGGCTATCTGGCGAAGAGGAAAGAGGGTTTTTTTGTTTTTTTTGTTTTTTTTTAAAAAAAAGCAATTTCCAGATCTTTAACACTACTCCGAGCCAGCGATGCTAAAGAAAAGCAGGGGGA
Organism: Dromaius novaehollandiae; assembly: GCF_036370855.1. Taxonomy (NCBI): domain Eukaryota; kingdom Metazoa; phylum Chordata; class Aves; order Casuariiformes; family Dromaiidae; genus Dromaius; species Dromaius novaehollandiae. Next base: position 44,044,052 of record NC_088100.1, on the reverse strand, counting down.
AGCGCTGCTGCCATAACAACCCTTCGGCAGGGAACTATTGGGATACAGAGAGTTACTACACTACCTACACCCAGCCGTGTGCATCATGACACATAAAACCAGCAAACGCTCCCCGGCCCCAGCATCCTACCGTTCGCGCTCGCTGCTCTGTGCAGCGAAAGCAAAACAAACACCGACTTCTCTCTCTCCTTCCCTCCGAGCCTCTCTTTAATGCATTTATTTGGGGAGGGGGGTCTGGGAAAAGTCCCTCGGAGCGGCGAGCGCTGCCCCGGCCGCGGCCCCGTCGCTGCGCAGCGCCGCGGCTGCCCCGCGGGAAGGGCCGCCCTGCGCTGCGCCCGGCGGCCGCGGCCCCGGGGGGGGGACGGGGACCGGGACCCTCCGCGCACCCCGGGGGCGACCCTGGGGGCGCAGCCGAGTCTGCCGAGCTGGGCCCCCCCTCCCTCGCCCCCCGACATCAAAAGGGTCCTTACAAAAGTTCAGGCGCTGCCCCCCCTCTCCGAGCCGCCCCGGGCAGGGCGGGGGGAGGGTGCGTGGGGGGGGGTCAGAGGCTCCCGGCCCCGTTTGGGGAGGGGGCTGGCGCGCCTCCCCGCCGGCGCGACCCCCGTGGGAGCGGGCAGCGGTGCCCCGGGGGTGGGGGGCGCGGTGCCCCCCCGCCGCGCTCATCCGCGGGCCGCCCCGGGATGGGAGGCGGGGGGCGGGCCCGGCAGGTGCTTTTTGGGGCGGGGGGAGGGGGAGAGGAAGAGGGGGGGCGCAGGGCCCGGTGACTCACCCGTCCGAGGCGGGGGCTGCGGGGAGCGCGGCGGCGGCGCTGCCCCCGGGGCGCGGGGGGCGGCGGGGCAGGAGCAGCAGCGGGCGCGGGAGCAGGGGCGAGCGGCGGAGCCCGGGCTGCTCCTGGGCGCGCTCTCGCTGCCCATCCCCGGCGCTGCCGCCGCCGCCGCCGCCGCCGGAGGATGCGAGCGAGCGGCAGCCCCGGGCGCGGGCACGCGCGGCGGCGGCGGCGGCGGGGGGGCGGGGAGCGGCGCGGCGGCGCGCAGGGGAGGGGGAGCAGCCGGGAAGCGCGGGCGCTCGCTTCTCCATCCCTCCGTCCCTCACCGCTGCATCCCTCATCCCTCTGTCCCTCACCCCTGCATCCCTCATCCCTCTGTCCTTCACCCCGCCACCCCTCATCCCTCATCCCTCCATCCGTCACCTCTCCATCACTCATCCCTCGTCCCTCCATCCCTCACCCCTCCCTCCATCCGCTCCCGCGGCCGCGGAGCCGCGGTCCCCCTCGCTCCTCGCCCCCGCCCGGCAGCGCGGTGCCCCCGGAACCCCCCGGAGCCCCCCGAGGCGGGCGCGCTGCCGCCCCGCGCTGCGCCCGGCCCCGGGCAGCCCCGGCGCCGCCGGGAAGGGCGCTTGGCTCCTCTGAAGGGCGGGAGGTCGCCGACCGCCCTCCTCGCCCTCCCCCCGCGACGCCCCGAGGGGAGAAGGGGGCATCGTTCATCGTGCTCGCCCGTCTCTTCCCTTTTTCATTCTGTTTTTCCATCCGGCAGGAAAACACAAAACCGTGTTGTGGCAGGAAAAAAAGGTGGTAAACAAGAGCAAAACATATAGAGTATAATAATTACTGACTGCATAAGACATAAGCCGTACACCGGAATAGTTCTTCAAAGCAGTCTTTCAAGCCTGTTCCTGAAACCTGAAGGGCTTTCCAAATGTTTATTTCAGGTCAAGAGTAATTATTTTATCATTAAAAATAAAAGAAACAGCAGCTCAAAGTGCACTGTGTAAACAAGAGAACTATAAATCAAGTGTGTCAAATAAACAAGCACACCAAAAGCTGGCTATCAACTCTTTATCCTTGCTCTGAACTCTCCCCGCATTATATAATGTTGATAAACTGCTGCAAGCACATTTGGGGAAAAGATACAGGGATGATGAGAACCCAGCAATATTTATCACAGTGCATTAGTATCCTTACCTGCCAAGTAGTTGTTTCAGAGGTTCATCTGTACGCTTCTCATCAGTCCTCCAAGTAAACAATTTACTAGATGCTCAGCACAGACATATGATTCCCCAGTGCCAGAGTCTCTGTCCTAGATGTTTCTGAATTGCTTATGGTTTATTAACTTACTATGCTCTTCTGCTCTGCCTTGTACCAAGAGCTGTGCAGGTATCAGCAGCTCCCACTTGTGAAGCCAGAGAAGAGAGAGATTGGGTGGATTTCCACACAGCTCCACATTTCAAACTGCTGATTTGCTGCAAAGGATCCAGTCGCTTGAAGAATTGGTCTGTCTTCGAACAGGTTTATTCCAAAGAGAGGCCTGACCCAAAGTTCACTGAAGACAATAAGAATATTTCTATAACCATGGTGGGAATTGGTTCAAACCACTCTGAGCTCACTCTTGGCATGGAGGTATTTCTGAGTGCCACTATTCTTCAAAGCTAGCAAAAACTCCCAGGAGGTGGGAGGGGGAATAAGAAAAAATTATTAAGATGTGCGTCTTTTTCACAGAGACAGAAAGTGAGGGACCTGCTTCTGCTTCCCTACAGCTAATGGCAAAAGCATGTACTAGAAAGCAGGACATGGCTAGAGTATGTCCTCTGGTGTCTATAGGTTCAACCACACCATGCAACTACTGAATGCAGTAGGCAAGGGGAGGGAAAGAGGAGACATTGGAAAATAATTAGGTTCAAATCTGGACATCTGTGAAGTCATTGGGAACTGAACTTGACCTTTCATTTCAAGCCATAGCTGTTCACAATGAAATTTTCACCAAATTAATCTTTCACTATTTTTCTCTCTTCTGGTCTCAGGCCCAGACTTCGATTTGGGCACCCCTTTAGTCTGCAGGTTTCAGTTATTTCCCCTCTACTGGTCCCCCCATGACCTTCATCAGGCTGATGAGGGCCTCTCCCTCTCCCACCTTCTCCAGAAATGCTGTTAAGGCTACTAACAGGCTGATGCAAGTAGTCAGGGAAGGGAAGGGAAACTGGTGGAGGTGGGTGAGGAAGCTTCTCACTCTTGTTGGAGCTCTGTATAGACAATTATATTTTTGAGCAAGAACTTATCTAAAGTGAGTGTCACAGACATTGGATTATAGAGAGTTAATATTTTGCCTCTCTCTCTTGCTCAGTGACTGTTTTCTAGTTCAGTGGCTATTTAAAGATGTATGGCTCCAATAGGGGCAATTGAGAGCCGTGAAATACTAGCCGGGTGACTAGAGTGCTTAGTTGAGAAATGGGAGACTGAGGGTCAAGATCTTTGTCTCTGAGATTCAGAACAGGGAATGGACCACTAAGGTACTGTGTGTTCTCAGGTGAATGCCTTTAGCCCTTTCCTAACTTTGACCACAAATTTAGTCCAAGTCAAAGCAAGCACATAAATGCCTATAGAAAAATTTTCCTTCACCAAAATCAGAAATTTGTCAGTCATTCAGGAAATTCCAGGGCTCTGTTTGAACTCTAACAGATTCCTGTGCGTTCTTTATATATATGCTTTAAATATTGCTGTTGTTTTCTGAACAAGGATTTGCTGAAGATTTGCTCTCAGAAGCTTTTTTTGGTATCAAATCAGCATTCCATTTATGAAGAATACAAGCATTAACCCTTACTTTTCAGTATCATTGCTGTGAACTAGTTCTTAGCATATGAGTTGGCACCTCTTTTACAAATACCTTGTGTGAGAGAAATAAACATTTTTTTCATTGGAGAGAAAATTTAGCCTTTTGTGATTATACCATTGGTACATAAATTGCCCTGCAAAAGCTGGCTGCTGAGCTTTCTACCGTAGGCTGGAAATAGCTGTATCTCTTTTTCTGAGGATTCCAAAATATTTTCAGAGAGCACAGTTTGATAAAAGGTCTCATTCGTATAATGGAAAACACATGGACATTACTAGAAGTTTTAAAAATAAAGAAATATAGATACAGACTGATTGTTTTAAGTAGGATTTTAAAGGTCAAAAGAAATAGACCAATTTTTTTTTTAAAAGCCCCAAAGTAGACATTTATCAAAATTATCCAAAAAGATGAAATTTTATATTTTATTTTATATGGTTTGGACATTTATGTCAGGTATGTTTGAAAATAATAATGTAGCATAGCAAAAATTTAAGCGCTTAGTAAAAATCTGCGTACAGTACTAGATTGTGCATTGTTCCACCCACGTGAGTTATATAAAGTTAGGCATACCTATGTTTGCAGGAACAGGGCCACTCTTTCCATTTGTATTCATTTCAGAGGGCCCAGAACTCATGTTCATGGGAGGCCCATGTGCGTTTTCCTATTTGTAATTGATTGTTGGCCTGGGGGTTAACTGCATCATTTAAAAATCTATCATCCTTTGGCATACTGTTTGTGACATTCATTAGTTCTGGCTTGCCTTAAACTTGGCCCTCATCCTGCAACTGCATTGACTAATGCTGATACCTGTTGCTGTGCAATGAGCCTTAATGACCTTGAAGAGTGCAGCGGCCCATTGCAGTTTTCATGGCTGTGGGATGGGGAATAGGATGCTCGATCTGGACAGGAACTGTGTTTGTGCAGTGAGGCTCCAACCCAGGCTCAGGCTTGGGATATGAATAAGAAAAAAATAACATAAAATATTGCTGATGTTTGAATCTGAGAAAGAACTGTGCATTCTTAGTTTTTACTTTTTCATGATAGGTTGAACATGTTTAACTCTGATGTCTGAGAGGTTAAGTTTCCATTGTTAGACACATTTGCAGCATCTTCTAATGTCTCTATTTAACAGGAAAAAACACTACTTTAAAAAATATCTTCTATGTGGGAATTAAGCTAGTATGCCTTATAAAAGCTTTGATTTATTCACAGAACATTTTATTTGCTCAATATGTTTTATCAAGGAAAAATAAAGATTATGTAATCTATAGTGAATGAGATTAACCTTTTTGTGCATGTGTGTGTGTGCATGGTGGCATTTTTATTGCCAAACAGCAGTTTCATGTTATTCAAGACAATCGATTTAAAATTAAATGCCTTTGCACTACAGTTTATAGGATTGATCCCGAAAATTGTTGTGCTTTTGCAGGCCAGGATACTGCAAGGACATGACTGATAAACCTGAAGTGGCCCAGGGTGGTTTTACACCATGGTGAATAAGAGATGCATGCTTTGCAGAACCCAGGCCTCAGATTCCACTGAGCTGAAAGGACAGCTGTGAAATGTGCAGCTTCTCTAGTAAAACAAAGAACTTTACTGTTAAATTTGTATCAGCTTCTGATAAAAGAGAAAAAGTATGAGAGGAGAAATGGAATACAGGTACCCCTTTTCCATTAGAGAAACAGTCTAGGAGAGGTTAGATATCATCAGAAACCAAACATGCAGACATTGGTATAACTTTCTCCCTATTTTCATAAAATGTAAAAGGGACAAATAATTGAACTGGAGAACTTCAATATTCTTACAGATTCTCATAATATGCAGTAAATCTTTACAGTTCTGCTCTCCAAGGAGATTCTTGAGTAAATAATAATGACTTTGGTCTCTTGGATAAATGAAGATGGATGTACTGAGAAAAATCTAATTATGGATTTTTCCTGCCTTGACTCCTATCTTGTGTACCGGTATTATATTGTTGATACTTCATATCTATTCCAGCAGTGGTGTACTAAATTGAAGCTTAATGCAGAAAAAAAGGAGCATAAACATGTCAACTGATCTGTTTCTTTAATATTTCAGAATCAAATCTGGTGATTTTGGAAACAAAGAACGCACCGGCTTTTTTGAACATTGGCTGGTGCTACAAAGACAATAAAGCTAAGCTGCAAACTCTAGTCTTTTTTGTCTATCATCAACAGAATTGTTTACTAAGGACCATGTCTTCCCTAGGAAGGATTTAGAAGTATTCTTATACTAGGATACTATAGCAGCAATTCATTCCTTGTAAGGGTATAGCCCATCTTCTGAAAGCTATATACTGCATACTTTGGCTGATCATCTCTGGGTTAAACCAGCTAAACAGCTAAAAGCTCTGTTTTCTTTATGCAAGTGTGTTTGTAGCAGGAACTTCTTCTGGAACACATTTTTATATCAGTGGCTCACAAAACTGTGCCGGCAGAAGTCTGCAATGTAGGCAGAGCTTAATTTCAGGTTGATACAGACAGCAGAATATCAGAAATGTTATTGAGTGCATTACTGGAAGGAAATATCTGAGGACCCAACTTGTCTGGCAGCTTTTACAGCTAGCACTGAGGGAAATAGAAATACTCCCCTTTGATGTTAGAGCCCAGTCTGGATGCACAGAGCTTATAATTAGAAAAATGAACATGTTTTCTATTTGGAACATGGTTCTGTATATATGAGATAGAACAAATGGAGAAAACCAAAGTATTAAACTGCAAGATAACCCTTTTTACAGTGTCCTTTCAGGGTCATATTAAGCTTTAAAAGTCTTTTCACCCATGTGAGAGTTAATCCTCCATTCTCTCTGAGTGTTTTTCTTCAGCATTCATTACAACGGTTAGTGATTAATTGTAGACCTGTCTCTTTGTTTTGAGCTCCTCTGTAACACTCCTGGCTTTATTCATTTGCCTGGAAGGACTGTAGGTTGTTTGGTATCACAGACCATGTTTCGTTCTAACATTTTGCAGTATCTAGGATAATGGAGTCTTGGTCCATCAGTACTGCTCTAAATAATGACTAGTAATAATGATAATGCAGGCAGCTCCAAATCCTATATTCACATAGGCTAGACAGCTCAGAGATGTGAAAAGCCTCAAACTCCTTTTGATGTTGGAAAAACATGCAACAGAGTGAGAAGCAGCCATGAAAAGTTTGCGCATGCAGACAAGACAAAGTTGGTAGTCAGCACAGCGATTTGAGAAGCTGCCTTCATGCCGACTGCAGGAGATGTGGTGAAAAAAGTCACTTGGTGTTTTGGAAATTTCCACCTCAAGCATGTATACAGTCAAAGTATTTTCATTCTAGCTAATGATAAATTAATTTGCACATCTTCTTTTACAAATTTGCAGTGCAAGTAGAATACTTCTAATTATTTCTGCTGGCTGAACTTAAAAGCAAAATATATATTATTCTTATACTTTACGAATCATTGTAGAAACAGTAGTCACAAGACACATTTACATGCTTACAGACCAAAACTTCTAAGAAACTGCATTCAGACAACTTTCAGCTGTTTGGTTAGGGTATAAGATTGAAGAACAAGTAGGACAGCAATTCTAGTTGTTTCCACAAAGTTCTACTGGTTTGAGTAAAATCCATAGAGTAATTAATATATTTTGAGTATGCCCACACTGCAGAATTCTGTTGGTGCATTCATTCAGAACACAATTAATCACACTGGATGTCAATATTCACAAAGACCAGCTGAATTTACATTCCGAGAAAACACTTTCTGAAAACCTGGCAGCTATTACTAAGTCCAAACCCAGAAGATTAATCTGAGTACTCCAGATTACAGTCAGAAGGGCTACTTTAATCTGTGGCATGAATCATGGTATTGATTAGTGCTATAAATTGGTTTAACAATATTTGTCAACATTGAGATTTCAGTCAAAAGGTCTTATCTTTTAAAATTAAAAAAATACTAATTTGAGTAATTAGTAGTCTAAGAACATACAAGAAGCAGTGTCTGTGGAGAGAGATAATATCTCTTGCTAAACTAGCTGATGTATTTGGAAAAAGAGGCATACAATCCGCCCATCCCACCTCCAGTGTATTATCTTGTCTTTATTTGAATAACAGTGATTGTCTAACACAGTGACTGATGAATGTGAGCCACGTAACTGCAAGGGAACTATTCATAGCATGAATAACAGGTGGCAAGAACAGGTCCTGTCATGTTCTTTCTAAATGTCTAACTAAATAACTTATTACAAATAGATCACGGTCTAGATACTACTGTCTGAATTCACATAAACCATGAATTCCTCTTGGGAATTTTATTCATGGGAAGAAAACAATTAATATGTGCTTTTTTGTAACATGAGAGTTTCAACTCAGCTAGCACATGAAACTTCTCTTCCCCTGCTTTCAATTGCTACAGTCTCAATTACGATCATTCTTAATGGGCTGAAATTTCTCAGACCTGGTGTCTGATATTAACTGGCTTGTTTTGTGTCAAGGCTTTCTACTTTTTTTTTTATGCTACACTGAAATTATACAGGCATACAAATTGGGATGTAAATTCATGGCTGATGATAGCAACTTCTTCAAAATTAACGGCATACTTTTATGTATACATTTATTTATCTGTTTAACACCGAAAAACAGTTACAAAAACTTAATCTCATCATCTATATTATCCTTGATGAGGAAGACAGTCTCTGGTACCTCTAAAACCTCCACTTATTTTGAAATAATGGCACTGAAAGCAAATAAAAAGAATTACAAACAAAAGCAATAAACACAATTGCCATTGTATATGCCAAAATGTAAAGAATTTTCACATTATAATTGTTGTTTGCTCTTTCCTTCTTCTCTATTCTATTTATCATCTAATTTACAATAGAGAGAAGTCTGGGGCAGTGCTTTCATTTATACTTATTAAGCAGCAATGCAGATATGTGTTTTTATAAAAATGATGCATAATAATTACCTGTCATTAATTTTCCTGAACAAAAAAGGCAAACTATTTGCCCTGAAGATAGGTGCCGAATGTTTAGTTCAATGACTGGATGCTGCACATCTGACAGGATATGCCTGTCTTTGGTTAGTCACGAAAGGCTGCCAAGAATAGATGAATCCTTTTGAGGTCCAGAAGAGACTCCACTGACCTAGTCTGGATGCCTGCGTATCACAGGACAGACAATCTGACCCACTATTTCTTCTGCAAGAAGGAATTATCCTTCCCTTCTGCTATCTAACACCAAAATTTATTGCCTGAATTGTATCTTTTGGAAAAGCGTTCAGTGTTGAATTAAGGATTTACTTATGATTAATTTGCCATTTCTCTTAGTAAGCAGCTCCAATGATTAATTACCCTTGTTAAAAAATTGTGTTTTCTTCCTAATTTATACTTTTCTGTCTTTAGCTTATCCAGAAACTGAACCTTGTTATGCTGTTGTTTGTCAGATTAAAGTATCCCAAATGTCAAATATCCTCCCATCTAGGTCCTTATGAACCATGTTCAAGTTGCCTTTTAACTTTGTGTTTGATATACTAAATGTGAATGATGACAGTAGGGAAGTCTCTCACAGTACTGAAGTCCCTCTTTGGCTCAGATAACGGTGTAACATTTGAAAGAATTTCTTTAGGGTGCCAGTATAATTTTTTACTTTTTTTTTTTACTTATATCACACATTCTTAAAAAAGAAGAAAATAGATACCTTTCCTCAAAATCCTTTCAGTGAATGTTAATGCATATTTCTTCCATTACTTGCTATAGCTTCTCATTGTCTTGCTATAAAAACATAATGCCATATGTTTCTATGGGATAGATGTCAAGGAGAAACAAATAAGATATACTTACATATAAATGTCCTACAAAATCTTTTGTAAATGACTAGGCAGTACATCAGCATCTACAATTGCTGAAAAACAGCAATTTGTAACAAAAAAGGAAAAGGGAATGTGGCTAAATGAGAAGAGCTTAGATAGCCCAAACTGATTCACGTGTTTAACCTATGCAAGGTTGAATTAGCCTACTTATATCCATTCAATATAATACCTTCTTTAATTACATGTTCACAGGCCTGATTATCCTGGCTAGCTGTAACTTAAGCAGTATTTTGCCTGCATTATCCAAACACTGCACTGTGGTGTAAATCTGCACCTGGTCAGATGCTAAGAAGTTACAATATCTTTCTCACCCTTTTTTTCTGAATGCTTCAAAGCCATTAGTTCAATGTACCTTCCTGACAGCCCTGCGACACAAGGTAGTATTATTATCCTATTTTCAAACAAGGGGAACTGAAGCACACAGTGATTTAGACCAAAACTGTCAAAAATATCAACTCACTTCAGCTGCCTACTTTCTGATAGTTAGAGCCAGGTTTTTGGAAACCAGAAATTCAGGTAGGCAAATTACTCTAGGAGAATATTAGCCTAAGGAGATGGTAACTCCTTTTTATGAGTGTTGGGCACCTGCTTCCCAAGTCCCCTTGAAAATCCCTGTCAGCATGATTTTTGCAATTTTTAGGGCTTAAATACATTCAAAAATATGGTTCTTAGTGGCCTTATTTTCAGAATACTTCAGATTGTTATAATACTCTGTATATCCAGAGCATAGCTCCAGTCCACTTCATTTGCAGATGTGAGTACCCATCAATTTACAAATTAGGCCCCAAGTCTGGTGTTGAACATTTATGAAATTTCTTTTTTCTTACTTATCTTTCAAGTCTTGTTTGACACATTAACCCATTTTTTTCTCCAGTCACTTTATACTATTCTTTATTTTACTCCTTTACTCCTGGTCCACTGCTGTTTCTCCTGGCACTCTCACACCTGCCTCTCTTCCTTCTGTTCCCTTCTGCTGTCTTTATGCTCTGGCTTCAAATTCTTACTGTAATCTGAAAAAACTATATTCCCTGATAGCACAACGAGGATACCTCACATTGGAAGTAATGAATGAATGTGTCTTAGAGTCCAGATTTATCCATACCATTACCCAGAACCAGTATGTCACCTGCACATGATCTTTGCAGCTCTCTGGAAAAGGAAAGGTCGGGTCTGCTTGGTGTGTTAGCGTTACGGTCTTTTTCTTGCCATTTAGATAGTCAGGGATTCATGACATCAGGCATGCTCTTGCTCAGTCTTCCAGGATGTATTCTAAGCTTGGCTCTTTTCAATCACAATGGTAAATTAGAGTGAGAGTTAGAGGGTTCATTCCAGCTAATTTAGGCACTAAACTAAGTCATCCAATATAGGAGCCTAATCACTCTAGACTTCATCCATAATCAATAATGATAGATAGGTACTTTTAAGGAGGCAACATTTCCTTCTTATGTCCCTTGACTATAGAGGGAGATAAGGGATCCTGCAGCAGCGTTACTCTCAGAGTCTCGTAATTGGCAAAAGATAATGTACCTTATGTTCCAAACAACAAAAAAATTATTGTTAGTTTAATGATAGCATTAATCATCTAGTCAAAATTTAGCAAACAGTTATTATTAGTCCAGTTACAATGATGTTGTATCATTCATATTCCAAATTGCCTGTTTAATACAGAAAAAAACCATTCTGCATTCCACTGCTCCTCTGGGTCCTGAAGTAGCTGATTTTGAACAGGGTGTGTGTGGGTGGGAGCGGGGGTTACCTCAAGCAGTCAGCATCCTAGGTCTTTCACCAGGAGGAGTGTGATGTTGATATTGCTGCTTTCTTCCTCCTCACCCGAGGGTCTATTTGGGGCTATTATTGTTTTCTAACACAGTTCTACACTTAGCTCTTTCTTGATTGGTCTGCAGTTATACATGACTTCTAAATTTACTTTATATGATGTGCATTACTTATGTCGCATCCTTGTTTCTTTCTTCTCTAGGTGACTCCTAAAATCAGTTTTGCCCAGCTCCGGGTGTTTTATTCCTTTACAACTCGCTTATCCCTTTACAAAGGCAAAGCTGTGCATAGTCCTGAAGTGTCTGGACCTGGACCCACACTCTCAAGGCGTCTGCTAGCACCCTACACTTGTGTTTTACTACACCACAGTATTATTCTAAGGTCATAGTTCATTCTACATACATTAACCACCAGAATAGCTGCCTGTTACCAGGACCTATTACAGGAAATATATCAACTTTATGACAGCAATAGGTAGTTGTTGCAGTACAACATCATACAGAGCTAAGCAAGACTAAAACAATTTAGGTAATGGCCACCTGCCCATTGTGGATTCAGCCAAGAAAACTAAACCAAAACTTTGCACTGGCCAAATAAAGACAGTCTGACTAGCTCCAGTCCTGAGGCCTAGCAATTATTGAAAAGCCTGTAGCCCGTTACACAGCCATTTACTGAGCTACAGAGTTATACTAGTCACCTCATTTGGGAACTTAAAGTTAGATGATGTGAATCTAAGCTTTGGAGACCAAACTACAGTCATGTTATTACCAGCAGTATGGAGCAAAACGGTGCATTTCTGCACTTTCAGACAACAGCTTCAGAGTTCTTTGGGATGTACAGTTCATCAAATCCAACACAGCTTGAAAACCTAAAGGAATAACAAGTTTTCCAACATTCTCATTTTTAATGTTGAAACATTTCCAATGAATATTCAAGAATAAAAATTCCTACTCTAGAAGTTACTAGATAGAGCTAGTATCCTATCAGCTAGACAATTCTTCCTCTTCCTCTTCCTCCTCCTCCTCTTCTTCTCCTCCTCCTCCTCCTCCTCCTTCTCCTTCTCCTACTCCTACTCCTACTCCTATTTCTTCTTCTTCTTTGTTATTATTATTTAGAGTCTTAATCCTAAATTCATTACTTAAAAAATGACTCAATTAGCAATGACGGCCCAAGGTCTGCTATAAATCGAGGTTGGACCATGAAGCTAGGACAGGAGTTGGTACTAGGCAACTTGCTGGGGGAGTTTAAGCTGTGTCAGTTCATCTGGCTCCAGGTTTGCATGTGGCCCATAATAACAGTGCAGCCTGGACCTCTGCTGGCACTGTGAAGTTTTAGAAGAGGGAAACTGTGCAAGATCTATGGGGCACCGATATGTTTTCTCTGCCTTACGGAATGTGATTTGGTGTATATGCAGCATCAATATTTCTGGGTGTAGTGTTGTCCAGCCTCCATGTGGAATGCGGCAGAAGTTTTCCCTTTTGGTGTTCATCTCTGGTGTGTTGGGTACTCCAATACCAGAAAATGTCTGCAGTCAAGAGTTATGGCCATTAGGATGCTGGTGCGGCATTTTGACAAAGCAGTTTTGCTCCAGCTAGAGAAAGTCAATGATGCTCAAAAATAAGATCTAGGCCTTTGGACTTCCAGCCAAACCATTAAGCAAGAGAAAAAAATGAAAATGCATCGTGGTTTTAAAATGTCATGGAATTAGATTCTAAGCCCAGATTCACATCAGTATCTTCTGTTAAAGTCATTGGGAGTTGCCTATCTATATCCACAAGCAGAAATTGGTCTTTAATAGTAATTAAATGACTCTTGTTTATTGCCATCAGTTGATTAGTGTGGTGAATTGATGCAACCTGTGGGAAACCTCTCAGCAGGCACTGCAAAGCACTCTGTAAAATGTCTACATATTTCAAATCTTGCAAGCCTGCAAAACCCCTGAGGATTGTACAGTGCCTAGCAAACCCAATGGGATCAAACACTTTATACCTGATGGTGTTGACTGTAAACTATCTTATGCTGTAACAGCATACAATTCATGTAACATATGCTTCTCCTGAGTAATGAACAGATATTGCAGAAGCCACACAGAAATGTTAAAAAATACCTGCATATAACACTTGTCATATCAATAACAGAAAGCTATCTTTAAAGTTAAGGCCTGCAAACTGAAAAATAATACTTTGGCAAACATGGTAGTATTAAAATAGCATTTAAAATAGATATTTATTATCAAGTAACCATTTTATTTTAAGTCCTAAGGAGTGCATTGCAAAACTTTAAGTATAGAGGATTTGGAAATCCAATTCAGTGCATGTCTCTTATATGCGTTCCTATGAGGAGGAGAAGGCATCTCTTTGGAATTTCTTGGGGTTTTTTGAGGATTGAAAGTAACATCTTCTTTTCTCAATTTAACATATTTTAACAAAAAATATTCATGCCACAAGTGAAACCCTAATGAAAATAGCCTAGATTCCTAGCTGATGATAGTGAAAGAATGCTTTCTGGCACATTTAAAAAATGCAAACTGGTATTTGTGTCAAAGAAGGCTGCTAATCTACATTCATCTAGCATTATCTGTTCTTTGTTAGGTGTCTTCTGGATACTTCTGCTCATTGTACGGTATTCAGTTAACAATCAAATCCATTTACTCAAGTAGAAGTTCATCATTTTACCACAGAACAATGATGCACTAAATGAAGGTTCACCTTGGTCAGAAGGACATTGCTCCGCTTAGGTCTGCTCTGTTCCACTAATGGGCTAAACAATGAGCCATTTCCGATACAAAAATCATCAGGGTTAAATTACTTCAGGCTCATCTAAGGTTTGATGCTCTTTCCTTAGTATCTCCTACTGGCTCACTGCATGGCTCACAACCTAGGGTATAGCCATGCAAATGACTGTTTGCTTGATTTGAAATTACCATAAATATATTTCCTTACAGCTCATGAGGTGTAGAAGAGTCATTCTATAGAAGTTGCTCACTACCCTACCACAGGGCATTGATAAGGTAGGTTGGGCAGGGGTGCAATTTGGTCGTTGAGAATTGAACCTTAAGTTTTTACAAAGAAGCCAAGAGTTTCTTGAAAGCTGCTAGTTTTTTTGTTAGCATATCTCTAACCTTTGGATACTCCATTTATTCCTAGTCTATTGTTGGAATGAATTCTAGGAGCGAGTCAAATGACCTCAGCAATTTTCTCTAACAGTTATTTTTGATCATTTTGGTCATGTAACCTCACACGACACTAATTCAATAGATCAAATTCTCCTCTGAAACAGTCTCAGTACTGTCTCTTTGGGGAAAAGACTTATCCACTGCACCTTCTGAGAAACACTGAATAGTAAAGTGCTAATATAAAATGCACTCCGTTACTACTTCATATTGAGCTATTACATATATTACATATATATTACATATATGTGTGTATCACATATATATGTGGAAAACAGTAAAAATATAGTTTGGCCCATTTTGATTCTCTTAGGATTTTCTTTTCTTTACCTATTCCTTTCAGTATAAATGACAGTAGAAGAAAGTTTTTATTTTTTTTGCAAATTTAGCTACCATGTACTAAGGTTAAAGTTTTCCCCTTTATTCTTTGTAGGATATAGACTGAGTCTTAAGAAGTCACTTAGACTTAACACTTAGCTATCGGTAAGTGTAGAATTATATATGTTTTTATGGCCCACTGTGTGGGTCAATACTTTAGAGTATGTATTAGACATAAGGTTGGCACCAAAGCATGTTCTGGACAATAAAAGATTTCTATTAGTCGCATTGGTTTTGGAACATGTTCAAAGCTATATTGACTAGGATCACTAGAAAAATCCTTTCACTCTCCAGAACTACCCTACTTAAAACCCACATGATGTATAGAACAAATGAAATAAGCAAGTACATCTTTGGCTGAAACTAGACCAATACAACTTGTACTCCTCACAGGGAGGTAGCAGTTTTGTAAATCAGAAAAATACTGTCCTTACTGCTTCTTTGCTTTCCAGTGAAAAACAATGTGGAGACTTTGTTCCCCTTATACTACTTATGCTGAGGAGGCCTTATTCATGCCTGAAGTGTTTAAATCAAAATTGGATGCCTTCTCAAGGGCTACACTTTTGCTCAGCTACAAGTTAAGGGACTGAGTAATGCTAGCTAGCACAGTAGGGAAGAATATTTCTATTCTTTACAGAAACTGTTAGATGAAATTATTTGGCCTGTGCTAGGCAGCAGGTCAGACTAGATGAGCTTAGTGGTCCCTAGTGGCTCTAAAATATGAGTCTGTAGCTTGTTCCTTTAGTTGGCACTTAAGTCCTTATCACGATTACTTTGAGAAATTTATAGTGCTAAAAATTAGTTCCATCTGTCTGAAATTACTGCATGAAATGTTATTTTGAAGAGGGTTTTTTTTCACTTGATAGTAATCTCAGAGGTCTGGACTCACACTGGGAATTTTGGCTCAGTGCAGCAATGAGCCAAACTGCCTTTTCAGTTCTACTTAGCAGCGTCCCCAGCCACAAGTTAGATAGGTACATCTTCCACACTACGGTTAGAGAAGTACTTTAATGACTGGGAAGAATAGAATTCACAAAAAGCAGCATAAAGAACTGTTAAGGCAAATAGGAGATGCTAAAGCGAAGAGCTTGTTTTAAAGCCTCCTTTTCTGTGGAATAGAGATGCCTGAATCCAGGCTGGATAGATGCACTATGTCCACTAAGGATTCACTGACATGAGCTCTTCCCTGAGTCTAGGTGCTAAGTCAGGTCATACCAGTCCCTTTTTGTAAATTACAGTCCATTGTTTAAAATCCTCACAGGGCAGCTGGAAAGCTGATGTTCACTTTCCCATTTGCCGTACCACTCTCAGAGGAATGTCTTTGCTATCAAGCTTTGGGATATGGTGTGACATACCATTATTAGTCTCTGGTGATTGTGTTATTTGGATAAATCTTTTAAATATTTATTCCCAGACAATGCTCAAATTTACAGTATACTGATTCATGCATACTGTCTCTGGCCCATGGTCAGTGCAAAGTGAATGTGTTGACTGTCGAATGTCCAGAGATATCTCCTCCTGTGGGTTTATACCATATGATCACAACGTATGCCCTAGATCAGAATCCCACAAAAAAAGGCTGAATAAAGACTTTGGTGTCCCACTCAGTTTTAGACCCAAAACAGACACAGAACTGTTTTTTGCTGTAAAAAAATAGGTAATTAGGTGTCATAGAGATTTTGCTGACAGAAAGAGGGTCTCAAAGTGATCCTATGAGACAGTTTTCAAATCAGATGGCTGAAGAGGCAGCCATTTGACCAAAACTCCTGCTCCTGATTCTAGAAATTTTTTTGTGGCAATCCTGCTTCAAGCTCAGCATTAGAAACCTGAGGTAAACCTCTCATCACTATTCTGATGAGGGGCTGGAGTGGTGTGGGTGCAGAGAAGCATTGAACCAGAAGCAATTCCCAGCCACATCCTTCCAGAGGACAGAGGCAAGAGGACAGAAGCTCTGGAGATGCACACAGGGAAGTGATTCGTAGGTCTCATTACTGGAGATACGTGCTCTCTCTCCAGTGGCCAGTTTGAAACATTGGCTGTCAATTGGCTGGAACAAAAGGCATCCTGCTCCTGGTGCAACCAGTCATGCTTTTTGGGGATATTTAGTGATGCTAGCAGTGTGCTGAGTCCCTTTCATTTGGAACCAAACATCATTTTGACTGCTTTATATACACATATATTCAAAATGGGATAGTATGCCTGTGACCTCTGATTCCTTGAGAACACACACGGGAAACTGAAATCTGGTCCATATGGTAGAAATTGGTGGCTTATCTCCATCTCACTGGCACCGATCATGGGAATTTTACTGAAGAATTTAGTACAACTGAATAATAATGAGTGTGGACTTAACTCTTGCCTGTTTCTATTCCATGGCAGGAAATGGAAACTAATACCCTGGATTTCATGGAAAAATTACAAGAAAAGGAAGTAAAAGAACTTTTTTTTTTTTTTTTTTTTTTTTTTTTTTACAAGAAACACTGGCCATACTCTCAGTCAGTGCATATTGGCACTACTCTGTTACTATGACTGGCAGCAGTGAAAACACACTGAATTTTATCAAGAGTCTCTGAACCCTTGTGCTTCCTTATTCCTGCATAAACCAAAATTCTAACTGTGGCAAGTACAAATAACACATTTACCATTAAATGGGTGTATGCATAGACGTGTGTGTGTGTGTGTGTGTGTGTGTGCATCTGATGAATAGAAAACTGAAAATCTTTTAAGGACCAATTATTTCTAAACAAAACAGAATATGCTTCTAGCTCTTTTCTGGCACAGACATCCATCAAACAATAACAGGGCATCTGTTGAATAGATATGCACATGCAATCCATGCAGGCTTAATTTTTATTTATTGCTCATAAAAGATGTTGCCACAGTTTTATATATTCAATTTTGTATAAACATTTAAGTGAATAAATGAATAAAGCACAGTTACAACGAATAAATGCCAATAAAGATTGTGATTAAATACAAAGCAATGCAGCAGAAATTTCAATAGATTGAAACTGTAGTCACATCTACTCAAAAGGGTGTTAACAGTGTGCTTCACATGCCCTGCTGTTGGTCTGAAGCAACAAGAATGCCAGTTGCCCAAAATGCTTCCCGAAGCAAATAACTATACAGACCAAATTTCTTCCTGAAGGAAATTCAGGTATTGATTATTTTTGTTACAATAAAGCTCTGCTGCATCAGTGGTTTGTCCATTATTGTTTTTTTCACAGTTTGTAGGGGAAATATTTTGCTGCATTAATAACACATGCAAAAGCGATAGAAGTGTGGCTTGACTAATACATTGCGTAGTATATCACTTTTGATTACAGACTTACTGAGCACAGGAATGGAGACTGGTCCTACTCCTACTGAATTTATGGAACAAATTACCACCTATACCAATGTGGAAATATCACATTCTTTAGGAAAGTATGATTTTTAAGATACTAGATATTTAACAATCTCAATGCTTTTGCCATGTTGCCATTCGTTTATTCCAAAAATACTTGACACTCCAAAGAATTGTTCTATATTCATTTTACCACTTTGAGTATATTTTACAGTGACCAGACATTTAGTATCATAGCATAATCTCATGCTATGATTCTGCTGATAAATCAAAAATACAATAAAATATACAATAAAAAATACCAACACTTGTTATGTCCAATTACCGCACTTAGAAATTCTTTGATGTATTGATTAAAATATCAGCCGGTTTCAGTGTTTAATATATGACAGAAAATGTAGTATTCCTGAACATTACTCTAAAGACAATACTGTAATGCATCTTAATACTTTTATGGTTAAAATAAAAAAAAAAACATTTTGAGCATAAGCTTTAGACCTGATTTGATTACTGTTCTAAAATTAGTACAATGAAGGCAATGATTTCAAAGTTTTTAATATTATAGTCACTGACAGATGAGTTTTATTTGGTTAAATAAGTGTAAATAGATATATTCCATAAGCTATGAGTTTGCTTTACAGTGATCAAATGTTCTATTTGAGGAGGTGCCTAATATCCCTCACTAAGTTTGAAGACTGAAGGAGTCGTGTACTATTCTTTGTATATATATCATCTGCTTCTCTGGTTGTCTGCTTGATATTAACTTCCCTGAATTCTAGGAGTTGAAGGAAAATGATAAAGTTAAAAGTAAAAGGAAGAGAAACCGTAGGAAAGGTGAAACATCAACTTAAAAACCTCAGGATGGTAATAGCTGGGCCACCTTCTGAGAAATAGCTACCCAGCAAGTTAAATCCCAGTGGGTTGCAGTTGCTCTTCTGAAAGTTGACAGTGCAGCTTCCAGAAGGGCACTAAGCCCCAGGCTTTCCAGCCTCAGAAAAAAGGATGCACGAGCCTTCACAGCTGAATCCTACCTGGCTGTCTCCAGCAAGCCGCTAACTCTCATAACTCAGGGAAGAAATAGGCTGGACCACACCAGGGCAATGGATAGGCCTGCTGAGCTGAAGCATACGGCAAAACACTGGGTCTCTTCGTTGTGTCCATATTCTCCTAAATGTTATGTTCTACTCGGCAATTTCATTCTACTTTGACTTTAACATGCTGTTCTTCAGCCATTTTAATCAGCTGCTGCCAGATGCTCAAGAAGTCTTCAGTGTTGGTAAATACTAAATTACTTACATACTAAAAAGCATAGCCAAACAGCCAGTCCAGAAGACAATCTCCCATGCAGAGTAAACTGGGTGATTGGCACCCAGCTGGGTTAGTTTACCATAGGTTTAAACATTTCCTCAATAAATTCTTTCCATGTTCTTGTTGCTTTTGCTTCTGCCACATGCCTTGGTAGTCAATTCCAACTTTTTTTGTCTTAAATGTTCAATGAACCCTTTCCCATCAATTGGGTCAATTACAGGAGAACTCATCTGTTCTTTACAAGAATTATGGGATGAAGTAATGGCTGCTCATTGATTTTTTTCTGTGTGCTCAATTCATGGTAAATGTTCTTCTGTCAGAGTGTAACTCATAGGTTTTCCAATCACAGTCGGTCTCGCTAGCTGGAGTTTCAGTTAGCCCACGTTTAAAACACTTCTAAGAGTTGATTAAAGATTATTATTTGCTGATAGGAGATGTAGTAGTACTGATTCACAAAAGCACCAATGGACTCTTTAGTGAAGGAATCACTAAGTGCATGCAGGACAGTAAATGTCACAGTGCATTTAATAAATGGCTCATATATAATACCTGGAGAGTGCAGCTGAGAGACAAAAAAAAAAAAAAAAAAAAAAAAAAGGTGATTACTGTAGTTGTTCGTACCAGCTGTGAATATAAAAGATGTTTCTACTAAGTTCATAACCCAAGTGTGCAAAATGAAGAAGATGCTGTCTCTTCTCCAGCAAAAAGCTTATAATTTGCAAAACTGTTCTTGCTGTCAGGGAAGTCATAGCATTTCATATTTTTTTAAATCAGCAAACCCTAAGAAGTCTTGTAAGCAGAAAAACCCTCCCTTCCTTAAAACCAGAATCTTTAATAATTGAAGCACTAATGACCTTACTATACTCAAAGCTTCGTATAATTTGCAGCAGTACCACATATATGTCCTTTCATTATGACAGCGTAAAAAGTTTAGTGTCTACTAGTGCTGCTGAATTATTATTAATTTTAACATCTTTTAAAAGCATAGTTGAACATAAGGACAAAAACTCTTGATGTTAATAGAATAAATACTAGTGGAGCACTTCCTAAACTTTAGCTTTATGCTGATATTAGTTTGAAGCTGTGGTTGTGGCTCAACCAGACTGAAAGCTGCCAGAAAACCAAACCAGACCAAACCAAAGCAAATCAAACCAAACTGCTTCATGTGTATAATTATCTCCTCTGCTCTTTTTTTTTTTTTTTTTTTAAATACAAGGATTAGAGATCCTCACATTTCAATTTCACAAACACTATATAGCGACAATAATGTGCAGTGAAAGCAAAACAGGTCTGAGATTTTGCAAGACCTTCTTTGTGAAAGTGTTGAATCTGGCACCTAAGCAAAAAGTTTGAGGAAGGCAATGGAAGATTCATTAGAGAAAAATAGCAAAGGAATAGTAGTGTAGGAGGACTAGCGTAAACATGTTGCAGGGTGGAAAGAGAGTTACTCTACAGTAACAAAGGGTTTTAGTAATGTCAAGGTAGTAGAAAAGTGTCTTTACCCTTTATGAAACAGCTGTAAGGGGAGATGAGAGTAAAGCTGAATATTATAGCTAGGCTATTCACAGAGGAAACATCATCCTGCCTGTTTCCTCTATGTGTTTACTCCGAATCTGAGTATGAGTTTTTTCTAATGCGAGTGAAAGGCCAGAAGACCAATTTGACACAGCTCAATTAGTTTATTGATCAGGATTGTGAGGCCATAGCCAATCAACGACATAACATACATGTTATCAACCTCTGTGTGCCAGCAGTTCAGAAGAATCAAAGTCAGCATATGGTTGTATTTTTGAGTAATATTAATGTCTTTTCTGTTTATAAGGCAAATCTGCAGGAAAAAAAGAACATCCTTTTGATACGCAGCACAAAATGAGAATTTTGTCTGAAAATGGTATATGCAATTTACCAAATAAAATGAACTGATATTTTATCGTTTGTACTTTTTTGCCATTTTGATCATACAAAGCCCAGCTATAACTTTTTATGTTAGCGCTTGGGAATCATCAGAGTGTAATTTACAGTTTACCATCAACAAGAGGAAAGTCTTTACTCCTATGATCAATTTTTAAAAGTATCTTGGCTAAGAAAAGATACTATTTTATACTAGTGAGGGTGCAGGGTAGACACTGCACTATGAATTCTTGGTACAGTTTTTGTAATTTGTATATTTGTCAGTTTTAGAAATGGATCGTTTTTCCCTTCAGCATTATTGGCAAGGTTGTAGACATGCTAATAATTATAGCTTTTCAGTACTTTCCAGAGTAGGACTCTTTTCAATTGATTAAAATATTGCTGAACTTCAATCATTTATGTCCAAATTTCCATGTTACAGGTTTGCCCTGGACTGATTTCTCTGTTTCTTTATTTAGGGTAGCTTCAGCCAAAATAGTCTGGAATTTTTCAGAGGACAAGAGTAATATTATTTTGCACATTTTAAAAGATTTCTTAAATGTATTTCATTAGGTTGCTCTCTGTGCTGTGGAGCAAGGACTCAATATTTGGCAGGGCAATAAGAATTTAATTTTTGTTGATCTTATGGAAATTTCTTCAAGCTAAAGTCTCTGAATATATTAGCTAGCATGAGCTTCATTAAGCATGACTTATTAGAATGACTCTATTATGTTTTCTGGAGATGCTCTTGCTTCTATCTGCTCCTAGTGGCTTCCTGATCTATGGCCACATCCCTCCCACCCTAAAAGCCTGGGCATGTTCCCAGCCCATGGCCTCGATGTTTAGGGGGATATTCCTGTGTCAGTTGTCACTCCTGCCTTTTCAGAAGTGCTGCAGCTCCAGGCCCAGACACGGAGCTCTCCTGTCAGGACTGGCTCTAAGTAATGAGGAAGAAACGTAGAAACAGATTTAAAGGAACGGACACAGGGAAGGTAGGAAGGCATAGGAAAGAGAATAAAAATGGAAAGGAGAAGATTAGGGAAGAAGCTGGAAAGGAAGAGACAGAAGAAGCAGGGGAGGGGAGTAAGGATAAGCTGAGGAGAAGAGGAGCTGAGGATAGCTCAAGAGCACTTCTCTTCAGAAGCTGAGCAGTTCTTTGCTCACATCTCTGGATATCTCTTTGCCGTATAATAAATTGCTGTTGCACTACCAGGTGGATGTTCCTAGCCCTATCTACCTGGTGATCCCTACAGCAGACAGCAACCTTCTGCATCTCCTTGCTAATCTTTTTTTGATGGGATTGAGAGCACTGTGCTACATATCTGAATCCCTGCCTCCTTCTATGAAGAGAAGGCTCATGAGGTGGGATCTTACAGGAAAACCATTTAAATAGCATGAAGTAATTATGATACAATGTTACACAAAATTCCACAGAAAAACCTTACTTCTGTCATTGCCTAAGTTTTGCAAAACTCTGCTTTGCAATTTTAGCAGAGCATTTTGGGCAGAATGTATGTGTATCTGTGCAGCTATCCGTATTCTCTTTGAAGCCAGCCCTAGCTATTCTTTCTGAACAGCTGAATTTTAGACTTTTCTGGCAATTAAATTAACTCTGTGTGCATTTTACCCAGCAAACTATCTTGAAAATAGATGATTTTCACTGACTTACTTTGTGATTGAAAAATATTCTTTGCCAGTATGCCTGAATAATTTCTACAGCATTCAGATCTAATAAACATAGCCTCCCCAAATCATAATTTCTCTGCTGTGCTGCTTTTACCTTCTTGTGTGAATGTACAAGCAGCACTCCTGCTTTACTTTCTAGATGCACATTTTCAGGGCATGTGGCACTGAAGAGAGATAATTGCATTTAATTTCAGTTTAGGAAAGTTTATTGTAAAACCTGGGATATAATCAAGTCACAATTAGAAAAGCAACTGGCTAAATTTCTTTCATCAAGAAAGCAATAAAGAGGCATCACAGGGAAATTCATTATTAATGAATATAAAATGCAGAACAATAGTTTGTAAAGTGCTTTTAAAATTTAAGGAATTTTGTATATGGGACAGTGATATAGGCTACTTTTTAAAATAAAACCTTTAAAGTGTAAACAAGAAAAAATGAAAAAGCAAGGTTTCTTTGCAACAGGTTATGTCAACTAATAGGATATTTAACTATCCAGTATATTTTCAAGGATGCAGTAGGCAAATGTTGAAGGCAGAGTGATTTAGAAAACATTGCAATAGTCAAGTACGCATGTCTTCTGTATTACTGAAGAGATGGCTATTATTTTCACTGACATAGTAATAGACAAGGAAGAAAGAATGACAGGATATCAGGAATTGTAGGGACAGAGGATGTCATTCAATTATCCATCTAAGGCCTAAGGGATTGTCTTTTCCCTGTTTTGTTGTTGATGTCTGGTCCCTCCAGCTGTTCCTTTACAACTTTGCCTCACTGTAGCACTTTCAGATATTTTTCTGCATGCCTCTCCTAGGGATCAGAAGTCTCAGAACAATCATAATCCCTGGCATAATGCAGGAGTTTCAGCACGAGGGCAGAATCACTGCATACAAATCAGGACGGTTGGTAAGCCTGCATAGCAGCCATCTATCACTCTGTGCTTGCACAGAACCACACCATATATCTTACACTAACTGTATTAAAGAGGCTTTGTCAGCAGTCGTGTTAAAAATACTTTGCCTATGGTTTTAAATGTGAATAGAGTACATATTAGTCTGAATCACAAAGCATTTCAGGAAAAGTAGATTAAACAGGCTAACTATGGAAAAAGCCCTCAAGTTCTTAGCAGTTTCAGGCAGCAAAACATGAGGGATAACTTCTGCAGCAGTGATAATGCAGCCAAATTTCTATAGCGTCATTTGATTTCCTTCCCCAGTGTTTATGAGGAAGCACCTTTAAGTAGGACACTGCTGGGTGGCAGCATTTTGTGACACTTGATATTTTTCAGTTGCCTCCTAGTTTGTTCCATCATTCCTTGAGATTTTGGCTAGAGGCCTTCTAAATGGAGAAAGAGGAAGCCTTCTAGGATGAAATATCTACCAGTCTTTCTGACGACTGCAGAAAGATGCTGAGATGAATTATACAAGAGTACATTAACTTCACTGCTACCTGCTGGGAAACAGTCATTTTTATTGCTCTGTTTTTGTTGACTGATCACATTAAATGGTTATCTAGTATTTCATGCTGTACCATTCTGCTTATACTCATGCAATCTCTTCCGATTGGACAGAAAGCTAACTTGTTACCCAGTTCTTTTAGATGTATTTTTTTGTGCTTGATAAATACACTATTTAATCTTCAGGTCCAAATGCCATGTTTGCCTTTTCATTTGGAATTTTTCTTCCTCACTGACTTGCTCTATCTAGCAGTTTTATTTTTAGGCAGGTCTATATGCATTATTCTTGTTTCGTTGGATACACGTCTTTGTTATAAGCTGCTTTTTATGAGGCATGATGATCTATTATGTACATTTTGCTTGCTTAGACTATGTAGAGAATCTAATGCATAATTTTCTTTTCATGTTTCACTTGTTTTTCCATTTTTCCCTGATTTTCTTCATTTCTTTTCTCTAGTACAGTTTTTTTCTGCAGGTCATAGTTCCTATAATTTCTCTTCATGAAGCAAGCGGGATTTTAGCACCTTTTGCAAAGTGAAGAATAGAATCAGACATGAGAGGGACCTATGTCTTTCTCTAATAGACCCTGCATGCTACAATATGACTAACTACTATTATATACCACACTGAAAGGAAAAATCATTTTTGCATAGACTGTGTCCTGTGGAAATGCTAATTTACATTATGGCGGAAAAATACATGCTTCATTGTCAAATGACGAAGGAAAAGTTGAAAAATGGCACCAGGGTATTTACAAGTTTGTTTTTTTTGCATGCAACATAGCGTGTTATATATATGTTCAAACAATATTGCTTATGGCACTGCTTTGTTATGTTAACAGTGGTGTAATTATGACTCGCTATAAATTTCGGAAAGGATAAAGATACTTGAATATTTGGTATTATGTTCAGATGGGTAACGACCACCACTGTAATAGTTTCTCCTGAAGTCTCAGGTGCACAATTTTTTAAGTGTAAATCCAGGCTCAATGTATTAGTCTCCGTAGATTGCCCATTACTGAAAGTTAGGTAACTAAAATTTGTCTCACTGAATGCAAACCCCAGTTAGCTGGGAAAAACCTGCAGCAGCCCACAGTACTGTCCAGTGTGCCAGAAGTTGTAGCTGAGTTTGGGACAGAAGTAGCTTCCTGAAGGCCATGTCCCATATCCCCAGGCCTAAATTACGTGTCTCCACTATAACGGAAAGCTTCACTTGCGTGATACCGTGTGGGTCAGTGCATTCAACAGTCGATCGCAAAGCAAGCTGCCTCAGAGACTGGAAACAACACGACCATGCTAGCAACACTGAAGAATCAGGTCTGTTTAGCCTGGCCAGAACACATTGCAGCACAGCTGTATTGCTTATCGTACCTGATTTACCCCAAAATACAGTTTAAGGAAGAGCAGAAGCAGAGAAATTGAGCAACAGAGGCAAGCTTTTCCATTTGGTGTGTGCGCCAGTGAGCGCTGCAGAGCTGTGACAGCAGATGTCTGCTGAGGATCTACTGTCAGATAATGATTACTATGTTTTTCATCCTCAGTGACAGTGAGATTCATATCTTTTAATGGAAGCAATTAAATCTCAGGTGTGATCTGTACAAGCCACATCTTACAAGCATGCCATCATCATACCACCCTGCTGTTCTTGTGCTTATTTTAGTACATCATTCCTCCTAAAGAAAGACTACTCATTTTACTGTTGGTCACATTTGAACTCAGGTATTCAAGGTGGAGTGGCTATGCTCATAGAGGCTTTTATCTTATTTTTTTTAATAACCTACTGTAGCATAGCAACATTTTTGACATATCTGAAAGTGAGAAAGGAGTTTTCCTGTGATTTGGTTGTTACTGTATTTCCTCCTATTATTCAGGGAGATCTACATACAATCACATAACAGTCTTCAAGTAAATCTTTGATACTCTATCAATCACTGGCCTTAAGCCTTGCAAATAAACATTACTTGACCAGAATAAATCATGTGTTTTTACTTTTGGGATGCTGAATGAAATATTTATTTTGTTTATAAGTTCATGCATGAGAATATTTTAAAGTTGCATGAGGCACTTCAGAATTTGAAGAATATTTTATAGCATGTTGTTAAAAACAGAGGTCAGATATCTCCTGCTTGATCACAGCTTAGGGGACAGCAAGGACAATCTTTCCTATATTCTTCTAGGTAACCAGCGTGTAATCTAGCACATGGCAATTCACTCTGGTAGACTGGCCTAAGGGAAAAAGAAGACTAAAAATAGATGCTTCCTAAAAGTATTATTAATCTGAAATGTACTCTTTTCCAAAGCCACTTCCACAATTCCTCTGTTTGTATATGTTTCTAAGATTCAACAGTCTCTTCTTCCTGCTATGTATTACAGAATTATACAGCTTTCTAGCATTGCGCTAGCGCTAACAAGGAAAGGGTGGAATATTTCATACTAAAGGGCAATTTGGTGCCTCAGACATCTGAGGCCAATTGCACTGAACAATCACAGCTTACTGTGATTTAAACAGGAGCCAAAGTCATGGAACATTTTACAGGATCAGGCTCTTTGCTGATAGTTCATTCAGTCTACAAGTGCTGTTTGGAATTTTCTCCTCTGCTGGATCCTCTAAGTCTGAATTTGAGAGACCTGAGCTGGCTGCAAATTCAATTAAAATAGTTTCAAGAAACGCAAAGAGGATCATTTGCCCTTGCTGTGCAGAAAGAGAAATCACAAAATGTTTCACATGGCTACCTTTTGTATTGGCTCCTGCCAGGATTTCATATTTGTCAAGAAAACTAACTTTCTTTAATGCAGACAGGAATAACCTGAAATTCTCCTTGAATGCTAGAGAAAGTGGCTAACTATTTTTCATCTATCACCCTCTAACAGGATTTAGACTAGATGATGATACATTTTTTGCTATCAGAAATTATGCTCATCTGCTAAGATGTGATATAATTTGAGAAAAGTTGCTACCAGTTTCAATGCCATTGTTGTTTTCTTACTGTTATCCTGTCAACTTGTTGCGTATATTTTCTATATACATGAAAGAACAACTTTCAATTATATTTTTCACAGCCGCTTGAATGCAGGTGCCCTTAAACTTGACTGAGAGCTCTAATGCTACCACAGCGCAAAGAATATCAAGAACAAAAAAGTTAAACTTTTTTTGTGTTTTAAATAATTACCAATGACACTGTATACTGAATGCTAGTAAGGATCTTTGCTGAATGCTAGCCATATTTCCCCATCCGTGTGCCATTTGCTATAAAAGCTGGTCTGCTTTAGCAGTACAAACCTCAATTGACTACTGAAGAGAAGGTTCAAGGCTGAACTGTGACACTCCACAGGTTTTGCATTAATTCCTTGGATATGTTTGGTATTCATCTCAGGCTGCAGTTTCCATGCTTTTAATATGTGCTTGGAAACAGTTAGATTTGCAACAGAGTGGGAAGTTGTGACTTCAGGCTATATTCTTTCTTGAGTTGTAAGTCCTTTCTTCTTTGAACAAAGAAAATCACAATTGCAAGCATATATTTTCACAGACTGGGGCTTACCCATACAAACTGCCTCCATCCTTTTTGTTTAATGTTAGTGTGTTCATTTTTGCTGACCTGCAAAATCTTAAAACCTGAAAGTAAAAAAAAAAAAAAAGAATTTAGAGATTTCAAAGGTCAAAAAACATGCATCTTCCAGAAATTTATGGTTTTTTTGCTTGACCACTAGAGGAGAAATCCTGAAATCTTTCCAAGTCAGACTGGGCATCACCAGCGTGAAAAACAGAGCATACTACAGCTTGTCTAATAGTGGACACCAGAACTGGAGCTTGGCTGTGCTGTCTGAGGCCATTTTCACTAGCTGCTCTCAGCAGCTTTCTATCTGCAACCAAGGCATCAAAATAATCACAGTCTTGCATAGCTTCACCTCAGCAACCCTGATGTTGGTGCACAGAGGGATTTGGATGGGACAGCTGCCAGGCTTGCAGCTCCCCACTCCAGCTCTCCCTAAAAGACTGCCTCTCCCTTGCAGCAGGGCAAGTAAGTAGGAAGCACACCTGCCTCTCAGCTCTTGCAATTTATGACTTCTGTGCAAACAGCAACCGAGAGCAGGATAACAAGGCAGCGTGCACGTTGCAGCCCCTGGGCAGCAGCTACGTGCTCCGTCAAGCTGTGCCGGCATCCTCCAGCAGTGGGGCAGAGCCGAGGCACGAGGGGACTCACAGCCCAAATTAAAGCACCATTACCAGCAACAGTTTGAAACATGTAGTTGCTATGACTTAAAAATATTTCCTGTTTGAAAGGATTTGGTTACGATTTTACTAATAAGAGGGGGTAAGGCCAGGTTATTTTCTGATTGTTTTGAGAAGCAAGTGTGGCAAGAAGGACCCAGTGTCACACTGAACTTTCCTGGTGACTGGGGCAATAAGCAGCTCCTATGTCAGTTCAGTGGTTTGAGCACTGGGATTTGATCACATCTCTGAGTAAAGTAAAAGCTCCAATTTATGCTAATGAAGCAATTTTTTTCCCCTCGGCTGTCAAAATACCCTCTATTTTACACATTGTGTTACAGTTGGTCTCTAATTCTACTTATGACTGATCTTGTATGAATAAGTTCACATTTAACAGAGCTGAAAAATGTTTCCAAACTCACTGAGCACACTAAAGGCCCATCTCGGGTGGCGGCTGCAAACCAAGCAATTGTGTTTTACAATAATAATTACTCCAGGTCAGTTCTATAAGCCTATCGGGCTATCCAGGGAACCTATGAGCACCTCCATTGGCTCTTTGGTCAAGATATCATTTGACTGAGGTCATGAACTCTTTCATCTATGCGGCTGCTCTTCTGCATTCCCTGGCCAAAAGAACAAAAGCCACAAGAAATCCTGCTTCAAGGCAAGAGAGCAGTTGACCACCACCTGTGTTTGAATTCTTGGTAGATTCAAAATATTTTTAAATCTTTGGGTTGGCAAATTTTCAGGGATGTTAACACTGCCAAAACTCCGTGCAAACATTTAACATTTCATTGAATATTCATGAAACACTAAATATATTTTAGGTCCTGATGCTTCATTAACAAAACAAGAAAACAGTCTGCATAATTCACCCAATATTTATAATAAATTCAGTAAGATATTTTACATACTCTTTTCTTATTCATTATTAAAAAACCTCCCTCTTCTCATGTTTGCACATCATTGTATATTTTACTGTTTTGAATATTTTTACTTGTTTTGAATTTCTGAATGTTTTGGGGGAAAAAAAGAACTTGAAAATCACC
Source organism: Dromaius novaehollandiae (assembly GCF_036370855.1). NCBI lineage: Eukaryota > Metazoa > Chordata > Aves > Casuariiformes > Dromaiidae > Dromaius > Dromaius novaehollandiae. The sequence continues at coordinate 44,014,324 of NC_088100.1, read as the reverse complement.
TTTTAAAAATACATTGAGAACCGAGTACTTTCTTTTTTACCACTATCAGACTTTGGGGATTTTCACAGCATTGATGATCATCTAAAAATCTGACTTTCTTTTAGATTCCTTGAAAGGAGGGTTTATGTTCAAAAAAGGTCAGACTAATCTGTTTCACCTTCTCAGGTAGATAATGTTATGTTCCAGGTGTTCAGAGCATTTGGCTCTTCTTTCTGCAAATGTGGCAACTCACACTTTTGTTCGCTGTGGCTAATGGGGTGCTGGTTGTGCAGCCTTCACTCACGTTGAAATCAATGAGCATGACAGCGCCTATCAGCTATCACAGAAGAGACTGAAGACATTTGTTTCAGACTGATTTAGCTGACCTTATTTGCTCATTCCTGTCTTCTTGATTGTATCATGACAGTATTGATATACTGGGAAACAAGGTCTGAAATCCTTAGTGCTAATCACAGGTGGTACAAAATGCTGCAGAGTATTTTCCTTACTAACACAGGCTTCTGTAAGCAACTCATAGTTGCTGTGTGGGCTCTATGACAGGTCTTTGATGCCAGATCTCTGCCTATGTCTTCAACAATATGATTTTCTGGTGCCAAAATACCTAAATGGCCATCACAGAATTCTAGGATAAGACCATAGTCAACAGCTGTACTTCTCTGACACTTCATGGTAGGGACTAAACTTTACTATGTGAAGGACAAAACTATCTTAGTGTTTGATCTGAGGCTCTGGAATTAGCTCCTCAGGAACTAACAACAATCACAGATGTCATCATTTTTTCAGCCAGATAGAAAAATTAAAACAGCAATTACAAAAATATGCAGCAACATGTACTGTGGAACAGAGGGTCAAACAAAAATGGAAAACGCCACTAAAGACTGACACATCTCAGGACACGCTTCTCCTCCTGGGAAGAGACTCAGGAAATGAACAAACAATACATGACAGATGTATCATGCACCGAGTGCATTAGTAATCACAGGAGGACTATGAGTCATTGATGAGATGTGGTCATGAAAAAAAGACAACTGAAATTGTAAGATGTAGCAGGTCAGGTATTTCCAGGAGAGACAGTTAAGACACCAATAGGGACAGCAGCAGGACTTCCTTGGACATTGCATGCACAGTTCTGGCCCCCATATTTAAGAAAGATGATTTCAAACTACAACAGACACAGAAAACAGCTGTGAGATAATCAGGTAGATTAATTTATTTCTTGCAAGAAGGAAAATCATAAAAATCTGGATTATTTAGGTTGGAAAAAGACTACCAGATATGGTTGCTCTCTACAAATACCCAAGAAGGGCAACCACTGACTTTGGGAAGGTAAAAGCATTTTTAGCAAAAGGACAACACCAGCACAAGACAAATGAGTCAAAAATGGCCAATCAATCAATTTGGGGTGGAATTTAGAAGGCAGTTTTTAAGCTTCAGGGCAGTGAATTTCTGAAACACTGTAATATGATAGGAAAAGGGTAAACAGGAAGCATTATCAGTTTTAAGAGGGATATGTTTAAGGGGATTACCTGACAGAGTGATGACTGGACTTGGTAACCCAGACTGCCTCTATTTTGTGGTCATATTTCTTGACAAACTAGCAAAAGGCTCTCATATATCACAAAGGTGGGCACAGTGGAAGGGAACGGAATAGACAAGGACAGACTTCCAATAGACACCTCAGCCCATGTTTGTTACCTTTTTTCCTGTATTCCTTCCTAAGCATTGCTTTTTGTTTTTATTGTTTTTTTCTAATGTTACTAGTCAGTAGATAAAATTTCAAATGCATCATTTTTTTCTCTTAACTATATGAGTTAGTCTGATAAAAAATATTTTCCCTATAAACCTTGTCTCTCTCATACCCTTAGATTGCTACTGCTAAAAGAGCACTACTACTCTATAACTTAAGGGTGTAATTTTTTTTTTTTTTCAGGAGACCCAGGTGCTCAGGCTGTGTTTGTACTAGTATACCAAACCCAGTGAGGACTGGTGTGTAGCTCAGAGCTCCCTGGCACGGGAGGGCTGGCACCTACCTTGCTGAAACTCTCCTGGCTTCCAGAAGGGATGAGGGGGTCTGCTCACTACCACAGCAAATGCTCCCTGGACTGTGCTTTCTCTACATTATTTCTCAGTGTTATTTGGGACTAAACTAGCTGACCTGAGCCAATACTGTGCCAGGGACTATTTTTATACCTGAGCAGTGCAGATGATTGATTTCCAATGCCCTGGCACATTCTCACATGCTGCCAAACTTGCTTGTATAGAAGTAAATTTCATTTAGGAAACGAAATGCATTTGACTTTCATTAAGGTGTGCATTTCTAAGTCACTAATGCAATGTGACTGGCTTCAGATATTTTTGCATATCTTATCCTCTAAACATTTATGTTTTTCTGCATCTTACAGAAAACATAAGAAATAGCTATTGTAATATAATGAAAATGATAGTGAATGAACATGGCCATCTTCACAATATACTTGTTAATATGCCAAAAAAGAGCCAGAAAGATATCCTGCTGCCGCAGAAAATTTAACACTCAAACAAGGATGAATCTGATGTCAACAAAAACATACTCCATACTGCTAACAGAAGAAGAGTCATGAAGTTCTGGGAAGTCAGTGACTGTTATGGAAAAATGGATATTGAAATGAATATTATAATTTGATGGAAATTCAAATGCTTTATGTGAAATGCTTTACAAGAAACTTCTATAAGGCAGGAAGTCTCACATTCACAAACAGGATAACAATTTGATCTAGTTTCTTCAACTCAGAGGAACCAAATCAATCCCAAATGTCAGTTCTTAATCAAAGTAGCCCTGAATTTTAATCAAAGAAACTAAGTTTCATACAGAGTCCACGTGGGAGAAATTTCCATTCTTTTAGCCACATACAAAGATGTCCCAGTTAATCCTTTCTCTTCACACTTGCTGCTTTTGCAGGTCCTGATGAAGACATGTTCATTTCTGAACAGAAATTTAGATAAATCTTCTGAATGAGAATAAAAACAATTATTTCACCTCACCCACTTCTGGATTTTAACATCCGTGTCTTTCTGTCAGCTATAAACTTGCCAAATAAGCAGCTTGAACAATGAGGAATCAGTAACCTGACAGCCACATGGTTTAGCTTAGACCAGTCTCAGTGCTAACTGCTGCAGTAGACTACAGGTAACAACTTCAGCTCTTCTGCAATTGAGCAGCAGGCTGCAGCTCCCTCCCCGAAAACCAAGCCCATGCTCTCTTCTTGCATCTTCCACATAAGGTAACCTCAACTGCTTTCACAAAGTCAAATTTTGCATTGCTTTCCATTTATCACTTACTGCTTCTCCAAATGTGCCTGTTCATCCACACTTGTTCACTTGTATGGCAGCATCTATAGCACAACCATTAAATGCAATAATGCTGTGTTATGAGATTTCACAGTCTTATCTTGTTCTCAGAATTTCCTCAATTTTATGGATTTGATTGTCATCTTCATTTTAAGTAGTTTTGTTAGGTCTTGATTTTTAGGTATTTTAGGCAAGGCATGTGAAACATGCAAGCGTAGTCACATGTCTGATTTGCATGTGACATTACCACTATGGCCTGTGAAATCTTCACCTGAAGAGATAGTATCTGCAGAATGGATAATTGCACATGCAAATGGATGATGATCATTTTCACATTCAGATACCCAGTATGCACATCAGTAATCATAACTGCATGCTTAACTTGTTTAAACTCAAGGTTATGGTATTTCTTATGGAACTGAACTTATTGCATAGAAATGATAAGCAATAGATGAATAAAGACAAAAGTGGAATTTTTGAAATTAATTGGACTACTGAGTGGCAGATGAGGGGTAATGTAGACAAATGTCAGACAAGAAAAGAACAAAAGGTAAATGTATTAAGAAAGTTATTGCAGCATGCTAATCACAAGAGAAGAAGAAAACTGAAATCTTCTATCCAGCAGATGACTGTAGTGAACACTGGCAGAATGCTCAGGTGGATAGGAAAAGAGATATATAAGACAGTTATGGATAGGAAGCCACAAAGCTTACCAAATATTAAAGTTCTCTTGAATTTGAAGGCTGTTGCCCAACTACTGGTTGGTTCAAATAGATTATTTTAAGAGTCATCGTGCTCAACAGACATTGGGAGATTCTATATTTTTTACATTTAATTCCTGAATGTCTGGATGGGGTTGCTTCTTCTCATCTGCTGGCAGAGATATCCAGTGAGAACCACTTGCAGAAATAATTATGAATTACATAAGAGCAAACTTGATGAGTTAGTGGATCTTTCATTTTTCCTTAAAAATTAAAGCAAAACTAAAGACAATTCTAAATGCAGATTTTTTTTTTTTATCTGAAGAAATTCATAATGAAAAACATATTTGTCTGTAACACTGATCAGGATACCTGTAAAGCTATGGTAAAACTTAAAAAAATGCACTACCACCACCCCCAACACACATGCATTTACTCCAGAAGAGTTCAGCTCTTTGTTGGTAAGAGAGATAATGATATTAAAACTCAAAAGATATTCATAGACTGAATAGCTGAAGAAGTAAAAGGAAAAGATTAGATTGGCACAAAATACAAGGCTATGAAATAGATATAAGTTACAGACTGCCAATGATGCAAAGAAATAGGTGTATGAAACCTTTATTTTTTTTTAAAAGTATGTTACATTAAAAAGTTAGGCTAAATTATGATTAAAATCTCAGTGAGAAGATAGAAAAGAAGAAAATAACTTTTGGGCACACATTGCTAAGATGTTTTTTCCCTCCTCCTCAAACTGGAGGCAAAGGGTGCTTACCTTATGGTAATGTTGTAATCCTTTTTTATTTTGATCTGAATCAGTGTAGACAGCAGTATTAGCTGCTGGGACCAGTTTTGTCAGAGAGGTCTGAACTTCTCAACCGTTGTATTTTTAGAATTTATGCCTTTGCATAGCTCCACCTGGTGTTAGGAATGGAGTTTGGCAAGAAACAGTATTGCAACTCTGCAAACTTGTCGGTTTTTAGCTAGATGCTGTGCTTCTTTTGGTCATTTCCACTGCTGGTTGTTCGTAGTTCTAAATTATGATTCCCTGGCTAGAGGAATTAAGATGATTTTTTGAATATCAAAAGTATTATTATTTTTTTTTATTCAAGACTTCAAACCTTTACAGCAATCTAATGGCATCATGAAGAAGTGGAAAAAGTTGTCAGCAACATCAGTACTTTATGGAGACAGGAACTTTAAAGCATTGTCAACTTGTTTGAGGTGAATTAGAGCCATAGAAATGTTAGATGTCTATACCTAAGCAACTCCTAATTGAAAATACCAAAATTGAAAATCATGATTCTCAAACGCCCCACACCAGTTGCTGCCTGCAGAGAAAGGCCCTAAAATCTACACAGATATTTTACATTAAAGTATCCTGATGTCTGAGTTGGGCTTCTGACCATGCTCAAAGTGCTTAGTTTTGACAGCACTGGACTTGTTAGCTGTCTCCCATAGAGAAGATCCACCTCATCTGCACAGGTGTGCTTCCTCTGTTTTTGCCATTTGAGAATCCTGATCTGGCAGTGTTCTCAGAGCATGGTTACACAATTCAAATAACATGACATGAGCTACCTTTTGTCCAGCAATTCAGCCATTTGAGCAGGTGGCAGGCCTGGATTTTAATTCTTTTGTCTTCCTATGATGCTCTCAAAAAGAGAACTCTAATTAGCTGACTGTAACCTGTCTTGAGCTGCTGGTGGTAGTCAGAGTGCTCTTCATCCCTCCTGTTGAGTCTGCTCCAGATTTAACATCCTGCTATGAAGAGGTGCACCTTCCACTGGATATTTGTATTTAAATGTTGAAGTATTCAAGAAATACAGCCTGGGACCCAACACTGCTGTCCCCCAGCAGGAGCTCAAATCTTTGGGGGTGGTGAGCATTTAATTCAGACAAATTCCAAACTTCTCCAAGACACTGAAGTTACTCTCCTTGCCCCAGAACAGTCCTGTGGTTTAGAAAACATGCCTGGAATAGAGGAGAGAAAAGGGCTTATCTGTAGGCACCTCCTATATATTGCACTTAGCGCTTAGGGATCTGGCAAAGGTACTGGGGGTTGCCTTTGGGGTGGGGGAACAGCCATCTCGTGGGGGTCTGGTCCGAGACAGGATTTAATAATAGTTAGAGCTCTGCTGAAGGATTTCGGTTGTATGCTCTCTGGTCCTTTAAAAAGTGACTTTATGAAGGGAGTACTGTCTCATATGACCTTCCTACCATGGTCTTAAAAGTTAAATTAATGGGTCTGTGAAACCTCTTACTTTTGATATATAATAGACTCTTTACTCCATTCTGCCTTTCACTCCTTTTGCTGTCTCTATGAGTCTATGATCCACACCTTCTGAGCTGTTTTTGAAGTGTAAAAAAGGACCTTACCTCAAAGGTGAAAGGGTAATGAAAAATGCATCACAGTAGTAAAGCTCCCTTACAATTGCGCCTGTCCATGCTTCCAGGCAAAATGGGAAGGTATAGTTTCAAGTGTTGAGTAGGAGGGAAAAGTGATTTTAAGGCTGTGGAAAGAAATTGGGTTACAAGGAGAGAATGTTTTTTGTTCTAATATTGTAATGGTTTAGCTAGGGGAGACTCAGATTTTTAGCAGGATGACTGTGATCCATGACAGGATAGATGTGATCTTTTTTTTATTTATTTATTCTGGAACAGGTGCATTTGCAGAGTAGCATTTCTAATAGATGAGGCAGAATAAAATGTGAGACAAGAGAGAAAAAAGTTAAATTACCAGAGTGAAATGCTGGAGTAATGGAGTCTGTTGGTGAATGAGGTGGTTGCCTCAACTGTTGGGTGTACTTGTGGACCGGAAAAAAGAATGCTGCCAGAGGCAGACAGAAGAATGAGAAGACACATAGGAGAAACAATTGCTTACTCCTATTATGGTCTTTGAAGTTCATTATTTCAATTTTTGGTCCTGAGGCAGGCAGAAGGATGTTTCTTCCTCTCAATTCTCTGATATGTGTTCCTCTGAAACACTTTCAGTGACAAAATCCCAGTTTTCTGCCTTTCCATTTCAAAAAATATTAGCCACCAGGGAACCTGTGAATCTTTGGGGAAGAACTTAAGAGAAGCTCGTGATCATTTTCTCTCCCGTTTAACTTGTCCATCCAACACGGTAGGATAGTAGTTAATGAGGGAGAGGGATGGTGTTAGCCATCAATGGTGTTAGTACTGAGGTATTGGGGTGGCAAGCAAATATGGTCATATTTTACAGTTGTCAGTTTATATGGACTGCACCGTGAAAATATTCTACTCAGAATGAATGAATACTTACAGGAAGAATGGCAGAAAACACAGAATAACTCACGCTGTGACACGTTCTTAGCATGCTAGACCCAGATATTATCTCTTTAAAATAGCACCTCTCAGAAAAATCACTTCAGATGTATTCCTGTTGCTGCCAATTGCCTTTGGTATACAACTGTAAGTAATTTTTCTTTAAATGACTCCCCCTGTTTGCTGTGAAATTTTCAAGTACAAATAGCGCTACCCAGCCAAAACCAATTTCTTCAGAGATAAACTGTTGTTCACTGAGGATAGCTCCATACCAATTTGGAATTTAACACAACTCTTTTTGTTTCCAGATGTGATTGGTTTTCTGTTGTTTTTTGATTTTGTATTTTTTCAAAATGGCAAAAGTAGTGATAATGAACTATTTCTGTTTAGAATTCCAAAGGGAAAACACCTTGGGGAAAAAAACAAGTACAAATAACATATGTTTGAAAGACTCAAGTTTTACAGAGCTCTGGATGAGTTAAAATAAGTAGAAACACTTACAAAGACTTAACAGTAGCAAATTGCAGCCAAAGTTCATATGACTATTTAGTGCTTTTATGTCCAGTGACTGTTTAAAGAAAACATAGGACAGAAAAATTTTCCAAGAGTAATAGTTTCAAAGGTAGTTATCAGTGTCAACTCACTTTCTAATTTGAGATAAAGAAATAATTTTTCTTCTATTTCCTTCTTCAGATTAAAGAAGTCTTATCTATGACATCATGCAAATCAATAAATATACATATATATAAATGTAACATATCTATATTAAGCACATGCACATTTTTAATAAATGACTTAAGAATATTTTATAATTCACTACTATATCAGATTTAAAACACATATAACCATATTTTAATAATAACTAGAGTATTGCAAGCTGGAAATTTGAACTATGCCTTCAGTTTCTTTTTAAATGCTATTCTAAAACATAACTGTGTAACAGTTTGGTTTGGTTAAAATTTGAGGAACCTTAATTCGCTATTGAAGTTCTGCAAGCAGTCACATTTGCATTATTGTCTTGCATTATTGCATTCATTACCTAAAAGCATCAACGTCTGCATTGCTTGAGCTACATTTACCATTAGTCATTCATCAGTAAAGATTGCTTACGTGTCCACAGGGGTTCTTTGTGCATAGTCTGTAACAGAGGAATAGTTGGCCGACGAAGGAGAAAAGGAAAACTAGGAATAATGTGGCTGCCTTACTTCCATACACAGCTGCATTACACCGCAGCCCCCATGGCAGCATCAGTGCCACGTTCTTTTCGCTTTACGAGCAAGATTGGGTGGGAAAAAAGCAGGGCTTGTGTACAACTCAGTTACACTAATTACCCTGTCATTTCTTTTCTGGAGCACTAATGGAGTCTCTAGGGCCTGGGAACATGGAAGGGGAGGGGAGTGAGAGTTGTCTACAGCTCTGCAAAATCCGAGGTAAATTGCTTGCCGTTTTCCTGGAGCGGGAGGGTGAGTGTGGCGGCACGCACGCAGCACAGCAATGCAGCAACGATGCTGCTGGGAGTCATCCTTTCTCCCGAGTCTGTTCCCAGGAGGTCGGACGAAGATGACGGTGGTGTTTGCGGGGGAGACCTTACCCACAGCTGTGTCCAAAGGAACGACCTAGTTCTCCAAGCAACCTCTGTGGCCAGCTTGGAAGGGTTTTTCTGCAATGTTTTAGTGGTGCTGTGTGCAGCTGCCTCAACGAGGAGTTACTGTCACAATGTTTTGGCCATGATTCATGATTTCTAGGTATCTGGTCTGGTAACAGGGAGGACACATGGAGCTGAAATGTTCTACTCTTATTTGTCCCAATGCAAAGGAAATGAAGAATGTCAGCTTTTGGTTTTTAAGATTATGCCTGGCAGAGCATTGCTTTCCTGTGTTTGACAGGGTTACATTGCCCTCCATCACTTGGTTAGGCTCCCATGAGCGAAAAACAGAGTTATGGCTATTTATTTCATGTGCCTGTTTAATCGGTTGAAGGGAACCCTGTGGTATTTCTTATTCTCATTCAGCTGTGCCTTGCCACATCTGTTCCTCGATGACTTGAAAAATAAACAATATTTCCTATTATAAATCAAATATGTTGAGTATTAATACAGAGATGGAGGGAGAAGTATTGCATGCTTGAGCAATAGTGAAAATAAAGTTGCCTTTCCTGATGGATAAGACAAGTAATGTAACAACAAACCACTACGCTACCTTCTCACTGCTACCACCCTCACTGCCAAACCTTTTCATCCTGGAGTTTTGGGATATGGAACAAAATCTGTATCTTGTAGAAAATGGATGCAGATCTGGCCGACAGCCAGTTTACAGTATGAATAATATTCAGTTTCCTGTGCAGGTTCACGGTGGGTATTCAGAGGACAGAAGGAGACAAAAAGACTACAAACTATGTAAAATAAATATTAATATTGAACTGATTATATTATTTTATAATTTCTATGTAATCATGAGGTTTTAATGCTCTCTGTTTGAAGAAACATCTCCTAGAAGCACCAAGGTCTTTGAAAAACAGAGCACTGGTTGATAAAGCATTGTACAGAAAAAAATGTATGAAAAATTGTATTCTCTTTATAAAGAGAGTATGAAGAAAATGATTGCAGTAATGAGGATGAATTATTAATGAAGATTTAAGGCTGAAAATGATGGTCTTGATTCTGTAATAAGCTCTCTGTTGGCAAATCCTCCCATTCCTACAGAGTCCATCTATTTTGTAGAGTGAGCCACCAGAATCAGTCTTCAGTCCTTCACAGGTCTGGATTTAAGGGTAAATTTTCTCCGTTAATACACAATTACTCCTGTTTGTGTGAGTGTGTGTGTGTATTTTAGGAGCAATAAACAGCCACAACATTCTGAATATTGCTTTCAGATTAGAAAGGTAATTCTTTCAGCATGATTGAAAGTTTTTGAGTATATTTTGACTTCTTAACATTTTAAAATTTTATATCCATATCAAAAATCATTTTTGGAAGGCAAAGTTGAAACTTTTCATTGCAAATATTAACATTTAAAAATGAAAATTGTTTAAAGTCTTGTCTTAATATGCTCATTTTTGGTATTTTAAAGAAAAAATGGGCCTTCTGCACATATATCTGTTCACGCACATTGATGGCTTATTATTATGTGGTAACTACAGTTAATGCAGATATAGACCAGTTATTTTAGTGGGAACGACTAACTTCTATCTCAGTCAATATAATGTTTTCTGATGAGTTTTAGATTAGACTGAACTGAACTGGATACTTACCTCACTCATTATTGTCTTTCAGGGGTATTTTTAAAAAAGACTGCTTTGGTCAGTTCATAGCATTTAATACAAAGAAAATTACAAGATATTGAAAAATAATGGGAGAAGCTAAGGGACAAAACAGAAATATGAGGCTGGCAAACGTCAATGCAGTAAGAAAGATGTTTTAATTTAGAGCAGAACAAGAGATTTCTAGACTAGTATTAGTCTAAAACTAGATAGAAATAGGAAAATTTCAATAATAATAACATAGAAGAGGCAGTATGTTTATAAAATAAAATACTACTGCTGCTGCTTTAGGAAAAATACAGATAATACAGGAATATTAGTGCAAACTTATGTGGTTGGAAGAAAGGGTATTTGCCCTTCAGGATCACGCCTGGAACATGTTCTGTGTCTTGTGATAAGGAAGAGGTTGCACTGCCGTACAGTCTCATTTCAACGTTGCAGTCATTTGTAGCCTTGAATCTATTATGGTATAAGGATAAAAATCTTCCATTCCAGTTCAAAAGTGTAGGTAAGTGTTAAACAAAAACTAATACAGACAAACATATAAACATAAGCAAATCTAGATAATTTGTATCCAAGAGTTTTATATGAGCTGTCTGATGATCTCTCTGAATTGTTAGGGTTGATTTCCAACACTGAAATATTTGAAACACTGCGGTAGTTCCAGAAGCCAACAAGACATCCGATTCTGTACAAATATAAACAGAAAAAAAGTGTGATTATAGACTTGTCAGCCTGATAATGATTTCAGGCAGAATAATGAAACAGATGATACAACAATTCTGTTTTGTTTATAAAGGTAATAAAATTGATGGAATACACTTAGTCTTCTGTAAGACATTTCATTTGGTAGCACATGACATGTTGATTAAGAAATAAAGTCAACATGGTACATACTGAATTGATTAAAATCTGGGCAACTGAAAGGTCTTAAAATATTATTGTAAATGGAGAATCATCATTCTTAAATGTCCGTCTGTGAGATCCGCAGGGATCAGTATTTGACTGTATTATATTTAATGCTCTTTTTCAATCCTTAGAAGAAACTATAGAATGTTACTGATAAAGTTTTGAGATGAAAAATGTTTCTAGAGTAGTGAATAATAAAAAGGGAAGTCTTTGATGCAAGATGATCAGAACTGACCTTGCCTGCAAAGCTCAGGTGAGCATGAACTGCAATGTTTTGCTAGGAGTATTTAAGCAGAGATAAGGAAGTTATGTCATCTTTGAATATTACTGCTTTACAATGCCACGCTCAGATCTGGTGCCACAGAGATGTGGAGAGTTTAGAGAGGTTACTCGGTAGTCCTTCAAGGACTGGGAAATAAGCGCTTACTGTGAGTAACTCTAGCAGCTTAATCTAGTTTAATCTAGTTCAATTTATTGGCTACTTAACTGTTTATCAAGATTAAGAGGTGAGTTGATTGCATACTAAAGGTACTTGCATTGAAAACAAAAGCTTAAAACTGAGGCAAAATTATTAGCGAGGTCTGAGGGTTAAGTGTTAAAACTAAGGCAAACTCAGACCAGAAGTAAGCTATGGACTTTTCCTACAAGCAAGAAAAATGTCAGGGTAAATACTAGGTTCTCTATATCTGGTAATTATTAAAGTTGAGTACTAAAGGAGATGCTCTAGGTCAGACATGCATTCAGGGCCATCATACAGCTTGTGTTGAACAGGAGGCCAGACTCCGTGTTCCCAGCGGTTCCTGCTGACCTTGGAACTGATGAATTTATGTCCAAAGGCAGACATCGAATAAAGCCATTATTTTGGGTTAAGGCACTGCTGTGATGATGCACTGCTGTAAAATATGGTACAATTGCCATAATATGTCTCCTCTGTCCTCTGACACCTATCCTCTTTTGGCTGGAAAATTCTTAAGTGTTTATCAACTTGTGCAGTGTATCTGGGAAACCATCCAAAACCTTTTTAATAATGGATTTTTTTCAATATGGTGCCTAAGGGCAGGAGAGCTTGCTAATACTTTCTGCCATGTTCAGCTGCTAACTCTAAAGACTCAGAATTTCATTTGGTCGTATACCCTGCAAGGTAATCTGGCACTATAGGGAAAAGGACGTGAAAATATAATCAATGTAGCTGTGTCATACTCTTGTTTTGTAATAGCACATTAAAGTCTTGAGCATCGGTTAATTCTAACCTTTCACTGACTAATTAAGGTAGTCCACTATAAATGAATTTTGAAACAATCCCAGTGTACTACTGTTATGTATTTGTAGCAGTCAATTATTGGCCATGAAGGTACTGGGCAGCAAACTGACAACGAAATAGTGACTTCAGTGGTTTTAGAGGAATGTGATTGCTCCCTCTGTTATACACCATTCGCAAGGTGGATTCAAGCCACCCCAATGGGCGTGTTCATGTGCGTGAGCACAGAACAGAGTTCTCAGGAAATGAGTAACATACCGACCCCTTACATCTGAATAATCAGCAGGTTTTGGGGTGGTCCACCTCAGCTAAGATCAATCAGTTTAAATGTGGATATCCTGAGTTTTATGTTAGATGTTTTTTGACCATCATATCTCTTAGTATGATTCCTATACAATGCCTCATAGACTATATTCCTGAAGCGCTCCATAATTCAGAGTAGTCCGCGAAAGGTAGCCAGCTGTATATGTAGCTTTGAGACTGTTTTCAACTTAGTTTATCTTAGCACTATTAGGATAGCATTATGATTTTGTGATTCCTCTGCAATAACTATTTAATATTTAACATTAATTGCATTTGGGTTCAGTTTGGGATAGTTTTATAAGGCGTCTGTGAAGGACATTGCAGAGTGTTCTTTTGTTTCTGAAAAAGCAATCTGCAAATGTGGTCTTACAGCAGATTGGGGCTGCATTCTGTCCTAAAAGATGTCCTTTGAATTAATTTTATGCAATGCAAGTCAAACAGATTTTGACCTTTATTCAATTCTGAAAAGGTATATAAAAGTGCACCTTCTTTTTCAACAGACCTACTCTATATTCAGTCATATTTGAATTCACTGACAAAAAATAAATGTATTCTACACCATGCAGTTAGAATGGGGGAGCCAGTGCAGATGTGGGAGTGTGAGACGGATTCCGGTCTGACTCACCCGTCATCAACAGAGCTGCAGTGTAAGGGCTTGATTTGTCAAAGCATCCGAACACCCACACCTCCCACTGACTTCAGCTGCAGTAGGATGGATGAATGTCTTCAGAGCACTACCCTTGCTACTTGTAATAAAAGGTAAAATTCTGATGGGACTCTAGATGTAAATGAAGAAGGATTTTTCTTTTAGAGTCTTATGGGTAGTAACCCTGCTAGAAATAAACATTTGAGTTTCAAATTTAATGTCGGAGATGAAAAATCATTAGCCAGAGGGAAAAAGCCAATGTGTTTAGTTGTAAACAGAGCCAGTTTGATCCAAAGATATTGAGCAAATAAAAGCTGCTTCTGTTGCAAATAAATAGCATTGCAGAAAATCTATTTCTGTTGGCTCTGAAACACTATCCCCCAGAGCTGTGGTCTGACTTTTGTCTTCACAGTTCAGGACTAAGACTTTCTGAACTCTAGTGGCTATATAGCATAGCTGTGTACGTTGAGTATCTTTTGCTCTGGAACCCAGATAGTAGCTCTGAGACAAAACTGCTGTTTTGTTCTGTTTTGTTTTTCGAGTTCCAAATGCCCAATGCAATGAGAATGCAGTCCTAAATGGTGGGGTTTATTTGTCTGGAATCTTTTTGTTTATGTTTTGCTGAAGATGTGTTTTCTGTTCTCTTCTATAAAAAATGAGCGCATGCAGGGAGCTTTCACTGCATAGTGCCTGATGAGTTTGTGTCAGAAGTGAACAGGGGCAACCTTGCTGGGGTCCAGCCTCCGTACTGTCTGACCAGAGCAGAAGCTGGAGGGAACTGTCCCGTCAGCTATGCCACCTCCCTTCTTCTTGGAGGAAACCAGCTGACATGCCCCAGTAGTAAATCTGGCATAAATTATCAAGAAGGCCATATTGCTGAGTAGGGGCATAGTCCTGCAGTGGGGCAGAGTAAGCCAAACTGAAATACCAGCTACGGTTTGCGCAAAATTAGGGTAAGAGGAAAAATGTCTTCCCATTCCACAGAAAACATATCCTATTCTAAAGTGAAACGCCAAAGGATGTTTTCTGGAGCAGATGAGACAGAAGGTCTTCCAGAATACCCAATGGCTGAATAGTTAGGGAAACTGATCCAAACTGTAGATCCTGGGGAAATTCATTTTATCACTGTTTGCTGATGCCAAGGAAGTTCTGACTCTGAGAAAGATGACCTTCACTCTGGTTACGCTAGGAGAGTAGAACTAATCATTACAGATTTAACCCTAGTGCTTAAGGCAGTGATTTAGACATTGTACAAACACAGAGGGATTGGAAGGCACTTCCTTGTTCATTGGGTCCAGTCTTTTGGCATTACAAGTGGTCAAAAGTGGTAATCACCTTTATAAATTTACCATTACCATTTTTAAATTGATTAGGTTTCTACTTCTACTGTTTGTATATGAAAACTATTTACGAACCTTCCTGATTTAAGGAACATTCTTCTGATTTCCAGCCTACATGTATGCATAATCAATTGATACATCCGAGTTTCTGTGTCTGTGTTATCTTCTAAAAGTTTTTTTTTTTCTCCCTAGGATTTAACACTAGGATTTATTTATAGACATTAGCCATATTCCCTTGCAGCCTTTTGTTGCAATACTAAACAATTTAACCTCCTCTCTCCCCTTGAATGAGAGGTTTTTCATATAGCCCTTCTCTGAACCTATTTCAGTTTGAATCAATCTTTATTGAATATGAAAGACCAGATGAAGGTGGTGGGAGGGAAGGGGAGGGAAGAGATCACACATTTGCCTCATATCTGCTGGAAAGACCTCCATGATGCATTCAAAGATTGTATTTTGCATTTTAAGTGTTATACATACTGATACTTCAACAGTCATCACACTTTCAATTATTTCTAATTCTTAAAATAGAGCAGAGGTGCTTATTATCAGCTCTCACTTGTAGTAATCTTTGGATTTTTTATTATTGGATTTATTCCTTTTCCTATTTCCATTCTGCAAGATCACCCAGTTCTTTCTGCATGATATCCTGAAATTTTCTATTATTAGTGAGAGTTTTCAGTCTTATATCATCAGCAAACTTTACAGCCCACTCCTGCTTAATGCCATTAGAACATAATTGCGTCATTAATACACATTTAAACAAGATCAGCTCCAAGGAGGTGTTCCACTAAGGCTCAGACTGGTATAACCTCTTTTGACACTGCCAATGCTGTGACTGCTTTAGCTTGTCCCTTAGACACCTTACAATCTCTTTACTTTCCCAGGCACTGGAATGATTTTTTCGGGATGTGAAATGTCTCATAGATTAAGTCTCATCTCTTAGATTTCATTTGCAATCCCATAGAAATCCGATATAGTGAATATTTTGTATCCTACACACTGTATTCCTGCAGAGCTAAGGTGCTGAGGAGCTGCACTATAGTATGTAGAGGTATTTAAGAGTTTTCAATTGCTTCAGGCTTCATATCCAGGTTTTTACATTGGTATAGACCAAATGAGAATTTCCAGGTTTTCCAGCTTGGATATCAGCCCCATTATGAATACAGGTGGTCAGGATGGGTCAGATGCCCTAGCCAACCACAGATAAAAGCAAGCAGTTTTGGAGATTCTTTTTTATGTGATAAAACCAAGAATATCCATAAACTACATAGTAGGTTACTCAGAAGTAGCCCCAGCTGTGAACTCTTCAAAATGCTTCCCTTTGCTCCTCGCTGTACAGTTTAGATTCTGTTGGACCTGAGTGTCATTCATCCACAAGTCAGCCATGTGCAAGACGCCGTTCTTAGGTGGCAAAAGGGGGGTAGGCTCTTTTTAATAGTAATAATAGTAAGCTAGTTTGCTTACTATTTCCATATAGCATCTAGATAAATACTATGTTTCCATACTGTATCTATTTATATCTATGTCTATGTCTATATCTATGTCTATGTCTATATCTATCTATATCTATATATCTATATCTATATCTCTATCTATATCTATATATCTATATCTATATCTATCTATCCACATCCACATCATGCCTTCACCTACACCTACATCTATGCCATCTATATCTATGCAACATTTACAGCTGTAATTTTTATATTATTCATTTGTTCATTCATTCTATTACTTTTATTCCATTATAATACTGTAATCTTATACATCATTTACCATTTTAATCTAAATTATATAAAATAATATATATATCTATTATCAATATGTATTGCATACCTATATGAAATAAGCATATAGGGAAATGACTATGGTTATATCCCTTTTGTTTTGCTCAGGATTTTTACCCTAAACTGAGATATACTCATATTTTAAAATAGATATATTCTGTCAATAAGAAGAAATAATTAAATATTGATTTTTGAAACACGCTTTGCTTATTTTTCCACATTCTGATGCTGAATATTTACAGAATGAAAAGTCTCTTTCACTGACAAATCCTGTCAAATTTCATGTCTATAAGAAGCCATTTTTATTTTTTTTTATCTCCTGATGTTTTAAAACTTAGTCTATCTTATTTAATTTGATATTGTGATAGTTTCTCTTTAGATATAATGCAACCAAAAGGAAAAAAGAAGAGTAGTCATAAGATTAATTCTTTTAAATGAGGCTGGAAGCTTCAGCAGATTTTAGTTAGAGCTGCATGATAAGTTTTACATACAAAGAAAAACCATTCAAATTTGGCTTTAAGCCAATTCTGCAGAAGCAAAATAACATTAAGAACTACCCTTCCATTGCACATTTTAATTTTTTTCTGTGAGAAAAAATTCCACATTTAAAATGAAGTTGGGAATATCAAGCAATAAAATAAACTCTGGATTTCCGTTTGCTGCTTTTTTATTATTAGGTTGCTATTATGCAGCATACTGAATGTGTTTATTAAAGGAGCCTATCTTTATTGTTTGGAAACTTCCTGCTTCTATGCCTATCAAAAGTCGGTTTAGATGTGAAAGAAATGCAGCTAAGCTTTTTCTCTCAGTGAAAATGAACACTCATTATCATCGGATATTCAAAAACTCTGCCAAACTCTTCTCTCTCTCCAGGAGAATAGTTTCTCTCAGGTTACTTTTAGATGAATTTCTAATAAGCTTTGTAGATGAAATGACATTGCTCTTAACAGAATGACAGGAAGCACACAAAATGTTAAACTTTTAATTGAACATTCAGATAGGGAAAGCCCATTTTCAAATACCATTGCTTAGATTACAGAATTATGACTCCACATTGTAACACTTGGGTTAATACATTCATGTGCTTCAAAGGGGCATTAGGTGCCTCAGAAGTGCTGATTTTAACATTCCAGTGTGAAAATGAGTTTCTTGCCTCAAGACACAAGCTGGAAATTTGGCAGTCTTGCAATAGATCCTGCCTGTTCCCCCCTCTCCCCAAGAGCACTAGTACCCAGCACCAGTAGTCGCTCCATTAAAATAGTTTCATATCTTGAAAGGTTTCATCTTCAGATGGATCAAAAAGCCACCCTAAACCTAGCCGGTCTATTATGGAAGGCTAGTCCTATTAAATATATGGTGCACTTGGTTGACATCTCTTTACCTTTGGCTCCACGGTCCCGATGACTTTATGAGAGCTGGGCTAACTGGAAACAGCTTTAACACAGGTCCAGGGAGACCTTGACTACACCTTCATATCTGCACCTAGGCATGGGGTAACTTGTTTTACAGACTGCAGCAAATTGCAAAATTGTCATCTGGCTCTGAAGTGAAAATTCAACCTCCCCCAGCCCTCCTCTCTCCCCCCCCTCCAAATTTTTGAAGCAGCCATTTCTACTGTTTTGATTATGAATTTATCTTTTTATGTTAACCTCTACATATATTTTCACTTTGTTTTGCAAGACATTAGCTAACGACTCTGCTATATAGACTGAATCTTAACAAAGCACATGGTGATATCTTCCGGCCTTACCTATTGCTTTTCTTGTAGAGGTCAGTAAAATTGTTTGTAGTTAAACAAGCCTAACAGTTAATAAGTTAAATAGAAAATAAACTATCATTTAATCTTCTGTGAAATGTGGGTATCTATAATTTTCCTATATCATCAAATAATTTATTGATAAAAGCTTCTCTTTGTCACTGTAGGTTGATCGCAGCTGTGCGGTGCCTGGCGTTATGATTTTTGTCATAAAGTCTACTAGTGTCATTCTAGTTATCCCCAAAGGTGGTCCAAAAGAATTATCTGAGAGATCACCACTGATTTAATTCAAAAGTTTATTTTAAACATAATTGCCATGAGTACCTGCTTAATGTATTTCACTTACCCAGAGGTCCCTTAAGCTTTAATCTGAGGTCATTCTTCTCATTATTCTAATTCTTAAAAACTATAAAGATACTTATCACTGCATGTGATTTCTTTGCTTCCTAATTAAATGGATTGATGGAGACTGTAGGTGTAAAGTGTTGGCCAAATTTAGGAAGCTTTAGGAAATGTGAAGGAATTGCATATGGACACTTTGCTGGAATTATCCAAGTCTTTTACTTAAAATACAAAATAAATAATAAATAAACCTAGAAGTACAAAATAAGCCCCTCTGGTTGCAAAGGCTCATAGCCACAGATGAAATGCAACATAAAGATTAGGAAGTGTTGGATTTGATTCTCACCTTTTTGTACTTGTACTCCCCTGTAAATCAAGAGTATTACCATGCAAATGAGCACATTTTTGACACTGTCTTGGAGAGTGAAGAACTGGGTCCTTTGCTATACTATGATTAATCACAATATAACATGGTTAATACAAAATTAGCATGTCCCTGCTAAATTTGTCTTTCTTTAGTGTTTTACTTTAGAGGCAATAGGAATTATAGAAAAGTTGTACTAGGGTGGTCAGGGTGTCTTTGCAGTCCTGTCAGATTGTTTCTTGGTATAATTTCATCATGTTTTGCATTAAAGACTTTGCCTGTGGCTTAAGTGATTATAAGAGTGCTGAGATAGAATTTACAACCTTCATAAAGAACATAGCAGTTGGTGAAATTGTTTTAAAGAAATGACAGGTAAAATTTAAATTGGTTTTGTTTTCTTTTACTGAACTTTTCCTTTTCTCCATTAGTATAACAAACATCTGGAAAAAATTAGATCTGATTTCCAAGTGAAAAAATGAAAAAAAACCCCCCACCCCTGCTTCCTCCAACAACATGTTAGTAGTTTCTCTATAAAAAAAGGTACCTTCAGGTGCGCATTCTGGTTCCACAAATCAAATATCCAAATATCAAATATCCAAAAATCCACAAATCAAACAATTAGGATCAGTGCAAACATTGATATTGAAGTGGGTAGGATAAAGGCAATTCATGAAATTTCTTTCTGCTAGGTTGTGGATGTGTGCAGTGTGACTGTAATTCCCTTCCCTTCCCCTTCCCCTTCCCCTTCCCCTTCCCCTTCCCCTTCCCCTTCCCCTTCCCCTTCCCCTTCCCCTTCCCCTTCCCCTTCCCCTTCCCCTTCCATCTCTCTCATCTGTATGTCAGAAGGCAGGAATAAAGGAAGCAAATTCCATTGAAATCATAGGAATGAAGCTTCTTCTTCTTCTTCTTCTTTTTTTTTTTAATTAGGCTTGCATTTTTTCCTCCTATGGATTATTTTGAATTTTAATTTTTAACCAAATGAAATTTACTCTCAGGCTTAATATGTATTTTTTCTACAAACTTCAGATAAATATAGTGTGCTGAGAGAAATAAGCAAATAGGACTGTAACAAAAATACCTTTTTTTTTTTTTTTTTTTTTTGGACATGGAATATGAAGTAGATCCTGCTTACTGATCTTCAATAAAGTAGATCATAGGGCATGGTGGTCAAAATGACTAGTTAAGCAGTCTAAAGGAATTGCAAGCTTCTGAAAGGGAACACCAATATTTCCTTAAAGAAGAAGCAGCAAGTGTAACTCCTACATCTTTCTCTTGGGTGCAGGAAGTGGTACTGAACACAGAAGGGTGCCAATTTCAATGTTGTTTCCCTCTGCCACTGGGGCCCGAAAAACAGGATTCCCGTGGAGGAAAGTTAACACTATCCTCCCTGTCCTTAGAGTGGAATGAATATTTATCAGCACTTCCAGTTGTTCCAACTCTACCAAATGATAGAGCGGAAAGAAAGCATGTCCCTATTTCCTTAACAGTGCTCTTCAGAGATGGTTAGATATAGGTGCTATACCTCAGAGAATGGAATGTGGTTATCCTTAAGCCTGTGTTTCTGCATATTTTGCTATGAAGGTACAGGAAATTTTCCGTTCACCATGAACAAGTCGGTCAGAACTTCATCCTATGGCTCCCACTGCAGTATGGCCTTGCTACATATTTTCCCCTTCCACTGTTAAATAGTCACAACTTTAAGGGACAAATATAGCTGTAAGTAAAATGGAGATAAGGATCACTATGAAAACAGAGAAAACTGAAAATATGTGGGGAAACGGTTCCTCACTAGAGTAGGGTTTAGGAGAACTGGAACAATTTGCAAGCTATGATGACTAGTACAGTATTAGGTATTTATGAGTGTGAGGATCTAAATACAAATTAAACATTTGGTGTTAATAGAATATGTTCAGAGGAATTATTTACAGATATGAGTAATCCAAAGCCTTTGCAACTTGAAAAAGACTGCCTTGCATAGACATTTAAATTACAATTTTTCTTATTGTCTAGACAGTCACAGGACACGGGCAAGTGGTCTTAGTGAAGTTCAGCGCTGTGCTCCAGTGCTAATCTGCAGTGGTATACGATACAACACATGGTAGTACTGGTTTCAGTATCATTCTCCTTTAATTTAATAGACGCAGAATTTTTGTTTTAGCAATCCACTAGTTTCCTAAAATGGTAGGGAGTAGTAATTTAAGAGATTCAGCCTATATACACTAAAGGAGATATAATCACAGAGGAATCTTGGGTTAAAGGCCTTATTTAAAACCCACAGAATGAAAGTGAATATTCAATGAGATACTGCAGCTTTAATCTCTGCTGTTCTATCTGTTATTCAGCATGACAGTCCAGCTTTAATTTTTCTGTCTTCCATCTAGGTCTTTGAAGGATACCTTCTGCCATCTTCTATTCAATGCAACGTTTGGACATACTGGGGTGATTTTGAGTAGGAAAGTCAGAGGATTTTCTCTTTAAGCTTTGAATTTCTTTCCTCTGTCAGTGTAAAGACAGACTTTTAGCTTTTCTTTGTGCCTTAATTTATGTACAAAGTAGAGAAACATAAAATGAAGAACTATGAAAGTGTAATGCTATTTTTAGATAAGATATTTTATTCTATGCAAGAGGCCCCAGGCCCTCAAATGTCTTCAGATCAGGTGATATTTAATATGTTAAGTTTCAGAATGAAAGATACCTTTGCAAGTCTTGCACTGCAGACAAAAGCAGATAAGCAACTAAATATAACAGCTCTCCTGGTATCTAATGAATTCTCAGAAAATTGATAGGCAAAATTGTTGCAGGATACTTATTCCAAGGACGTTAATGCACTGAATTGTCAACAGGATTCATGCTATTGCCTGTCTCTAGGAATGCTTTTCTTGTTGGATGTTTTCCTAAATGCAAATAGCAAAACAGATTGTTCAGAGCAAATGATTAAAGAGCCTATCTTTCATAACAAATAAGTCAATATGTGAATAGACTGAATATCTTAAAATAATGTGACTATATGTGCAACTCTTGCAGATAGTTGGAGTGTTGATAGGTTATCTGCAGAAAGAGCTTTCATTTAAAAATGTAAAAAGCCTTTTGCCCTGAACAGATATCACTATGAATGATGAACAAGAAGAACAGCAAAAGCTTTGTTCAGGTCAATAAGACTGTATTTTATCAAACTTTATCACGAGTGCAGACACATCCATTTCAGAGCTGATAATAAAGCTGTTTTATGGGAAAAGAGGCAGGCTAGAGTTGGTGTTTCTTATTTCTTTTCTGGCCGAGTAAATCAGTAATGTGCAGAATACCTGTTAGTGATTTCTTTCTGGTAAAGATTGTTAGAAATGATGGGAAACAAAGTTGCCTTTCTATCATCACACAGCTCTGAAGATGGATTTTCATTCAATGCAAAAGACTGAAGACAATTACATGGGTCAGCAATGAAAACCGTGTGAAAATAGTATTCAGCCTTCCAGAAAAGACTACATGGAAAATTTAACAGACAATGAAGACTGTGAATTATATAGATCAAGGTAAAACATGACTCTTCAACTCTATATTTTCAGATTTAAAATGCTGAAGTTTGTTAAGAGTTTTCCAGACTTTTGAAGTTTCTTAGAAAGGTACCCAGAACCTTTGTTTAAAGTAGGAGATATACTTAACAATATATGCCTTTTTTTTTTGCTATGCACATTATGGAAAAAATAAAATGCCTGGCACTTGATGAAAGAAGACTTCTGAATTAACACAGACACTCCAGCCTTTCTATCCAGCATCTTGCAGGATAGATTTGCACAGTTCACTACTCTTCTCTTTTCCTCCATCATAGAATTTCTGTTAGAAGAGATACAAAAAATGTCTTAATACTCTTTTTTGCTTTTTAAATCCATATTGTTTGTGGGTCATGTAATTCTGGAACCAGTTTTGCAGAGGTCCCTGCTAAACACTGAGTAGCTACAGTCTGAGCTGAGATAGTGGTGTCCAGCATGCACTACCATGTCACCAGGGTGTGCAGTATAAGATTAGTATAAGGTGCTGCATGCAAGCATAGGACTGGCTCTAAGTGGCAAGATACTATGCTCATGTAAATTAGTATGTATATTTAACATCTGAGTTCTCAGCTAATGATCCTTTCTCTTTCCCACATGGGTTTCTGCCTTCATTTTCAATTCCTTTTTGATCTTCTTATTTTTTTTCTCATTTCTCCTGTTTCCTTGAATTTAGTGGCTTTATCTCAGGAAAGAGAGAGAACACGGGGATTTTGGTAAGCCTCATCAAAATGCTAGATAAAAATTTGCCATAATAAATATATCAAAATGACTGTGGCCAAGCTATTTAATCTCCCTGTATTTCAGATCCTGCTTTGTAATAAAGAAATAATAATATGCTGTATGTCTGTTTACACTGTATATTTTTCAGATCTAGTCCTGATTCTGTCTCCTTCTATCCCAATTCCTCTGGTTATACAACGATGGCTTGTATTAGCTGACACCATATGGTCACTGAGAATTCTCCTATTCATTTTGTCTTGTACTATGATCCCTAATTACCTTCCAAGATACTATTTTGCAGGATAGGATCCCACCTCTAGCATGTGTCTTCTGCATGATTTGTTCCTGGGCTTACAAGTGTACACTTAGCTTTCTTAAAATAAGACTGTTTGAGCCTGATTCAAATATGTGCATAATGCTCTGTATAGATACTTCTCTTCATTATTTGCCACTTCAGCAATCTTTGTGTGATAGAAAAACTCTTTATATGACTAATTTTCCTTCTAAAACAATGGATCTGTCACTGCAGGTCTATCAGTAGAAACACCTCTGTTTAGTGGGAATACTTTTCCATCTTCCTGTTTCTTTTTCTTTTTTTCCTGAGCAGATCTAGAGCACCTACATTAACAGATACCGCTTAAGGTCCAAAGGCCTCTCAGTTCCTCTTTCTTCCAGCTTCCATATGGTAAAGCATATCTTTGATTGAAGGAGAAAGGTACATGTGGATGTTTCTGTCTCTTCTTCTAAGGGAAAATGGAATGTACTTAAATTTTGTTGGGATGACTATTGCTAATTGATACAGATACATAGAGTGATGCATGGGGATCACTAGGCTCTGAATAATTTTAACAGATCAGCTCACTGGAGCGCTATCAACCAAGTAGTCAAAAATGCTGTCAGCTTCTCTTTCAACTTATGCGATTATTTTGCATTGCTACTGAAGTGATCACTGCAGATTTAAATGTATGTTCAACAATAAAGACACATTCTTAACTGCTTGGAGATTTGTCATAACACTCTTCCCTGCCTTTCTGGATTTGCTCTGCATCATCTTCTGTCTCAGCTTCTTTCTGTCTCCCTTAACCTCACCTACTGAATCACCTGTCCCATCTTCAGCATCTTCTACTTCCTCTTTCTCTCTTACTCTTCTTTCGTTACTCCTGGGCAACATGCTCTAGATGGCCCTGCTTGAGCAGGGGGGTTGGACTAGATGATCTCCAGAGGTCCCTTCCAACCTCAACCACCTGTGATTACGTGAAATATCCTTCTTGTTCTAGCTATCACATTTTCTTTATCTTTCCCTCACTATTAGCTAATTTGCTTTATTTAAAGGCTTTCATTCTCTTGGGCACTAACAGCCGCAGAAGGATACTGACTGTAGTCAGTTTGGCTGCAATCCACTAAAACTTAAGAGAAAGGGAGACACTTTTGGAGACTTTAGAATATTGCCACAGGAGACCATGAGAACTCTTCTAATACCCACGACAGTGAGATTTGTAATGATATTAATGTAGTTGACAGTACTACTTGCAGTTTCCTAAGATAAAAGATGTATGACAGAAAAGGGAGGAAAATATTCCCCGGTTCCATCATTTCTCATGTGCAGCAAAAGACACAACATAAATCCTGGAGAATGTAATGTTCCTGGCCACAGATCATCACACACACTAATAATATCTCCTGGGAACTAGCAGAATTTCAAACACGATCATATTCCACTATAAGTGCATGTCACATTTTGTTGACCTCCCCTTTTTAAAATACCAAGATATGTATTTTAACATTTTTCTACAGAAAAACTTATCAGGTAGGACATTTAATTCTGAGACAGGCTTTTGGCTGAACAAGTGGCAGATATATAGCCTTCAGGCTTAAAACAAATCAGAATAATATGGTGATGAATACAAGATAAGAACATTTGAACATATATGAAGCAAGACAAATGAACACAAAAGAATAATGCAATCCTTTTCCATTTTCAAACCTGTGCTTGCCATTCCTACCGTTATCTAAGCTTTGAATATGGTCATTATGTAGCATAAAGAAGTGCTGCAACTATCAGACTATAAATCATTGGCTCCTCATTATTTTTATCTGTTACACTGCAGCAAAAGAAACTGAAAACATATGATCCTATCTTCTTCTATTTTCTATGTACAGAATTGGTAGAGTTGCCCCAGAGAAGTTATGCATTTTCAGATGAGGAAAGAAATGCTGCACCTGCTTTTGAAGTGGGAGGAGAATGCAATTCACATGTAGGTACAAATCTGGAAAAATGTGGTGTGCAATTTCTGGTAAATACATAACTATGGTAAACTAAGCTAATGTCAGTATCTGTGATTATTTATTTGCCTTTTGCTCACCTGGATTGAGAAAGCTACAAGCAAAAAAATGGGTAGCATATGCATTGAATTTCAAAAAAAGCCCCTAAAATCATACAAGTGTCAAACAGGTTGTAGTGAAATAAAAATGAAAAATAGAAATCCAAAAGAATAGAAAATGAGCATGCTGCATAGAAATTGTCACTCTTGGGCTAATTGGAAGACTAATAGCTTTGATAAAAAGAGAAGACAGTGAGAAGTTTGTGCATTTCACAAAAGGTTTCCTTTCTGCCTCTCAGCTTCAATACACCTATTTGCATCTGAAAAATATACTGACACAAAAAAACACTATTGTGTAACTGCCACTGTGTAATGGAAAAATGACAGACAAAACAGGAAATAGGGTAAAACAATTTTCCTCGCTAGAATGAGTACAAAAGTCAGGAATAGAGAGGGTATCAAGAAGCATTCACTGTGATGCCTGATCTAGCGAAAATATTTCTGGAAGAAGACTATTATTTATTCTTCTTAAAAATACATACATACATACATACATGTATGTCTGTATGTATATAAACTAACATTTGTAATCCAGAAATGACCAAATATCTGAAAAGAGACAAGTATAAAAAGAGTTTCCCAATAAAACCATCAGTCAATATAGTATACTGAGTGTATACTGCGTTTGTGGTCAGAGCAACTAAAGCCTACAGCTCTCAGGGCCCTGACACCGGCTTTTTATAGCTCATTTTTCTTCTTTCCAAGGGTTAGATTGCCTTAGACCATTCCAGAACCATACAAATCACTTTCCTAATGTCATTTTGCCATACATGCAATCACAGCTGTGGTAACAGTGTTGTTAGACAATTATGAACCCGGGGAAGATAGACTATTCAGCTG
The DNA here is from genome assembly GCF_036370855.1 of Dromaius novaehollandiae. Classification (NCBI taxonomy): domain Eukaryota; kingdom Metazoa; phylum Chordata; class Aves; order Casuariiformes; family Dromaiidae; genus Dromaius; species Dromaius novaehollandiae. The sequence goes on along the minus strand of NC_088100.1, from coordinate 43,987,562 downwards.
TAAAATGCAACAATAGTAAAGAACACAATCACTGTAAGAATATTTCTTATCAAAGAGGCTGGCAGGCTCTTGAAAAAGGGAGGGAGTTAGAAGAGTTATGAACTATTTTCAGATGAAGAGTCATTCCCGTAATAAGTCGTTTGTTATAGCTTTGTCAGAGATTTCATAACTGAAATTTCATTTTTAGTCTAATTAGAATATGACAGAATGGTATTGGAACTTTTTTTTTTTTTTTAAGTGCTTCCTCAGTCAAGGTTGGTACTTGCAACTGATAACAGAGATATGATTATACTGTAATATCACTATTCATTATAAGACACAGAGAAACTCAACAAACTTTAAATATTTAAAAATTCCACACAGTCTCAGATTCCTGACTATATGAAGAAATATAATAGATGCTTAATGGTATCTAACAGGTCAGCAGTAAAAGTGGTGTGGGTAAAGTTATGGGTAATTGCTCATACTGTAAGAGACAGAGAAAGTAGGAATTATCAGGTTTCAACTCACCTTTTAGGTACATTTGGGTTGTTTAAAATTTATCCAGTTGTGCAACTGCAGCTAACTGCAATTCCATAGTTCTTTTTACTGTCTTTTAGGCCTTCTCTAACATACGACCTTTCAATCTTGTCCCTAGAAACATCTCAGAAAGGATGCAGCCCAGTAAACTGACTCCTACGAAGCCGCTGCTTAACAAATAAGAAACAGAAGGTGCATAGCTTCCGTGCAGGTTACTAGGTATGACACCAGCAGGGAAGGGCAGCTCTTATCAGTAGCTAAAGGCAATGGAGGAAGAATCTTAATATCAAAATCTTAAATGTCAGTTCCTGCGGTTACAGCTACCTCACGGAAAATAAGTTACAGTATCACTGTTCCTTTCCGGTGGTTATCTGAATCCTGTTTGCAGTGTAAACAGGGACTGTTCCATGAAACAGACTCAGAGTCTTGGAGAGGACTTGGTTACATCTGCAATTTAGGTGGGATCAAGTTCTGAAGTGAATATATCTGTTGCTAATATTGCAAATCTAGACGCAGGTTCAGTACATCATTTCTGTTAGACATTCACTGAGTTATCCTAGATGAGAATTTGGCCTATGTTACTGACACAGACACCTTAATGATCAGATGTCAGCACTGATTGAATCCTTTGTAAATTGTCTCTGGCTGAAAGGTGTGATGAATAAAACAAAGGAGATGAAGAGAAAGTGTAGAATGGATATAATGTTCACACCCCTCAGATAAGTCAGAATGTTCTGCTCTATTATTCATTATTTTTGATATTTTCTGTTTCACAGGATTTCATATTTTACTTTTCTTCAAGAAATGTCTCCATCAGTCTTATATCTATTGTATACTCATGTACTTGTATTGGCAACCTGTAGTAAAACATAGATTATGGCTTGTTGCATTAAAAAAAACCATTGTATATATAAAATCTGATAGGTATGTTTCTATGACTTTATCATTCATTTGTTTATTCATGATGAAGATACTTATGCCTAAATGCTTGCTGCCTAAGGAAAAACCTAAGTAACTGCCATAGCTCACCAGGTGATTAATGGATTAATGGAGCTGTCTGTATAAACTGAGTGAGGCACAAACATTAAACCACATAAACTATGACTCTCATTTCAGCTAATGGAGATAAGGAAAAAATGCAGTTCTCCGAATACAGGCATCTAGTGCCATTTGATAGACCTGAGAGCACCTGAGACTTCTGCAAGGGTCTAGCAGAGATTCATGTTCTCTGGAGGGGTAAGCAGAGGCCAGGTGGGATGTAGTGCAGCTAAACAGTACTAGGCAGTTATGTTTAGGCAACTAAATTGAATTCTTTGTCAATATGGTCCTCTGACTGCAGCAATTCAGTTGGTCTAATGCAGTTGCATACTGAAGCATTGACTGAGTTACTGTTTGAGTCCCTTGACCAAATCTTTGTCTGCTGCAGGGGCCTTAAACATTTAGTTCACATGCAGATATTCACATGTAGACTCCTTAATGGCAGTATCTTCATCTAGAGTTCAACTCCATCCTGACACTTAGGTTCAGGTTGGGTATTGAGTGAGATGGATAAGACCATGTTTGTCCTTTTATACTGTGGTTTTCTGTACAGCTGGTTTATATGCCGAATGACATTTACAAGTAATTTGATTTTTTTTGTTGTTATTGAATAATATCACACTTGTAAAATAGCAATTTTGCTGCAAGCCATTGCTATAGCTATGGCTGCAAAAGATTTTTTTTCCCTGTTACATGCCATTACCTCCTTATGTGCATGATTTTATGTTATTTTCATCACTTTGAAAGTTTTCATATTTGAGGCACTGATGAGGCAATCATTTGGGGGCAATTACCTGATCCTTCTTTGTGTGTCCCTGATTCTTATACAGTGAGGAAATACAGTGATAACAGTTTCCTATTACCTTCTCCACAGCTTTTTTGAGTTTAAAAAGACAGTTGCAAACACTTTGAAATACAGGAATGAGCATAACTGTGGAAAATGCTGTTCAGCTGTTGGATATTCATTGCTTATAACCTAGATGTTCCGGTCTGTACAAATGAGAACTAAATTGTACAGGTGTTTGGCTGAAAGAGTTAATGTCTCTGCAGGTCAGGTGAGTATACCCTGTAATAGTAACAAAGTGAATAGCTTTGAAGCAATGGAGTCAACAAGCAATAGTGATAAACAGTAGGAAGTGAGAGAGTGGGAGTCTGTCTGAACTCCTAATAGCAATTGATCCCCTCATGTTAGGGGAATCCCCTCACCCTAGAAACAAGATATCTCAGATTCAGATCACTCCTCGGTCTGAAGACATTCAAACCCATAGTTTTTGCTCCAAACTGAGTGTTCAAACCATAAGGCCATATACCCAGATTGCAAAGAAAAGGGAATGTGAAAGATGGACTTTTCTCTCCTCCTTTAATATTGTATCAATGTACAAAAATAAATACACTTTTCAGACCAAGCAGGAAGCCTAAGCCTGAATTTATAGCCCAGTAAGATAGACTCAAAGGAGTCAGGATCTTGGCCCATGATATTAATGCATTTTATTCATGGCTCTGGTTTGTGCTTGTGATTGAGCTTTAAGGCATCTTTTAAATGGCCATTTATTTCCTTCTTGATATCACAGAATACTTTGGAAGTGCAGTTCTCTAGCATCTGTGATAGTACTAACTAAACGCAATAAAGAAACCCAACAGCTGTTGTTGGGCTAGGCTTTTTTTAAGAGATACTTCTGAATTTAGTTTGTGGGGTGGTTGTTTTTTGTTTGTTTGTTTTTTCCCAGCCCTGAAATAAAGGGAGCCAATTGAACAGTTAATTAGATCCCTTTCTACAAATGGATGCCTCTTTTTGTAGAGAGGTCAACACTTGCTTCTCTATGGTACACTTCATGGTAAAGAGAATATTTCCTTTATTAGGGCTCCAGAAGGGATAAAGCACGGACTCCACAACCAAGCAGAATGCAGACAGGCAGGAGATGTCACCATAGCAGTAGGCTGCTTGCTTAGAAAACTGCATGAGATCCTGCTGGGAGGCAGAAGCACTGAGGAGCTGCGTTATCTCTCCTGTTTAACAGATGTAACTCGGTGCCAGAGGGAAACCACAGTTCTGCGCTGTGCACCTACAACATGCAGACATTTCAATGGGAAAGCGTTATGTTCACAGCATGAGTGCTGTCTTGCTTGAGGGGTTTAAGCTCCTCAAGACATTCCCAGAGAAACCTTCTGAGGCTGAATCCCCAAAGCCTGTTAGTTCTATGCTTGGCCTACAGTAGTGGCTGAGCTGCTCAGCCTGAGGGTGGGATGGGGCAGTGATGGTTGGGACGCCTTAAAGTTAAAGATCAAAGCTTGAAAGGGTTTAGGCACATTCAGGGTAAGATAATATCTGAATAAATATCGCCCTCTGTGTTTAACTTGCTTTGGATCCTCAAACTCATCTTCCCACCTCAGTTGCTACAGAGGAACTCAGGGCCTCTTTCCAAATCAGTGACTCCAAGAGATGCAAAATACTCTATGTAATACAGTGATAGGTTTAACTCTCCCAAATCTCTAATCAAAATATCTGTGTTTTTCTTTCATTTTTTCATTCAGTTAGAATTCTAGTTTTGATGCAGCAATGAAAATGTAGCTTTTTCTTTTCTTTCTAGCAAATTCTGCTCCCTTTTGCTTTCTGCTCACTATTTTTGTGATTTAGAGTAACCTCCTCTGCCTGCTCTGATGGATGGGGTGGATTCTGTTCTTCTCTGGAATATGTAATTTGAATACTAGAATTTGCTGGATATCAGTCAACTTTTATTCTTCTAGCCTATTGTATTAGATTCTCAGTGCATCCCTCCTCATTACTGATGCCTCTCTAATTCCACAAGTCACTGCCAGATTGTTTTCAGTACACTAACATCAACACTGAATGGGTGTTTCCCATAAGACAAGAGCCATGTTCTGATTAAGGAAGACACAGTAATAGGTGTTTATGCAATATGTGGACATAAATGACCATGTTTTTCTGAAGGGGATGTTGAGAACTTTCTCTGACCAAAGAAATATGCCAAAGTAGCATAGAGCAGCTCTGGGTGGAAATACTGACTTTGGTTTCTCAAGCAATACAAGTACATTAGCACCATGCTGTGGTGACACATCTATGCTGTTTTTTAATTCCAGTGATCATCTATATGTTGTCAGTTCAGGGATATCTTTTCTATGTTACTTTATTGTGCCATATAGATGAACCCTTTTGCTTCAAGGACAGGCAATAACATATTAAACTTTGGGTAGTTTGTTAAAACTTAGTCAATAGTTAACAGACTTTATTACCAGTGGACTTTATTGATGGTCTACATATAATTTGGTGATTCCAGTTGGGTAGGTTGGTGATGTTGACTGAAGTGAGGAAAAATAAGATGTTATCCTTAGGGTATGTTTGTCATTGCCATTAATTTTGGTTATGAACACTGTCTTTAGGCTTTTGAGCTGTATGGAGAGAAGAATCACTTTTCTGTAACCCTTTGGACTTCAAACAGCTCTTTCTTTATTGCAAAGCTGGGGTCCAAAACACTGTTATGCTGATTTAGTTGCATTCTGTGTCTGCTATAATCATTCACGGCTTTAAGCGGCACTAAGATGAGATTTAGGCTTAAAGTCCTTGCTTTATAATGCTAATTCCAAGCGGACAACACACAAATAGGGGCTGGAGAATGCACTGAAAAAAAGTGCTGGAAAAAAATCTGGTCTTGAGATTTCTATCTTGAAGCAACAATTGTTAACGAATACAAGATAGCTCCACCACCTTTTGGACATATTACATATTCAGTAATATTATTTTTAAAATAATATATTTATTTTATAATGTGTTTACAATACATACTGCATTGCATTCATATAATAAAAATAGTAAATGATTATAAATAGAGTTCTACATTTCTGCTGGGACTGTCCACACAAATGACCACTAATGGAATAACATTTTGAATAATTATGGTTGCCGGTAACATAACAAGAGGAGGAGATGCTGCTGATATTTTACCGCTTTAAAAATAATCTCAAACATCTTGAACTTTTTAATTCTTACTATGCAATTTTACTCAGATTCTTATTTCAGTATCCAAGTAAGATCAGGTATATCAGAATAAAAGAGAGCCAGTTGTACTAATTGCAAGAAATAAAGCAGTCTACTACAACCAGGAAGCAGAAATACACAAAATTGAAGCTGAGTACCTGAAACTGGAGCTGAAAACTGCTTGTCAGAATATGACAAAACCTAGTGAATACTAGCACTTCTAGGGTGGGGAAAAAGAAAAAAGCCCCTCATATTCAACTCCAGATTTGCAATTCAGATCAGCAAGATGCAGTTTGAACACACTCTATAAATAAAACTAAATGATCAGTGGAATATGGATGTTTTGGTAATGAAAATCTCAAATATTCAATGTTGTTTGTGCATGAGGAATAATTAATGTGAGATGGAGACAAGCTGGTTGTGACTATTTGATGGTTTTGACATCCAGGAGGGGTCAAAAATACCAAATGGTCTTTAGAGCAGAAGGCAGAGAAAGAGGAGATGAGCTTGTCAGCATATGATAAGTGAAAGAATAATGGCAACAAAAGATTGGGGAAAGCACACCTATAAGACTGTCTTCAACAGGAGGGAACATTTTATTTTATTGCTACACAAATCATTATTCAAACCTATCCTTTCGTCTCCAGATGTATTTCCCTATGAAAAATTGTTACCAAATCTGCATTCCTGTGTGAATTAGTCAAACATTTCTATTTATATCTATGAAATATTTGAACTTTTTAAGTAGTCATGAGTCCCCAAGGGCTCCTGATGCGTCTGTTTATGGGTGTTCATAGAGAGAGTATATAGAAGTCAGTAAACAAGGGATCTACATCTCACCATTTTTGTAACATGGACAAAGCTTAGTGACTGCTGACTGACTAACATGATCTCTGTTCTCCTTCCTTAACATGACTGCTAAACCACTAAGATTGTTTTGATTCTGGTAAACTATTTCTGTGACCTGGGACTCCCAGCTAATGGTGTGATTACGTGTATCCCTGTACCGTCCCACAGGATTTTTCCTGTGTTCTACTATTTTTCGTCTCTGTTCTTGCATGGGACAGAGTAACATTTTCGTAACTACACTGAAGTTACAGGCAGCAAGGAAATAGAGCAAATGTATCAGGAAAGTTGTTTTCTTATTCCTGCAAAGGCTGTAACTTCAGACTTCGTTCTGTGCCATATGAAATCAGGTAGACCACACGCTTTGATTCAGCAAAACACTTAAGCAGAACATTTTCAAAGGCACAAATAACAGTTAAGCAATAATTTTCAATTGAGGATGAAAGAAGTAAGTATCCAGGTGTTGCCTGTGACCTGGAGAATCCGTGCCAAGGACTGCTGTAGCTTGGACTACCTCCTTAAATGCATAATGATTCAGCAAAGCACTGAAGTGCATGACCTGTATTTTAGCAAGACTTACCACCAGACTTTTTCTTTAAACACTGTCATCTGCATGCAGCAAAACACCTAAGCACATCCACTGTGGGACTTAAAGGACAAAAATGTTTTGGTAGTTGCATTCTGCAGACTCCTTTGGAAAGGAAATGCTTCTCCCTGGGTGAAATTAGATCTTAAAAAATACTGACTGAGAAAAAAAAATTAATATTTAATATATAAGGAAGTGGATACAATTTCATCTTTCTCTTCATATTTGCTCCCTGACAGAACAGCTGGAGTTCCAGCAAACACTCTGAAAGTGTGTTCAAATGTTGGCAGTCAGCACAGTGGTAAAAGTGTCTGGAGGTGCAGTAAAATCTGGAGTGATAGTATGAAATGATCAAACTGACATTCTATAGCTTTTGATGTTTATCATTTCCCTCTCTGCCTCATACTTGTCTGGAAATGTTCTGCCTTTGAACACCTCTCTAGATGTCTGTCTGCAAGAAGAAAGAAGAATATAGAAGTAGCAAAAATAGTAAAAGAAAATAAAATTGATTGCATTTGTTTGCATTTTAGTTACAGAGGTAGGAGTCAGAAACAAACCTTCTAAAATTAATAAGGCAAACTTTGCTCTGGTACCTGTGGAAATCTAGAGTAATTTCATTAACAATAATCGCAGTTCATAATAAGTGATAGCAAGCTTAAAGTCTGCTGCAGCTGTTTGGAAAACTTTTTGAATGTAAAGGAGCACCTTTCCATTCCTTACCATTTCTTGGGAAATGTTGCCTTTTTTCTCACTGCATTTTGTATATTAAAGAAGTTTGAGAATCAATATGATTGTTGTTACAGTCAGTCATTACAAACTGCCAAATACTCTGTAATGTTCTCTGGTCTGTTCCTTAAGGTTTCACTGAGGGTTGCTTTGATGCAGAAGCAAATATCGTAGGATGAACTTTTAAATATATGACTCTATTTCTTTAAGACTGGAATCTCTAGATACTTGTTCAAACCAAAGGGTCTTGCAGAAGATCTCTCAGAAGGAAATCGAAGATAATAATTTGGAGACTGATTTGGTGTCTTTTGAAATCATGGGAAATCTTTCTAGGTACTTTAGAGCAAGTCCATAATAAGATTACTTATATGAGAAAAGCGGGAAGGATTTAGCTATATTGCTTTTTTACTAATAAAGACTGCTGCTCTCTGGGAAATACGTAAATCAAAATTTAATTTTGTGTTTGACATGCTTATTCTATTTTGAGAATCTGATATTTTGCAATGGGGAGAAAAATATAATTTGTATCTAAAAATGGATGGTATTTTCCATGCTTTTGGTTAATGAATGAGCATTATGAAACTGATCCGGGGAAGTACTGAGTATCTGTGTGTGCCTCTGTGAGTTGTGAGACAAAATTTAGCAACTTAGACAAAGTCATATATAAGTTATCTTATATGCTATTCAACATATGATCATATGTTATAGTTTCAAAGGTAGTCTGAACACTATCAAATAGCTTTATGAAATAGTTCAATCAGATAGTTTAATCATTAGCCCCTTGAAATCCTTGTTAATATACACATTATTAATATCCAAGATTTTATTATTTTAAAGCTGAAGAGATTGGGAATCATGGTCCAACTGCAAAATCAGCTGAGCCCATCTAACAACAAAGTGTTGCTGAGTAGCATAAGCAGGCCCTTTCCCCCACCCCTTGGCAGTCCCTGGCAGCTAGTTCCCGCCATCTCCCATTTCTAAACGCTAGCTCTTGTGCGACTTTGTAATGAGCTGGTGTAGAAGACTGCAGGAAAGCATTCAATGCTTTCATTGGGTTGGTCTTCTGATTTGTTGATGAACCAGCTCACGGTGGAGTGAGGAAAAAATCAGTTCCTGGGGAAAGGAAGTGGTGGGAGGTAACTGCCAAGGAAAGGGAGGGCAGGATCCTTCTGCCCCTCTTGTCCGCAGCTCCTGGTTAGATGAGCCCCATCGTACATCCGACGACACCCTTAGGCTCCCGAGCTCTGCTAACAACTGAGCAATATACCACTAATAACAAGGCAACCAAACTAGCAGCGTAAGGGGATTTATTGTTGTCTGCTGGAATCAAGGGAAAAAATGGAATTTGAATCAACTCATCAGATAAAAGATCGTGCCATAGTTTAGAAAGAATCATAAGGAAATCATGGGGCTGACAGGGGAGATAAAGTAGTAGGGTGAGCGGCAGTGCACTGAAATGCCAGAAAGGGGAACGTTTACAGCTTCGACCAGTTTTACAGAAACTGGTAACACTTTATACTGTTTGTAAGTAAGTGAACAAAAACTGAACTGTGTGCCTTGTGTGCCTGTCTATAGCTCAAGGAAACTTCATGTTTTTACTGATAAATAAAGTTTGTGTAATAAGTCTTGGTCACCCCTCAGCCTGTTACGTCTTTTTTAGGGCAAAGGGAAATAATCTTTGAACAATAGGCAACACTACATTCACTCAACCAGATACAAACGTCCTCAAACTTTTGGGGGAATTAATTCTTCCAAAGTAACAGTCCTTTAAATGCAAGTGGATGGACTATTTGTAATTAGTGACTCTCATATCACTCTTAATGAACAACGATAGAAGATTTCTCTGAAATCCTCGGAAGCAGAGAGTAGCTTCTTGTCCAAACTTTTTCAGTTAAGCAGTAGATACCATTGGTATTTCTGCCATAACCGGTCACTGAAAGAAACTAATCAATAAGGATGATGGTGGATCTATCAATTGACTTACTATCAATTATTGCATTTCTTAAAACAATTCTGGTCATTTTCTGAAGTGCTACCTTTCACTTCTTGTGTTTTTGTATAAAAAGTCTTATCAAACTGCTATATATGGCTTTTTGCCATTGTAGCTAAGCTTCTAGGAACTGAAAAAATTCTAGAGGAGAGGCCAGAGAAGATCCTGAAGACACGGAATCTGCTTAAAAATAACATCAGAGTAATATGCAATATCTATCTATAAAAAATTGAAAGCTTTTCTTCTTTAAGGATTTTGCAAACAAGGCTCAATATGAACATCTATTGGGTCTGTGGATAAAGTTTGACATGTCATTACTTTATAATCAGAAGAAACAGTTAGACCAGAAGGACTGCTAGATGGACAATGCTCTGAGACAAGTAGTTCCATTTTTCCAGACAGTAAAATCCTTGGGGAGGAATGGCAAAAAACAAAACAAAACAAACAAACAAACAAATCTACCAATAATAGAAGAGCTGGTAGTGGCTGGAAACAACCTCAGTTTCTGTTAAACTTGACATTTGGGACACTCAGAAAACAGATGGCTCTGCCCAGATTGACGAAAAACTATATACAATGAGTCAGTACCGCTCTGCCGTCAGGCTTTTGTAGATATCCATTATGAATCAAAAAAGCTTTTTGCCTGAATCCTGAACATACAAACATAAGTTGAGACTCCCAAAGCAAGAGCTATATTTTACATCTTTTTGTGTCAGTAAAGCTAGGTTTTCTGTTCTAAAATTTGGATGGGAGATAGATGTTTTTAAAGATCACTTTCTTAGTGTACAGTTAGTATTAGTGTTTCCCCAGAGAAACCTTTCCTTTTTGTGGACACTCTTGGCACAGAAAAAAAGAACACACAAACAATAATCTATATTCAAAATTATGAAACAACTGCAAAACTGCTCTATTTGCCAAGGGTTGATTAGATTAATCTATCACATAATCCCAATTTTCTCCCTGTTAAACTGACAAATATTCAAATTAAAAATATTAGCTGAAAACTTCTTATTTTCAAGTCTCTCTGGTTTTAAGTTCTCTTCTCACCTCCCCAACCCAAATTAAAAAGAGTACAGCAATGAGCTACACAGTACCAAACAGATAATTATCCTTGCCATATTTCTGGCTGACACGGGTGTGTTAGAATATGTACTAGCCAAAGAATCAGAGTGATCTGGGATATCAGCCACTTTTTTTGAGAAAGAACTCTTTTTTCACTGGTTATTTACTCGTTCAAATTACTTCCCTTGTTTTCCTCTTTCATTGAAGTGTTTGAGAACAGATAAGTAATCTGCGAAATTTTCCAGTTTAATCTGTAAAGTAATAAATAATTGAGCTACTTGGCACTTGCTGCATTAAATAGGGTCCTCGTGCTCTGAAACAAAGACTGGATTCAGCAGTTTCACTCTGGAAAACTCCACTCTCACAGTAGAGTTACCACTATGAAGTTCTAGTTCTGTCAGCAGGAGACAGAGGTTTCTCAGGGGCTGTTCCAACACTGAAATGAATTGGTTTAGACACCATGACCTGCTCACAAATCTCTGCATCCTTCAGTTCAAAAGGTGTTTTGCTTTTGCCAGATGGGAGATATTTGATTGCATATAAATCTGTTCTGGGGAAGAAATGCAGAATGAAAGAGCTATGTAAAACAGGTCCTAGTCATATCAATTAACAACCTCCCAGAAGGTGATCAAATACAATAGTGAAGAAAACTGGGGTGAGAGAACACAAAAAGAGCAGCCTGACTTCTTTCATCAAAGAACATTCATCTAAGCACAGGGAGCTGGAGGTTCTGGTCCGTGTTTCTTCCATTCAACAGTGCTTGCTGCAAAAGCAGCAAAGCCTTAGGAGTGGGATCCACCTTTGCAAACGGATGCTGTAACTGCTGGGCTCCTTTTATTCTTCTGGTGCCTAAAGTGCGTAACCTCTCACCACAGGCAGTGGAGGTCTGCTCCAAGCAGCTACAGGAACCTGGAGATGTGAAGCTCCCCTCAAGCAAGCACTTAGAGCCTGGCCAGATGAACTGCTGACTGTGCTGGCAGCAGTAGAAATGTAAACATCTAGTGTTTATAGACACCTACATGCAGATGTCAAAATCTAGGAGTTTTAACCTCAAATGGAAGCTTCTCCTTGCATTGCACGGGCTTAGCATCTCCAATTCAGCTCTGTGTTTAGGGACACACAAATGTATCGTGTGTATTGTGTGAGTCCACTGAATTCCTTGAGGATGAGGAAGGCACAGAACTTCATCAGCTGTGGCAATAACTTGCTACATACCTAAATAATAGGAATTCTTCCTAGAAAGAGAGAACATACAATTGCTTTGACTCATTGACTCACCTAATGTAATGCTTCATTCCTAGCCCTGAAATGTGGCTAGCTTGGTGATAGGTAGCAGAAAGGACAGCTACAGAAAGTTGAGACATAAAAAGCGAATTTTCAGATCGGTTGGGGATGTGCCTCCTGAATGGAGCAAGAGGAATGAAGCAAAGGGTTGCAGTTTTGGATTCAATTGCCTGCAATATGCAGAGGTTCTTTGCCCTTTTTTGGATCTAGCCTATATCCTTCATCTGGGAGAAACTTGCATCTAAAAGGAACATAAAGTTTCTGCTATTGATACTATTATAAAATAGCATTCCAAGCAGCTAGACCAGCATTTTGCTCAGTTAGTTACCCTTAGTAACCTTCTGCCAAACAGAACAGAGAGAACAGCTTTCTGTGCCAGAACAAGGTTAAATGATCTTTGCTTTTTATGGTGGCACAAATGATTTAATAGGTCTTTTATGCTGTTCTTTGATTAACTCAGTATTTTACAATGTATTACTAAGAACACAGAGATTTTTTTTCCCTCTTTTGATTATGATATATGAGTCTCATCAATACCTTCTGTATGTAGTGTTTGGCTGTCTCCCAGAGCAGTGAAGAAGAAAATATTGGGATCACACTGGGTTTGTTTTGATTTTTCAGAGAAGGGGGAAAAAAATCTATCCTGCAGTGAATTGTTATAGTTCTTGACATCCTTATCCAAAAAAATGAGAACAGCTGAGATGTCTGGGTATAACAGAAGGATCAGAAAAAGATGCCAAGAGTATATAAAAAATTATTGAATTTACCCCTGTGATTCAGCCAGCAACAATCCCAGAGCGAAGGGAGAACAGAAGTGCACAGAGTACATTACACACTGAAAGACAGGTGAAGATATTTCATCATTCATTTGTTGTATCAGCAGTCTTTCTCCCTTCTGTTCCCTGCATGGTGATTCTTTGTACTCTCCATCATGTTGAAAGTTTTGGCTAAGATTTCGCCTTGCTTTGTCAGTAAGGATTGACAAGAGCATGACACTGTTCAAGTTGTCTCCTTGCCTACTATGTTATTTGGTTTAAAGTTTCTAGGAGCCGTCATGTTCCAAGGAGAGCACTTAATCTTTCTGCCTCTGGCTTACAGAAGTGTTACTGAGCTTCTCTGCTTTCACCTGAATACAGGTGAATAACAGAAGTCTCCAGTGCTGATGCTTGTGTGAATGGATTATGTGTACCTGTAGCTGAGATCTGATGAATGTGAAACAATCAGCACTGTTTATCTGTGCTACAAGTGGTAGAGTTTAGGCTTTATGTACTGCCCTATCCAAGCTCATGCTCCTAAACCACCCCACGAATTTCTGAGAATTCATGAGCTTAAGGCACAAGGTCATGGCTGGCCACAATTCTGTGAAATATGACTGCACACATGTTAAAAAACTTCATTAAAAAAAAAAAGAAGAAGAAGAATAGGACAACTTTGAAACCCAAATTCTCATCACAAAATCTCCTGTGTTCACTGCATTTGGTAGCTGCTCATGGCAGGATGTTTTTGCATACTGCTCTCTGACTACACCACTTCTTCGCAGATGGCCTGCAGCAGGCTTGCCTGGCAGCCTGGTTTAGCTGTGTGCAAGGTATCCCCTGTTTGGGCTGCAGGATGGGAGTCCAGGGCGGCAGGGGGATGGGTCACCAGCTTTCTGCCTGCACAGACAGTAGGAAGACTTTGAGATGTGGTGGAGATGCCCTTCCAAAACTGCACTCACAATCCCCATGCAAAATCCAGTGCTTCTCTGAAAGCCTATTCATCAGTCCCTGATGATGTGACTCTCCAGTCTGGACATCTGTATGAATCACCGAAGCTGTTGAATGCATTTTTCAGTTATGTCATACTAGTTATGAGTGTTGAAGCACTGATTGAAACCTGAAAAATTGGACATAGCTTGATCGGATATAGCCTGCCCCTGAAATGTGAAATTTTGCATAGCAGGATTGTTCCGTCATTTCAGGGCTCTCCGGTTGAGGAGGAAAAAGTTGCAAACTCTGAAATCTCTCATGGCATTCCTTTCCAACTACAGTTAAAATTATTTGTTGTCTACAGCTTCTGTCTTTGAGCAGTGCTGAATAAATTGAAAGTAATGATGAATTCCTTAAGTATTTTTAACAGAAATTTTGCATTAATGACACCTTTGATAAGAAAGATTAATTCATACTAAAATGCAAGGGCTTTTCTGCATATATAAATATATATGTATAATACTTCAATATCTCTAAACTTCCTTATTTTTTAAGTATGTATTTTCTGTCACACTTGCAATTTTTCTCTTCCCTGACAAACTTTTGAGAGCTATTACAAAATGCATGGCTCATTTCATGCTCCTTCAGTACATAAAACCTCTGCATTTATATCAAATATTTGCAGGAATCATATATTGTAAGAAAGAAAGAAAGATTTACAAACATCATTGCTAAAAAGCTATTACAAGGGAGAAATTCAAAAGAAATGGGACTTTGTATAACTTAAATGCGTGCTATAAATGTTCATCTAGCCAAGGATGAGGTTAATAGTCTTTTCCCTTCATAAGGCAGAGTATGCAAAGCAGATTCCTGGGCTCTAAGCAGTCTGGAGTTTTAGGATGTGCTAATTCTTCACTAGGAGATATGGAGCCTGATTTCTCTCCTTCGCTGGAGTTTTTTAAGAGTGTTTTCACCAAGGGAAATGGAGGAACTTGGAAACAAATACAGAACAAGCAGGAGCACCAACAAGGCAAGCAAATGAAGTATTGCTAGTCCAATAATATTAGCTGAAAATTGACAACTTGGCTTTAAATATCCTCTTTCATTAGTTGTCCTGTTGTAGAATTGGGAAATATTCTATACTGTCACATCACCCCAGCGATCAACTAATATTATGTAGGCATCTGGCAAATGATCCTTTGCATATATTCTGTATTCAAGTTTAGAAACTAGTTATATATTACATAGGTTACATTCTGGTCCCTGAATAAGTGACTATGATTTTTTTAATAAGAAAAATAGGCTATAAAGTGCTTCCAATAATTTTGTGTCAACTCCAGTATTTACCTATAAGCCGTTACTGCTCAGTGATCAGTCAAATATTCATGAACAACAAATAGCAGTAACAAGCCACACTGGAATGGTGTGCTTGAAAAATAAGTCTTCATAAGTCTTGACCAGCTTTGCTGCTGATCAGTGATATTGGTCTATTTTTTCTGAAACTGAAGATGACATTTCTAAGGCTATTAGCATTCAGGTCCATCTCATTTAGATTCCTCTGAATGGGGGTTAAGTGATGCAACAATTAAAGTTTCAGTGAATGCTGGCATACCCTTTACATTAATTTTCAACTTACTGCCACTTTTTGGGATGCTGAATCAATGAGGATAATACCAAGGACATCAATAGACTCATGGAGAGACAGTCCTGAGGGGGCTGAAGGATGGTGAGCAGTCTCTGAAGGAACAAAAGGGTACATTTAAGAGAATTTGGGTGCAGATCCCACCACTCTACTAAAGATGATTTGTCTAACCACTGGTCAGTTTAAGAGCAGTGAGAGTTAAGGGAAGACTTTTCCCCATTCATTCAAATTTCTGCTTAAGGTTTTAGGAATCTGTTGTTCCCTTGTTTTTTATCTATGTCCATGCAAATAATACAGGAGTTGCAACACAGGATGCCGGGGACCTGATTTATAACTTTTAGGGGAGAGGATAATCAACACAGATTTTTCTTCCTTAGAACCAAAGTATCAGAAAGGTAAGACTTTTCACTGTTTCTCTCAAGGTCAGGGAATCAAAGCTTGGTTAAATAAGAACTGGGCATAGGAAAGAATAGCCATGATTTATAGAGCTGCTGACTTGTCGCAACCTACAGCTTCTATTCGAAGTGGATAAAAGGCCATAGATTTAATTCCCAGCAACAAAAATGACTGCAGAGTTCTTGGTAGACCTGTGATTGTGCTGTAAGTAGATATCTGATGTCCTCACAAGCTGAAAACCCTTTACCAGCCTCAAAACTCTTTGTTGTCCTGAGAGCCCTGAAAGGATACAGACTGAACTGAAACCCAAAACTTGCCTGAAGCTAAAGATGCTCTTGGGTTATGGATTATATTATTTCCTATGACCTACATTCTAGTGTCTCTTAAAATTCAGGTTTGGTAAGATAATAAAATTGCAACAGGCTACTGAAATCTTCCCTTAGCCAAATCAGACATGTTAAAAAGACATGTGAGCGGAGATTAGAAAACTGTACTGAAGGCACTTCTAGTGATGAAAATCAGTTCGCCGATGGGAAATAGGAAACGTGTACATATGCCAGGTCCGTAGGTGTAAGAATGCTGGTGCAAGAGGAATGCAAAGGGAATGAGGGGGGAAAATGGTGCTCTGGCATTGCTGGAGATGTCACGTTCCTCAAGACACCAGGGTGCTCCTGTCCTGAGGGCAGTGAAGGGGGGAGGACATACTCTGGCTTTTGCAGCCCTCCACAGCAGAGCCACAGGCATTATACCTATAACTCACTTTTCTACAAGGGAAATTTCTTCTCCAGCTGCTGTTAGAGAAGAGCACCTCTGCAATGCCTATTGCTGCAGGGAAAAAAGGTCTCAGTTCATGTGCTTTAATACAAGTCAGCGTCAGAGCAGTTTATTGACTTATTAACCACACATAATTACACGGCAATCAGTGTACTGTATATTCAGGATCAATATTGTTAATACAACAGATAAACCACAATACGAGACACTTACGTAATGTTAATAAACAGCTTCACCTTTCCCAGCACTCCCCTCTCCTTGATCCCCCGTCCTGTGCACCCACACCCCCTTCCCTGGTGGTTGCACACACATCCCCCGGTGCAGGTCCATACCCCGGCTGCCCATGGGGCGGCCATGCTGCCCGGCTGAGCCGAGGCCAGGACCACGCTGGGACCACTGCAGGGACCCTGCTGCCCGGCCTGGCCGGGTGCCGCTGCTGCCCCGCAACTGCTCGGCCTCCCTCTGGCACAGATCCTCCTGCTTCCATTGTGCTGCTTTTTGGGCTCACTCGTCTTTATTGCAAATGTCTCTTGGTAATTCCCCAGTTACAATTTAATCTGGTTGATGGTCGTCTTCTTTTGGGTATTTTTGGTTTTGGGGCAAATGCTCCCTCAGGCAGATCCCTGTCTTATCGGCTGCTGTTGTCCAGGCCATTTGCCAGAGAGAAAGCCTGCAGGCACGCCCACAGCTATGCATGCAAAAAGCTGCAGTCTAACCCAGAAGAAAACAAAATATAAGTATATGCATACACACATGAGCATATATGCACCCTTAGTTTTAGATTATTCTGCTTCTGGATTTCAGAAAAGAAAAATTTTCTACCATTTATAGTGGGACTGATGAGGAAGTAAACACAGTTTATAACCCTTAAGACATTTTAGTCTTTTTATCTCAAGTACATTTTCTTTTTAAATGAAAATTTCCTGTTTCTGACAAACTTAAAGATAGGAAGGATTCTTATCTGACCACTAGCTTACAGGCTATATTAACTGGGAACCAATCAGTTTTTTTTCCAACTTCCACTAGAGAAATGAAAGAAAAATGAAACCATTAAAGGAGTAAAATGAATTTTACTGGATGGTATTCTCTGAAAAGGGAAGGCAGGGGGATGTTTGAGAAACAGGGAAAGAAGAAAAATGACATGTCATCAACGAATGCAACCTGTTACTCTTCGTAACAATCACGTTTAGCTGCAGGTGCACGCAACACAGTCGATCATCCTTTTCCCCACAAGAGTCTGGGTGAAATTAAGGTTCTTTGTGAGAGATACAGTGTTGAGTATGTCTCAGTACCGCATGCTAACAGCCTGTTAATGGTTACCCAAAGATGGGCTTCCAATCATAGAAACTTTGATTTGAAAGAATGCCTGGAGGTCATCCATCTAGTGCAACCTCTCTCTTGAAACAGGTCTTGACAGTAACACCCCTTCCTAGCCCCAAAATCAGTGCACTGCAAAAAATGTGAAGAAAACTTCATTTTCAAAAGAAAACTTCATTTTCCAAAGAAAAGGAGAAGTAAAATCTTCCTCACTGTATTTTCACATGTAAGATTACCCCCTTCAGTGGTTGAAATAATAATGAATTTCTTCAGAAAAAAAAAAAAGTTGTTTTTTGCTGAGTATATGAAGTTAGTTATTCTCTGTTGTAGGAGCTCTTTTTTATTCTCCACGGATCTGTGCAAGCTACTCCCATTAAAATCTCCAGAAAAGCAACTGCACTACTTTTATTTTGCATCATTTGGGGCTTTGACCCTCAGCTCGGCCCTGTATCACAGTGTTAATATGCTGCCTAAATCCTAATTACAGTGCCAAATTCAGACATGTATTCTAAGCAGGGGAACATCAGTGGAGACCTGCATGTTGGTTACAGGAGTGTTCGACAGCTCACTGTACATAAATCACTACTATCTAGGTGTCAGGAGACACAGGATATAGGTATTGTAAGACAAATCTGACATTGTGCACTGCAGATGGCTTTGCCTGACAGCACTTTACGTCAGCTCCTTATTCTGGGGACCTGCCATTTGAAGCTCACTGCTACTATTTTATTTTACTTTCTGTATGTGCACAGATCATGTTCTTTACTGTTATTTTTGAGCACCTTCCAAAACACATTAAATCTGAATGCCCAGGGACTGGTGAAATGCACCCTCTCTCTCTCTGTGTACAGCACAGTCAAAAGCTACACACAAATCCTTTTTTCCTCTATTTACTCAATTCACCATTTCTAACATCAAGGAAAAACATTTTAATTTGAAGTGAGGGTTTCAGATAGGTAAGGACTAGCAGGGGTCAACATGTCTGAAACACTAGTCTTCAACTCAACATCTGTGAATAAATGAGCAATCAAAATCCCCAGAAAAATTCAAGTAAGAATATCCAATTCTGTGCACAGGCATAGCAAGTGAAATAAACATATACTGTATTTCTGAAAGGGGCTACTTACCTTGTCTGCAGTTATGGAGCAATGGTCTGACCCAATATATTCAAGTTTGATCTGTCAGTTTAAAGAGAAAATTAGGATTTGGAAAAAAAGAAAAAAGAATCTGAAAAAAGTCAGGTGATTCCTAGTGCCAGTTCCAATCAGTAGCAGCAACACAGCATTCTTTTTTTTTTTTTTTTTTTTTTTTCCCAGTTATTCTGCATTTGGCTTCTTTAATTGAGTGAGATGCTCTTTATACCTAATTTTCAGCTCATATGCTTTATCTGCTGTAATATTCTCATTCATCTCTTTGTAGAATACTCTCTTTTTTTCCCTAAATCTCAGTTTTTGCTGAGATAATTGGCTTTAGCTGTAATATTTGAATGTACACAGATGCATTTTTCTAAATGGACTTAGAATCCAAGTCACGTTAGAAGTCACAGACCCTAAGGGTTCTTAACTGCAAAAGTAGTTTCTGAAAATGGGACTTAAACTCCTAAGTCAAGTAGCTACTTTTGAAAATGCTATCCTTTATGCAATCAAAGGAAGTCAGGAAGGAAACCAAATAAAGAGAGTTCTCAGTATTGCTTCAAGTCCCACAGTGTGTTATGTGCAATTATTGCTCAGAATGTGTATATATTAGGACAACATGTATCTCACATATAATACTTATTAATGAAGTCTTTGAGCAGAGTTAGAATTTGGGAAAAATACGGTTAGGAACGTAAGCTACAATATAGAGTATAAGAACATAAAAAAAAAAGGCTAGAAATAAAATTGTGTCTTCTCTGTCAGACTAGATTAAGAAGTCTCTGGAAAGTGTCTACAGATTTGCAATGATATCCTGCTCCCACTGATGCTCTTGACAAAGTTCCCAGTTTCTTTTCAGTTATGGTTGCTTCAGAATTTCACATATATTTCAGAAAGAAAGTGTGTGTCTCCCTAAAACACTCAATATAATTCAAGTAATTCCTTCAGCAGGGCAGGTTATCTTTCGCAGATTAAGTGAAACTTTGTAGTCCCTAGCTTGTATATTAGGACTGTGGTAGGTAATTAAAATATGAACAGCTGTGATTTTAATATCTCATGCCTTATGAACTGTTTATTTCTATTGTACCTAAGGGAAATACATACAGTCCAACTGGACTGGATTTCAAAAATATTTAACCAAGCAGGTACCTCAGACACAAGTCCATTAAAATCTGTAAGGCGATATTTATCTAATGAAAGTGAGCAAGGTTTGGTCCCTGAAAGAATAACTTATTTAAGAACATTCTGAAAATGAGGTACCTTGGAGGTAAAGGCTTGCTGGACACCGGATTGTCACTGCTAATATTGCTGGCGAGGAGCAGAAAGAATTCTGCTGTAACAGGAATAAGCTCTGTGTCAGGAATAAGCATTGGCTAGCAATGGGAATGACAAATTATTTCTTAGAGTAGAAAGTTGAATCTTAAATGGATCTTCAATAACATGCTAATTTAGTCTAGTATCTTGACCGTGGAATTAATTTTCTAACCGCCAATTTCAGCTGGCCATGCAACTGCTTCTCTAAATTTCAAGGTGACCTTTGTAAGGCCATACAAGACATTTTAGCTCAGTGAATAATAATGTTGGTTCATTCAGAGACCTCTGCTTTGATCTTGCAGTAAGTTGGTCCCAGTGAGTTTATCAAGCACGGGAAATATTAATGGGATGGCCCTGTCAAGTACCCCTATTCACGACCAGAAAAAAACAACGTTTTGAGGTGCTAATGAGATTTGTTGTTGTTATTATATGGGGAGATGGGTGGCTGTCATATACAAAATCTTTATTTGATAAATAGATCATAGATAGTCCAGTGAAGGAAAGGAAGGGGAAGAAGAGAGGGAAAGGGAAGGGGAAGAGAGGTGGAAAGGGAAGGGGAAGGGAGGTGGAAAGGGAAGAGGACGGGAGGGGAAAGGGAAGGAGAAGGCATAGGAAAAAGGAAGGGGAGGTGGAAGTGGAAGGAAATTTTTGGTGTAAAGTGCTGGATGGGAAGGCACCTTGAACGTCAAGCAAAGAAACTGCCTGCTGCTGGTTGATTGTGACCATGCTCAGAAAGTTGGGTGTCTAATCGTCCTTTCTAATGGTAGCAAGCTGCAGGACCAAATATCGCCTAATTGAGCTAAAAATAATATGATCTTGACCAAGGAAAACTTTTCCAGGACTTATCAGAGACTCCATATCAGTTTTATTAAACCTTAAGACAGAGCAGATACTCTGAGTGGTTCAAGCAGAGTCCAAAGTAGATTAACACTCTGCTTAAGATCTAGAAAACAGATGTGGGTTTAGCTGCTAGTCTCCTGTAGGGACTCAGTGATACTTCTGCAAGTAAAAACCTGACAGCCTCACATAATCTGCACCATGGCCGAACCAAGCAGAAACCTTAGCTGTTGGGAAAGCGCAACTGATTGCCAACCTGTAAGAAACCTGCCAGTTAAGGGTCAGAAATATACATCTATCTATACCATCAACTGCCAGTGAATTGGCTTAGTAATAAATTGGGAATATACTGCAGCCATCTAAAAATGTTTATCAATTACTTTCCTCTTAGGGCAGCTAGGCTGCTTTGAGAGATAACGTGCTGAGGCATGAAGTATCTTTTTCAGTCCCATGAGGCAATGTGTCTTCACATGGCTGTGCCTGAAGGCACAATTTTGCAGTCTGCTAAAGTGAAAAAATGAGTGGAGTGTAAAACCAAAGGTAATACACAGATTAGAACAAAAATTGTACTAAAATTAAAAAGACTCTTTAAATTATTTGGTAGGATTGGTTATAACATCATTTAATGTATCTGAAAGAAACATCAATTAAATCTCAGAATAACAGGCCTGTGTGCCAAAACAATACATGTTTCTAGACTTTGAGAGCCTGGACTGAAATATGTTCTGATTATTTTACAAGGAGCTCCCCAAACTGTGGTTCCACAGGCTCCACACATCAGCACATGCATTATGTGACAAAGAACCCAGATTTGAGAATAGAAAAATGGAAAAGATGCATTAATTTGTGATACCCCTTAAAAAAGAGAGACTTTCCTCCAAACTTGTCTAAAAACAATGAAGAGTAGTACAGTTGTTTGATTTGTATAGTCATTGCTTCAGAAAAAAAACCTCAGTTGTTCAATTTATGTTATATTAAAGTAGCACAGAAGAAACGTACATGTTAAAAGTGGTTATAGGTGTACTTCCCCCAACAACCTGCATCCCTGTCACTTGATATGATACACTTTACTCCAAAGGAGAAAATATCTCAAAACAGTACTTCTTGTAGTATTTCTCTTCATCTTGGGGACCGGTCTTCTCAGGCAGAGAAAATGTAATAATAAACAGTTTTGGCTGAACTCCTTCAGAGGCAAGAAAAGCACCTCAAATCCACTTTCAATTAGGTGATAGAGTTTGTCACAAAGGACTCCTGGACCTCCTGTAAGCTTCCTCCAGCATGTCAGTTAGTCTGCATGACAGCATGATGACTCTGCAACTATAGCCTATTTTATTCTTTTCAGAGATTTACCTTCAGATGTCTTTAAAGACTTTCTTTAACTTTTTTTTTTTTAATTAAGAAAGATTTTTCAAGCTTGAGGGCTGATTTTTTCCCCACAATTGCTCCACAGTCACGAATGGGGAACTAGGCTGAACCTACTGCTTCAATTAGTTTAATTGATGGAGACTGGGGTGTGTGGATTTTCTCAGCTGAATCTAATGAAAGGAGCATTCAGTTTATAGAAGAATTTTCACACTACAGAATTTAAGTTTGAGAATGAGGAGATTATAATTTTCTTCTCAGCTCTTCAGCTGATCCATAATGGGATGTTGGCCAAATCATTTCACTTGTGTGTCTCAGGGCTCAGGCAAATGACCACTACTGAACTTTGATGATTTAAGAAGTCACTGGCCTCAGCTGGCTGTCTCCACCCCTGTAAAAAAGGCTACCACAAAGTTTAGCAATATGTCAGCCATGCCAGTGCCTGGCCCAGTAGGTTAGGTGCAATGAAGATCAATTTGTGGTGATGCTCGTCTGAGTGACAGATGAGGGGGTTGCTCTGCTGCCCCTGCCAACAGTGCGTACCTCTAGCTGTGAGGTCAGGCTCTGGACAGAGCTGGGTTTGGTATAGTCCCAGGCCTTCCCTATGAGGTTCAGGAGGAGATTTGCTGCCCTGCAAAAATTTTGTTTTCTATTAATTACTTTGCTTGTAAAATGATGTTGGATCTATGAATGAAAAGTGGCATATAAAGCATTAACTGCATGTTTTTATTAAGTCAATACTTAATTTCCATTGGTGTTTTTTTTCTTCTCCTTCTTCAAAGAATCAAAGATGTTTTTAGCTTAAAAGAAAACTTTAATTGTTACACATTAATATTTTTAAAAAATCAGATGTCATTGATTTTTTTTGAGGCTGAATTTTTTTTATTGACTTAGTAGAGATTTCTCCTTCACATCGATTGTACAACATGGCCATGTGTACCTTATAAATGTTTTGAGTATGAAATATATTTAAAAAAAAGACAGTAGCTTTAAAAAAACATTGTGTGGAGGGCTTTAAATTAACTAGACCCTCGAGGTGGAAATGCCTGCAGATTTTTGTCTTGTTAGTGAGACTATTAAAAGAACTCAAAGGCTTTCAGTCTCCCATACTGTATTTTATTAAAGCACAAAATAATGGCTTAGACAGAATAACTCTTTTATGCAGGGAAAGGGTTTGGAACCACTGGCTGAGACACATAAAAGAAAATCTGTGAAAAAAGAACTATCCCCTGCACAACATTTCCTTGCAAGTAGGGTCCTTTGGTCCTTTCAGTCCAAAAGGCTATACCATGTGGCCATGGCATAGGCATAAATATACAGTCTTCCACTCAGCTTCCTGTTCTTGCAGTACTTTTAACAGGATATATGATGCACAATGCTGGCACCATAAGCTGAAAACAAATTAATTATATCGATCCATTATCCATCACAAAGTATCATTGTTTAAACATCACTGCTCAGAGCTAGGCTACACTTTCGAATCAGCTCAAGACTAGCTGTGCTGGAGAGGAATTCTGACTTCAAGGTGTCCTCTAGGACAGGATTCCTTTTTCTACCTTGAAAAAAACTGTGCATCAATTTTCCTTTTACTTAATCATCTTACATAACTTTTTTTAAAGACACTGGCCAGCTACAGTGTTCTCCTTTTTCTTTTGACTCTTGTTTAAGGCTAGAAGAAAATACCACCAGCAGGTAAGCTGCAATAATTTCTTGTTTCTAATCTTGTTCAGACCCATGATCCAAGAAGATGTTATGCCATTTTCTTGAAGGATTTTATCTCCCTATTTGACAAACAAGCTCACCCACAAGCAAAAACAGCTCCCTGTGCTTCCGTCATCCCATGGAGAATGTGATACATTAAATACATGTAGAAACAGCAGCAGCTATTTCATTGCTGGCCTAGAAAGCTTGCCTTCCTGTAATGTAATTTTTTTCAAGCAAGGTCTTTTAAACTGTGTCTGACAAAATGACATTTCAACTTAGACTCAGCTGTTTACAGTCTAACTTTCTGCCCTAAATTTTCAGAAAATTGGGACCAGTTGCCTTAGAGATGGAGGAGCTATTAGTAGGAATTAATATAATGTCACTAAGAGTCAAAGGAAAATTCACTCAGTTACTCAGAGGCATGTATGAATGAATGTACTGTGATGAGAGAGATGTTCTGGTTGCCCTAGTCATAATGAAAGAGAGAGACAAGCCCTGGCTGCTACAGCTGTCACTTCCTCAAACTCACATTATTTTGTATCACTGTAAATGATGATAAGAGGTGGCTCTGCTTTAAATAGGAAAACTGTTAGACTGACTTGGTCTTTCACTGAATGTGATATCTGTTTGTTTCCAGGTGTAGTTGCTCTGGGAATATAAAAGTAAAAAAATTGAAAAGTGTAAATATAGATATATGTTTCCATGTTGGTAAAGGAGTTGTTCTTGCGTTTTTCACATAAAACATAAAAGTATGCGTGCCAGAGAGAAAAAGAACCATCTGGCTTCCTTCTGCACTCTGTTGATACCTCTTTCTATGGACAGCTTTATAAAACATGTCTTCGTAGTATATTTTAAAGATCAAGACAGTTGTGAACCCTTTGGGAAAAATGGCGGAATTAAGGATCCTGTCTAAAATTGTCTTGCTGCAGAAATCTAACTTTAACAACCTGGAGATATTGTAATATGCTAGTTCTTTTTATATGAAGGGAAGTCATGTTCTTATTTTTCTCTTAACGGAGAAAACATTTTCTGATAAAGTATTTTCTAAATAAATAACTCTGATGTGGAGAAGCTTTCTTTATTTTTGTGGGAGATTTCTTGGGACTGGGATTTCTTGCAGTCCTGAAAAAAGTATATAGGCTTTTAAATTGTGAATTTAATAAATTGCAAATTAAATATTGATTATATGTGAGACAAGGTGGAAATAAACAACGGAGGCTAGCATAGGTAGCAAACTGCTAATGCAACTTTCTAACAAGTTAATGCAACTACTTTCATTCCAGGGAAAGACCATAGGGAATCAGGCCTACCTGTACAGCTCCAGAAGAATAGACATTGATATCAGTTTGCAGGGTACAGTTTTGTAAAAAGTATAGTGTTACCTGACATTAGGGATATCCGATACAAAAACACGCAAGACATCTGCCTTCTTCTGCGTGAAGTTTCTTTAATTATTTAATGTTCAGGGTTTATTTTCTTCCTTTATCACCTTGCTGATATATGTCTTTTTTTGTTTATTTTATTAAGCATTTATCTCTACAATCATATTTTGATTTAAATAAACTATAAGCATCTAGAAGAATCTTTCTATATTTATATAATATGCAAGTGTGCAAGCTATTCATACTATTCATACAGGACATTCATACATATTCATACAGAACACATATTAAATATTGATCATGAAAACACTTTAAATTGTAGTCATTTTCACAAACTTCCTCACTCTAAAATGAACATGGTCTCACTCAAAAGCCTCCTGACATTTATGGAAGGTTCCCACTGACTCCATATCCCTTACTTGGAAGGCACTATCTTTGATGAGTGTCTTTGTTGAGCCACTCCACTCTCAAAACACCCATTTGAGACATCTCTATGTGAACTGACTATGAAGTTGTGTTCATCTTAGGTCATATCTCAGATGTTTATACAGATACTGCATTAACTTTGAGAAGAAAAATTTATGACAAAAGTGGAACACTAAATATTGAGGAAAACCTCAATAATTCATATTCCTCAGCTGCAGCCATAAAAATACATCTAAATGTTACTTTGCCTGCTAGCTTTCAAAGCTGGTGCTGAGGAACCATGCAATTTAGCAACTCTATTTTCCAGAAATCTAGGAGACACCTCAGAGTTACTGCATATAGAGGAGGAGGAGAAATTCCAAATTTGTCTAAGCCTTTAATTGCTCACCCTTTGTCAAACATGGATATGACTGTGCTTTAAGCTTAAAATGCAATATTTATGCACAAGACTGAGGGACAAGAAAAAGTGTGTAGGTCTATTATTTGTGTAGTAAATTCTTCTAACACAATATCCTTTCATTTAGTTTTCATGAAAGAATTTGAATGTAAACATTATGATTTTGTTTTCAAATACATTCTGAAATAAGTTATATTATTTTGTGCCTCTATTGCAAATAGACTATTCCCTGAAAAATATGAGTCATTTGGCCTACCCTCCTCAAACTGTTTTTATATTCACAGAACAATTTTTTTCCTTTTTTTTTTTCAAGATTACATTTTTATGATCAACGGGGAGTGCTGGTCACCCCCACCCTTTATCTGATTGCCTGATTTGGTTACTTATGAGAAATCCTGCTTCATATAATTCCTCTGTCAAAAGGAATATGAACCCACCTCTTCTATGTTATATTACATCCAAGAGGAGAGACTAAGGGAATCACTCCTCCTCTGTTGAATACCATCTCATCTGGTGGATAGAGGCTATTCAGAAACTGACTGCCCTTGATCCTAAGCCCTTTTGTGCTTAGAGCTGAGAGACATTTGAATTTTGACATGGCAATGACTGAGCCATGAAGCTCTGGCTCATTCATTCCTTATTCTTGAACTGTTCCACCTTGCCTGAAACAATTAAATATGAATTCAGCTAGAGAGAGAAAGAGAATCAGAAGAGCAGTGTGGGAAGCCACTCCGAGGGATTTAAGTGAAGAGACAGCAAGAGAGAACATTTAGCTTCCAGTCACTGATCAAAATGACTTGTAAATATTTTAGAAAAAATTGACCAGCTTGAGAGTAAAAGATGGATAGTTAACTGCTCAGCTCAGCAAGTTCTCGAGAAGCTGGGGCATACCTCTTGGAAAGCTACATCCCCTGAGGCAGAGGAGAAAATTAAACTTGAGTTATGAGCGTAACTGTAGAGGGATGTCCTTGAGTAAAAAGTGAGGGACTGTTTCTTCTCCCTTCTAGTTTTGTGAGTGGTTGCTAAGCCTGTACCTTCACCTATATCTTCATTTATAATGCTTTGCTTTTGTCAGTGTTACCTGAAATGAAATTAAAATGCTTAGTTTTAGAATCACTTAACCACACGTTTCAGTTTTTCATTTTCCCCATTTTTTTTCAGTTTTTCATTTTAAGAAGAAAAAAAAAGACTTTGGCTTATCTGATCAGATTTTTCTTTTCAGTTTTCAGGTTCAGCCAACTCACTAGAAAAGTAATTATTCACACAGACCAAATTCCTTATTGTTTTTGCTCCTTCAACTATAGCACTTATTTTTCAATGTCCTTATGTAGCTGGACTTCTATAAAATTTTCCTAATGCAGCTCATGCTAGTAAGAAAAAAAAAAGATATATAAAACAATACTTTTGTTGATTTTTTCCACAACTTAGTAAATGGATAAAGTGATTTAAATAACATTTCTCTCAGAGTTCTTCCAAATGAATTATTGCTGCAGCTAAGACAGTGTGATTTGGAAAAAGCTGAACAATTGTGGGAACGAGCAGAAGTTTTACATGGCATTCAGATAGATGAATACTTCAGCCAATTAGGATATCAACTGATACCCTAATTCATTCTTGCAATACATCTGTGCACTACCTAACTAAAGCTCTCTGAATTAACTCCTCAATGTGCAACAGATTTTTGAAAGATTCAGCCAAAATCTCTTCCTGGGTCGGTACCTGTGAAAAGCATATATAAGACATTAAACAACGGCAGCTCATTGAGAAAATATTCAGATGAGGATGGTCAAAGCCATCAAGGCCAGACTCTTAGCTAGACTTTATAGTTAGACCTTCCACTCCGTATCACATCTGTTATACGGCAATCAATACATTCTTCACTAGCTGTATTTGTTTTCTGCTGTAATCCAGCCCTGGGCAAAAGGATGACAATGGCTGGAAGTATAGTTTGTAACTTCCGTTACAAATATGTATTATAATCTTTGGAATTCATACAAGCAAACTTACTGCAGAGATGCAGTTGAGATTTTTTGTCAACTTTCTTAAAACAAGTTTCTTTCTTGAAACAAGGTTGTCTTTCTATGTGTTTGTACAGAAGAGAATACTGTTGATGACAGTCTTAGATGAGACCTCTGAACGTAATTTTTATTTGTAATTGATACTTCCATAGTATGAGAAAAAAATAGCATTATTATAAATTAAACCCGTAACACTGTCTTTGATCAGTAAATACTGAATCAATCTGATTGCTTTCATACAATGCACCTATTCCACCAGTTGTACAAAACCTTCATATAAGAAGTATTTTGCAGATTCATAAACAGCTGTTCAGTCTGATGCACAGCAATAAAGGGAATATAAGCCTTAGTCTCCATTAGAGATAACAAGGCTTGCTTTATTGTATTTTTTCTTTCCTAACAAAGCTGAATGAACTTAAGCTAGCTAGTTTCCATTATGTACAAGAAAGATTTTGGGATTAAAGGGATAGGTTTGACTGTCCCTTATGCTCTGTGGATGAAAGAGAAACCTTGAGGGCACTTTCATCCCATGTCTTTGAACTGTAAGGTATGCTCATCAGGGAATAAAACACACACTTTGGAAAATGATAGAAATAGGAACATAGCCCAACCATTAAAAAAAAAAAAAAATGCTGAAAATGTCTATCATTGCCTTGTTTTGCTGTATGAAGGATGATCAAAGTTATAACTAAAAGCAGAGATGAGGCATCCCCTTACCATATTCTGTGTACCATAAGACAGTTATTCTCCAGTTGCATGGAACTATGCCAAGTTCCTTGTTCTTAGATTTCATTTTTCTTTTTTATTGCAGCAGCTTTTCAAACAACTCATCATATCTGATAGTATAAACAAAGAACTTAACCAAATAGGAAGAAGTTCGGTACTTTATTCCAAATCCTGAAGACATATGTTGCAGTGTGATTAAACATGCTTATAAACAAAAAGTTAAATCCCTGACTCAGTGATTGATTTAGTGAGCAAGAGAAGCATGTGGAATCATAGCTGTCAAAAACTGACAAAGAGCCAGTTTTAAGATGATCAAAAAATGTTTTAAACTTCTAGCTTTTCAGGAGACTTGCAGGCATAACTTTGCACATATGCAGAAGTAGACTTGCTTGACTTGAATACATAATGTCCAAGGTTCAACTCATACCTGCATCTGCATATACTAGCACGTGTTGGACTGAGGGACCATGCATGACTTTCAAAATGTGTTTCATTGTATGCAGTGCAGCAGTGCCTAAGGATCAGCTTTCTTATTTCAAGAATTTAAGTCAGAGCATGAAGCTACTAGTGTAACTAAAATAGTGCATCAGGCAGCTACATTTTGCATATGTTTATTGAACAACTAAGTTCATAGAGGGAAAGGAGTCAAAATAACAACGTGCAAAGACTCATCTGACCTTACAGTGTAAATATATTTAGTTCTACGTACTTCCCTCTTTGGTATTCTACTACTTCTCATTAGTTGAATCATGGGTAAAATTTTAATTTTGGTCTGCATTTGTTCATGTAGAATAGTTTTAGCATGCAAGTGATCTCAAAAATTTCAGTGGATTACTGTGTATGGCAAATTGCGCTATTGCATTAGCATATTTTTTTTATTCTGCATGTGGTGTTCATACCAAGGCAGTTACTGCAATGACTGGGGCATCATTTACTAGAATAACAACATCAGAGCAACACAGAAAAGATTTTTTTGCATAATAAGTCACATCATTTTCCAGAGAAAATAGATATATCAGGTGATAATTTGACCCAGGAGCTTACCTTGCATCATGAAAATCTTTCTGATTTAATGAAAAGCAGCAATGATTTAAAGACCGTCAACACAAGTTAGTAAAAGCAACATTACCATGTCAAAAGGACAGTGAAAATAAATGAAATAAAGTGTACAGGGTTGATGTTAAGGTAAAACTGCATGGAAAGACTATTGATAAGATAGATAGAAAAACACTTACCTTTGTCATATACAAAAAAGAAAACAGGAGAGACATCCATTAAAAGACAGATTTATGAACACAGAATATAGGTGCATATGTTCCATCTAAATTCCAGACAGCAACAGATAGTGATCTATTTAACCCATTGGTGTTCAAAATCACAAAGATATTACATAAAATGTGAGCAGCCATATTAGCAGCAACCACTGCTGACGAGTGAGGTTATAACTAGTTTGACTTTATCAAAGGTCCATCAGGGCCTAAAATTTGGTGCCTGCCACCAGAGTTGGAAAGACTCTATTAAGCACTTTAATCTTTATCTGTCTTTGAGTAATCTGGCAAGCTGATTTCTTTTCTTTGCCTGAAGCTCCCCGTGTCCACATTTTTGCCTAGCAACTTAGAGAATTTGCAAATTAAGAGTTAGATAATATTTGGAAATAGGTGATCCAGGTTGCTAGCCATTACTGTCTGGTGATTGGACTGACTCTGTGAACCAAAATATGCTTGCATTATATGGGTCTTCTTCTTTCACAGCTGACACTTTCTTCTGGATGGTTTCTTGCTTTTCTTTCAGTGTTGTGCCTCCATTATCTTACCCAGTCATATGTACCGTGCAGATAGACATTTCTTTCTAGTACACTATTGAGCAAATATTGCACACATACTATCATACTATCATTAAAATGTTTAAATGATGTGTTACTGTTCTGTTCCCTTTCAGACAAATGAATAAATAACACATTCGCTGACAGAAATTTTAGCAAAATGAATTTTAAATTTCTACTGGAGACTGGAAGAACTTGGGATATTTTGGGATCATGTTAACTCCAAGACTAAGAGGTGGGGTTTTTTTAATGTTAGAAATGTAGATTGTACAGAGTTAAATTTACGCTTCTCAAAGGAACAAAATTTATCCCACTCACTTACCTGTTGAGCTGCCAGACAGGTGACTCCTTTGATCAAATGGCACAGACTGCATATTACAGAATATTTGTTTTATAAATTTTTTATGCATTTATTTGCAAATCTGGATTGTCTCTCAGTCACTACGTTAATTTTTGTCCTTTTGGTGTAGGAGCTGTAATAGTATGAACTTTGACACATGAAGTTTACATGTGGAAGCACATTAGCTCTGTGTCTAAATTCTTTAGGTCAATTAAATGCCATGATGAATCTTTTAGCACTGAGAAATAGATGCCAGAAGAGAGAGAATTTTCTGATCCCTGTAACTTTTAAATACCTCAGACAGAAATTTACATTAAACATAAAGGTTTATGTTAATGTTTATGTTATTTACATGAAACATAAAATGATTAAACATAAACTGATTAAATATAAAATGCTTAGAGAGAGACGAGCACTCAAAATAACCAGTATGCTGAATGGATCTCTGTCTATAGCTAACTATAGGAGGAATAGCCTCACAACTAGTGTTTTCTTAAACCTTACACCTCTGTGGGCTTTAGCTCTTGCTTAGCGTTTCAGAAAGACTTTTCCTCCTCCTCCTTAACATCCTTTAGTAGGATGTTAAGCCCAATATTGAAAATAGATGCTTACAGCCTTATGTCAAGAGCAAGCTGAGTTCAGTCCTTTATTTCAAAGCACGATTACCATGGCACAAATATGCCAGGCGGTGGGTGGCGACGTCCTTTTCCCACCTTTTATACAATACCTCAACAGTGTGCCAAACAAGTGATCTAACCACCGAGTTATTTATTTGGTGATTGGGATGGAAGGGAAACATTCCCAGACATTCAAACCCTTGTGTTGAAGCCTTTCAATTTTGTAGGATGGAACTCAAGTTGAACTGGGAGAGAGAAAAACTAAGAGAGAGAAAGACAAAGGGAGAGAAACAGAAAGTATTTAACACAAAAATCATAATCAGTCCTGAAAGCAAAGACCAGAGCCTAAATGTTTTCATTTTTATACTAGTGCTTTAACCTCTAAATACTGTCTTCCCACTTCCTTTCCCTTTTTCTCTGCCCCTTCTCTTTCCACCTTTCTCTGACACCACTAGAGTTACTAAACTACTGAATAAAAGAATGGGGTTTTGATCTTTAAAAGAAACCAGTAACTGTTTTATTTGATCTCATGCAGTAGATTTTTTTCAGAGCAGGCCTCCTAAATCAGTCAGAAGTCAGAAGAACATCTACCATCACCTAGAGGAATTCAGTTATGAGATGCAGCTCTAGAGAAGAACAGAGGAACAACTTCAGGTGTCCAGGCAATTCAAAAATTGGAAAAGTCCGTAGACCTTGCACACCTCCAGGATGCGTAGCAACTGAGAAAGCAAGATGCAGAGGATGGTTTTAACTGCTTAAATTTTGCCTAAGTCTAACTCCCTGCTACACTGCTGTGGGAGATGGTTGAAATTAGTGTACCATTTCTTTAATCACAACCTATTAAATTCTTCCATGTGAATGACTGTAAAACTGTGAACCCTCTTAAACCTCTGTAGTCCATTGTAACCTATAGAGATAATGCCAGTGCCCGTCCTGTGTTTCAATCAAGCCCTCTCTGAGCAGGCACTCTGCCCTTCAAGTCATGATAATGCAATTATTTTTAATGGCTGCATAATTCAGTGTGTAATAAATAAATAAATAAATATTCAGATACATGATTAAAGTTTTAATGTATGTACTTCCGTAGTCCTGAGGAAGGGTCTTATTTCGCTGCTGGACCTTAACTACTTAATCCTGCATTAATCATTTCAGTGTAATTCAATTTATGATGCAATTTTAAATCCTGTTGTTTCCAACCATTGTCCTGTATCAGAGATTCCTGACAGAGAATCCTGATACAGCAGAACTCCAGAAATCTGAGAAATCTGTCTGGTCCCTGTAAGCTCCTGCAGCTGTTCTGGATCAGGGTTCTTCTTCCAAATAGATTAAAAAGCCTGCAAAGCTGTTGTTCTTCACTGTACCAAGTACTTAGAAATCTCTTTTGAAATTCTACAAGTAAAAGGGCAAAATACGGTTGGCAGGAAGGCTGGAAACCAGCAAAAATTAGGAGGAAATTTGGAATAGAAAACTTACTCCTGCTGGTCCCTAAACCAGCCCTGTGTGTAGCTGCTGCCCTTTTTGCCCATCATGAAATTTAGGAGTCTGTTTGCTCCCTGAAATCTTGAAATCTCTAGCCTCTTCAAGCTTTAGCAACTTTGTTAGGTTTTATTTCTGCAGCCAAGATGAAAGATAAGTGTCAAGAGAAATCTGCAGCTGTTTGTCAGAGTGATACAATCCATTTTGAGACATAAACTATATATTTTCTTTTTACAGTAGCTTGTGTGTGTGTGTCTGTATGGGTGTATATGTATATGTAGATCTCTTTTACATGCCTGTTTCTTTGTGAGGCCAAAGGATACCATAGATGAGGACACATTTCTGGCAATAGGCTGTAACATTAATGAAGAAATGAAAATACATGCGGAAAAGGGGAAGGAGGAGGGAAACACAAATAGTGGTCACTGGATCTTATCATTTGCAGAGTCAGAGACTGTACTCATGGGCAGGGAAGCCTCTGTGAAATATGTCTTCCTGAACGGCTTATGGTGATTCAAAGAGGTATGAGAAGTGGAAAAGAGAGAGATGAAGTAAATTATGCAGGTTGTAACAAGAGAATTGGAATTTGATTATAGAGGCTATATGAAATCATCAGTGAAATGTTCTGAAGGCTTCAACAAGGTTGCAAGTTTAATAACAGATTTAGCATGAAAGCTTTGAATGATGATAAGCAATGAAGCATCAGGAGGACAAACAAAGGAATAAAGTGCCCTTCAAGCATCACAAGACCTTAAAGTTTATGGCTTTGTGATATAAATAAGTTCTTCAAGAGACGTGAATGCAAGGTCTAAAGGAAATGTAAAATATTGCAGTATGCTCTGATATCATTGATTTCACAGTGTTCATATGTTAATGCATATGCATATGCTTCTCTATATATGTATGAATGCATGTATATAAAGCCAGCTTATAGAACTGGCAATCAAAGCAAATTTGAACACCAAATCACCCAGAGCAATTACATATAAGACATCTATTTCTGAAGCCAAAAATAACAGGAACAGAAATGTACTATTGGCTCTGTAATGGTTCAAACTCAAGGATATTCAATTACTTAGTGACAGCTGATTATTATATTAGATATGTCCAATACAAAACTAAGGGTGAGAAAGGTTTTCATGGAAACAGAAATGCTCAGCAGCAATTTCACTTCTAATTATTTTTTCAGCATTATTATTTTTTCCTCGTCTTAAAAGAGGGTGCTGTGTATTATGGGAGGAATCATAAGATTAACATCATTTATTACCTACTGAGAAATGGACCCCTCTTTTCCAAGAAAAGACAATTATAGAAAAGGTTATTTCCATTCACTCAAATGCAAGGAGAGTTCTGAACAGATCAGCTAGGTGGATGCCAGGCAGCCCTACAAGCTAAGTAACATCAGAGAGAAGGCAAATAGCTATGATGTTTTGCACTGTGACAAAAAAGAAAAAAAGAAAAGAAAAAAAGAACAGCAGGAAGTTAAAGCTCTCTATTCTTCTCTGTCTCAGAGAGTGTAGTAAATATGGGCCATCTAAATCTTGACTGATATGGCAGAACTGCAGAGATTCAAAAGGGTCTGATCTTAATAAATATCCCAAGTTTCAGAGCTTTGTGAGCTGCCAACTAGATAACCGGTTCTTAGGATGAAACTGTATTTTAAGTCACTTGCAGTTTAAGAGTAAATACAAACAGTATTTTGACAGTTTTCATGCCCTATCAGACTTAGAATGGTTTTACAGAGTGACTGCAAAGGCAGTCAGATTGTCACATATAATGTTTCTAGCTCTCCTTAAATGAGAACAGACAACATACAGTATAGAAACACTACAGCACTCTTATTTCCATGCTAATTCACTGGTAAATCTTGCATGTAATCCCTGAGATAAAAGCCATTAAATATTAGCAGTTTCTGAAAAAGTCTTTTATTAATGGACTGTATGACAAATAGTTCCTCCTGAATTGTCAAATGGGGTTAGAACCAGTCCCAGCCAATACGAAATCATTACTAAACTCTCATTTGTGCTGGAGATCGTAAGGGACAATAACATACTGCAAAAACATGCTGCTCTGAGAGCCCCACCATTTCAAATTGATTTCCATGTTAAATAAATAAATAAGTAAACAAACAAACATGGATATTCAAAAACAAAAAGAAAAAAGCTGGAGTGAAGTTAGAGTTGAAGTGCCACGGATTGATAGGTTTCATGTTTAATTTGCAAAGACATAGATTCAGTAAATATCTTGTGGGTCAATAAGTTGGAGAAAGCTTCAAAGCCCCAAGGCCGTCAGCTTCTCCAAAGAGTACATGGAGCAATCGGGTTCGTCATCCAGACGATCCACACAAGGAACGGGGAGACACTGACACCTATCTGACAGGAAACACAAATACAGTGGGACTCAAGGTAAGTGCCTGAAACAGGCATGCCAGGTGCCTCCTTAGGTGCCTGAACACCTGTGAATATCTGAGCCTTAGCTGCAGATTAGGTGACCGATATAGCTTAAGATCCAGTTACAGAAGCAGCTGATGCTTGTGTTTTTTTGCAGCAATGATACTGTATCTTACTCACCAAAGCTCAGACTGTGAAAGTCGAGTAATCATAACACAGCTATTATATTACCAGTAAAATTGATATGTTTGTTGTGTAATGTATCACAGCTGTACTACAACAACCCCATCCAGGTGGTGAATACATGGAAATTGGATCAAGTTCAGGTAAACATTCGTAGCTCATAATGCATTTATTCATCTTTAACTCACCTTTCTTTTATCTTACACTGAAGAATAATCCCTGGTATTGGCATTTAGCAATGCCAATATTAACATCGATTAGCATCAATTTCTAAGAGATAATTTAAGACCTTTATTAGCAAATTAAGCTGATTTTCTTGCATGTTCTTTTCAGTTAATGGATACTTCATTTTGATCTCCTGAAGGTGTTCTGGCGCTAGGAAAATATATGTATCTGCATTGATCAACAATTAAATTCTGCAAAAGCCTGGCTAACCCTAACTGAACATGTTTCAGAACACCTTTTTATCCACTCAGTGCTCCCCTCTAGCCCCTCATGCAAACTCGACATTTAACAATCTCTGTCTCAATAATTTTGCCATCTTGTGGGGCCAGTGGAATCCAGGCTTTGGATCCTGCAGGCTTTGGAAACAAAAATTAAAACCCTTCCCTTCACTTGCTGTGGCAAAACAAGAACATTTGTTTATCTTTAAAGTTTACAGTCTGCAAAATATTTGCAGTAATATGCACCTGCAGGCAGGATTTCCAAAAGTGCTAAATATTGGTTTACTGCACTTGCAGAGTCAGTCAGTGAGTTTTACTGGAGACAATAATGGCAGCAGACTGAGAGCATCAATGAATGCTTTTTCCAGTTCATATCTGTTTTAAAAATCCCCAATGCACATATAACATCAACATTCCAAAGAATTTTAACTTATTTGTTCAATAGCTACATCTTTATCTTATATCACTTCGCTGCATTTCTACTCCTAGCAAATAATATAGCATATATTGTGCTTTGTTTCTGACGCCAGTTTTCTCTTTGAAATGAACATCTGCAAACTTTGCACATCAAGGAAAACAACAATCCAAAAGTTTATTTATTTACCAAGCTATGTACCTTCTCCTAAAGCATGAACTAATCCAGAAACTCTCTTGTTCGTTGGCTGGTGCTGTTAAAGCCGTGGAGCCCAATGGCTGGGAAACTTGTTTATGCGTATTGTCATCAAGACTTAATAAAAGAAATGCCTTGAAGGAACGCCATGTCTTGCAGAGTCCTGCTATTGATTTGTGTCAAGTATACTCAGACCAAAAGAGTTTGAATTTTATATGAAATATATATTTCAGTGAGAAAGCAAAATTGTATTAAAATTAAAACATAATCTTACTGAAGAGGGATGTAGAACTTTTAATGGAAACACTTCATTGAAAATACAAACAGCAACAGAACTCTAATGTCCAACAAACATACTTTGCTACTGATGGAAGAATTTTAAAAGTTCAAACTATGAAATTAAAAAAAAAAGAAAAGAAGTCAGGTAACCTACCATACACCAACAGGATTTGACAAGATGTAAAGCGATAAGCCAAGACTGAATGCTTTAGTGAAGGCCCTGTCTAGTCCCTCTCCCAGTAATAACAATAACAGCAAAAAACCTCTCTACATTATAAGCGAATGAATGCATTTATAGCCACAGTTTTGTCCCTACACAGGGAAAAGAAATAAAAATTTCATTTGTGTCTTCAGCACTGCTACACCTTCCATGTGGAGGGTGATGGTATGATAACGTTACACTTCACTAATTCAGATGAACAGATAAATTGCTTTATATTTAAGCATAATAAGAGATGTAATCTTATCTGTAATCTCAGTGATGTAATCAAGTATACCATGACTGCCTCCTATGACTGGACACTGCTGAAAATGGCAGAAGAAAAAATATTTCAGGAAAAGATAAAAATGAATATACATAATTATCCTCATTTTGTGTTATTGGATGAAAATATTTTTGATGTAAAGCTCACTGTAAAAATGAGAGGTTTAATATAAGAAAAAAATCAGAGAAAATATGTAAGTGCATGGGTTCTTTTTAACCTGCATACTTCTTGCCTGGTAGCAGAGGTCTCAAAAAATAATATTCTCTTTACTAGCTCCAGTTCTCTGGAATCTCTGCTCAGATCACCTGTAGCTCTGGCATAATGTTGACTGGAATTAGCAATTTTTGCTATCCATGACATATCCACTGTCACGGGCAATGACATCAGCTACATATGAACCTCTAGAAAATACAAAAATACAGAGACATTTCTCTGCTGACTGTATAACTCCTCATTCCTTTGTGTCACTAGATCAGTGATATTAGTTTTTATTACTAATATAACTAGATCAATGTGATATTAGAATGAAGAACTTGGTGATGCTATTAGAAAAATAAACTTTTTTTTATTGATTACTTGCTGCCATTTTCCCCAAGAGTTCAAACAACTCTTCTAACGTTGATACTCCATGGAATTGCAATGGACAGGATATTTGATTCTCTTATTAATTAAAAGACAGAGTGTTGCCAAGTCAGAGCTTTGCCTTGCTCAGCTTTTCTGCTGTTACTGCAGTTGCAGCTGTTCTCTCTGTCATCCTTCTTCCCCGACTGAAACTGTGCTGAATTCCTGACCTAAATCTATGCTCTTTTCACAGAATCACAAAATAGCTGGGGCTGGAAGCAGCTTCTGGAGATCACCTGGTCCAGCTCCCCTGCTCAGGCAGGGTCACCTAGAGTAGGTTGCCCAGGACGAAGTCTAGTTGAGTTTTGAATATTTCCAAGGAAGGACACTCCACAACCTCTCTGTGCAATCTGTTTCAATGTTCAACCACCTTCACAGTAAAGAAGTATTTTCTTATGTTCAGATAAAATTTTCTTATGTTCAGAAAAAAAAATGTTGTGTTACTGCAAGTAGTTTAATCTTCAATGTCTATGTCCCACATTAAAAAAAAAAAAAAAAAAAAAAAAAAAAAGATTGAAGCATTGGTTTTCTGTATCACTGTCTCACTTTGGGCTTGACAGTGGTGGTAATATGTATAAACCACCATTTATCATTAAAAATTGCTTTTTGCTGTTTTTGATGATATTAAAACCTGCTCACAACTTCTTTGTGAGGAAACAAACACAAATGGATATTTTATTTTCTCAGCCCTACTGCTGTGATACCACATAGTAAAAGGCTTGGCAAAATGTGCTTGATTGGAGACAGACTACTGAAGACCAAAAGCCAATGCACAGCTGATCAGCAATATGTACTGGTCATAGATGATAGATGTTAGAATTACACCAGTGTACAAAAAGTTAGACAAGTCTTAAGTCTGTCCTTTAAAGTTTTGCCTTCCCTGCACAGATGATAAAATAGTTCTTTTTCCTTTGTGGTTTAACTTTAATACTTGTGATCATTATTCATATAGGAGATCAGGAACTGTTGTGAGGAAGAAGGCTAATGCAGGGATTATTTCCAAATTTCTGGTCAACAGTTTGCAAAAAGTACATACAAAGATACACAGTTTTTCTGATAGCTCTCTGAACAATGCACACTTGACCTATCCAGTTATCATAAAGCATTTCAAGCAAGGTGCCAATATTTACTAGGAAAAAAAAGAAATTTTCTGTCCTTTTTCTCTCTTCTTTTATATAAGAGCATTACATCTCAGGTACTATGGAGTAATATGGTAACATGGTACCCACTAGTAGTCCACAGTTGGAAAATGAATGTCCTTATGCCTCCTAGAATCTGAGTGTTTGTATTTACCGTTGCCTCTGCTTCCTGCATGCCAGCAGAGACACTAAGATTCTTCCAGAGACCTTTAATTTCCCAACTAGTCTGTGACACTCCTATATTTAGGAAGTGGAAGAGCAGGTATGGGGAATTATTTGGTAATCACTGGCAGATCAGTACTATGTTTAGTTTAGTTTATCATGTACAAAAACTTGAGGAATCATAGATTACAAATTTGTCATCAGCCCTGTTCTCTAAATGCTGTGATAATCCCAGTTTGATAGTAAAGAAATCAAGAATGCTTTACACTGCCAGAAGTACTGGGTAACTGAGGCAGAATTCACACCAATGCATGTAAGACTGATGAAAATGAAGAATTATAACAGACAAGATTGACATGAATTTGGCAGATATCATTGATGAATTTAAATGCCTCTTCCAAGTAGAGCACATCAACAGCATAATCATCTTGTAACCAAGGAAAAAATCCTTTACATACTACTCTAAAGAAGTGCCTTATATATGATTTTATGAAGCCTAAATACAGTGTTGATAACCTCTATCCATTACTCTTGAATAGATCCTTGAGCTAGACTCTTGGTATAGTTTTCAAAAACTGTCATCTCAGAATTGTTTACCAATAGCAGATAGAAGACCATGGATGTTGCAGGAGTTACTCATTCTGAGAATTATGTTTGGAGACATATTCTAGTGCTTCCATGCTATTTCTTTCATCTTTGTCTATGTCAAGCATACAAACTATATCAGGTAGCTTTAGCAAGGCTTCAGTTCACAGTAAGATAGGTAAAAGACATCCCTAATTCAGGGAAACTGACAGTAGGTGGGTTGCCTATGCTGTCTTGGCTGAGATAGCATGACAGATCACAATGTAAAGTGTAATACAGCTTGGATTATTTTGTATGAAAGGAGGGAAGCATCTGTAACAGATTCTTTTTCTTTATTCTATGAACTACAGTTATGGTGCCATCTTGCTATAAATGCTTTCCTAGATCTATGTTGCAAGCATTACAGCCCTTTCTGTGACGCTGAAATGTGGTTTGGCAAAGATAATGCCATGATGTTAATTGTTCTCTGTGTAACCTTCATAAAATTAACTAATGTTTTTTTTCAGGCTGCAGTCTGATGAATGCAGTCTGACCTCTGGGTTTCATTTCCATGGTGGAATGTTCTTTCTGCTCTTAACGTCTCCTCAAGTCAATCCATATTGTCCTCAACTAGAGTCATACACATAAGGGTGAATGAAGCACAAGTCCTTGTATCTGGAAGCAGATTCTCCTCAGTTGTTGAATAAACAACACTCTGTCCCATCTTGTTTGGTATTCAAATAAACTTCTCACTGATTGTTATTAACTTCTCAACAAATGTCAGATAACATACTTTGACAAAAGACTTTTTCCATGAGTGACTGTCAAAACTAATTCTTGACAAAGTAAGATTATCAGCTTTCCAGTCCTAGCTGATGATTTCAATTAATCCTTTGGTATG
Source organism: Dromaius novaehollandiae (assembly GCF_036370855.1). Lineage (NCBI taxonomy): Eukaryota > Metazoa > Chordata > Aves > Casuariiformes > Dromaiidae > Dromaius > Dromaius novaehollandiae. The sequence goes on along the minus strand of NC_088100.1, from coordinate 43,946,369 downwards.
AAAATTTATTGAGCCCTGATTCAGTTCTGAAGGTAGAGAATACTAGAACTTATCTGTACTTTTTACTTTAATGTTGCCTCCCATCTGTAAATCAGCCCTTCTCAAAACTGTTTGGATATTTATTGCTTCTGGTTTTGCTGCTTTCAACTCTTTTTTTAGCACTAGATAATGTATGACAAGTTTATCCTGGATATACAATAAATTTCCCTTAGTCAGTAGGGATAATGCAAAGGACTCCTTTCAAAGTCCTCCTTCAGTTTGTGATGGATGTGCTTCATGGCTGAACCTTTTATTTAGCAGCTTTCATGTTCCTTCATATATACAGCTGGTTTTGCTGTGGCTTGTTAATAGCTGGGATTAGCAAAGAGATTATTTTTGATGAATGCAAGTAATTCAGAGTGTTTAGCGTCTTAGAATGCTTGGATCATCAGTCTCACAATATTCAACACATTTTTTCTTCATTTTTGTTATACAAATGCTAACAACTTTAATGATAAAGTTCCTCTACAAGAATTATCTTTTCCCTGACATGGTGGAGGACCTGTTGTTCATCTTCTTCATTGCAGCATTTCACATTTCTGCATCCTCATGTAGTGTATTATATTTAATCAGCACTTCACAAGACCTTTGTCCTTTCAAGTGCATGTTTTCATTCTGACAGCTGACACTTTCTGCCTCATTTGTTATTGATCGACTTGGAATCTCTCACTGACTTTCTAAAAGTTTTTCTTTTGTCAATGTCATTGCTGTCTTGATCTTTTGACGTAAAACATACAAAAGCTTCTTCTTTCTATTAAAAACATTCTGCAGCATTGCCAGTGTTATTGGATTTGTGGTGGTTCACCTTCATTCGATCTTTTTTGGCTGCGTCCAGAATTGGAACAAGACTGTGGATCTGGGCAGCTCTCAGATCCTATGCTGGCACTTGGATTTACTGAAATTGTGTGAATTACACGCACCTTCCATGATCATCTGGGAGGATGTAAACTACCTGTGTCTTCACTGTTTAGTCTATGAATGTGATATTTATACTTCAAACCTGCAATAAAAAATTATAGGTATTGTAAACTAGACAAAAATAATCTGCCAGTATCATGTGAATAAGAGCAGTAGTAGCAGATGTAGAAACAAAATTGGTACTTTGGGATCCAATTTTAATTTTGGAGAATGTCTTTCTAAAATCACTTCTGTGTAAAGGTCATTGCATAAAACATATACTAGACATACAGATAAACTGGTCTCATACAAATTTTGCTACCTCTAATGATACCATTTATTGCCTCACCTCATAGAATAAATTACTTAGTTCACCTTTCTAGCAGATAAAAGTCAAAAGAGGGAACAGATTGGAAAGGAGGGAAGAACGTGTATATCAGCTCCAATTTCAAAAAACATTTAGAATTCTTCATAATCTACCATTTTTGGGCCATCACTCCTAGATCAAGAATGGGAAGATATAAACAATTTTTTCATTAGCTCTTACTTAAAGAATAACTTTCATTTAAAAATCCCACAGATAAAGTTTACAGGTATATTAGAAACAAGGACTCATAGATATATATTATATATTTTTTGTAACTTAGAAGGCCAAAATGGTATAGAAATCAAAGCCTGATGAATTATTCTAATTAAATTTGTAATTAGGAAATTAACATATAAAAGCAAACCCTGTGAACCATGTGATCTTAATGGTCAAAAAGAACAAGCCTTGACCTCCCCATGGGGAATAGGGAGTAATATCTTCAATGGAATAAACCTCAATGTAGTCCAGTATACAATAGTTTGATCATGTTTCTTTATCCTTTAGAAATACTGATCTCCAACAAATGGATAAGAATTTAAAAATCTGCCAATAAGATCTCCAGATGAGATCTTATTTACTTCATGCTTTACTTGATGTCAGCATCCAGAACTACATGCAAATGGATGCAAAGACAAATTCATGCATGAATAGCTTTGGTTAGCCCAGAATTTTTAGACAGGCCCAAATTCAGGAAGCCTGGCTGGTTACAGTACATCAGTTTTCCCTCTCCTACAGAAAACTGGCCAGTGTTCATCAAGACTTGTGACTATATTTACCAGGTCAGAACAATTTACTTTTCCACCACTGGACCTGTGACTAAGCAAAGATTAATTCTTGAAAATGTTCACAGAACATGAATTTCAGACTCTGGCTGCACATGCATCCTGAGATTTGTTTTTAATAGAAGGAAGGAGGAGATAGTATAATAATGAAAGGTGGTGGGAAGCCTCATTTGATAAACTATATATTTTCATGAAAGATGGAACTGGAGAAGGTAAGGGCTATGAGGACTAAAGTCCATCTCAAAGGGACTAAGGATCAACAAGACAAACAAGACTAAAAGACTTGAGACTTGTTTAGCCTCAAAGCAAAGTCTGAGAATAGGATAAATCTGTCCTGACATACTGTATTTGTGATCCCTCTAAGTATATCAGGAGAATATCATGACCAAAGGAGAAATGCTAAGAGACAATATTGGTGCAAGAATAAAATATGTATAAACCCTCCACTTAGGCTGAAAATAAAAAGTATATATATTCCTAGCCATAAGAATGGTGAGATTCTGGAGTCACTTTCCAGTAGGAATAATATGATTAGTTATCCTACATTTATAGAGATAGCTAGATAGATAGGCTTAATTTTGTTTGCAATGTTGGTCAGTCCTCTATCAAGCTGCAACAAAATGATACTTAGCAACATGGTTCTCAGAAATCAGTGTTTTGATTTGCCTGAACACAAACACGATGACTGAAAACTAAGGTTCTCACCAGTTATTCCAGGCATGTTAACATACTGAATTGTTTTTATTGCAAAACCAGAATACTCAGAAATGATGAAGGTCTCAATTATAATTAAGTTATTTATGGCTTCTGATTGACATGTGCAGGCAGTTGTCAGAGAACCCTGTTGATCCTTAAAACACTGGAATGAAGAAAGTAAATTAGTATTATAAATGCTCTGCTCTTAGCAACTGGAGTGCAAACTGAAGCTGTGACTCTTGGATTTTCAATCTAGAAAAACTGAGAGGTGCTGAATGAAAACAGATTTCAACATAGAAAATATTGCCACTTGGTAGTTTTGTAGCGGTTACTGTATTTATTCACTTACGAACAAGAAATACTTTAATTTAATACTTTTCCAAAATACATCATATTGCCTTTTTATGTCAGGGAGAAAGTAGGGAAAAGTTTATCACTCTGAGTGAATAGTTTCCAAGATGCCCTCTGAAGATAGTTACCCCCCTTAATATAGAGATATTTCAATCGCAGCTTCTGTGAGAGCTCATATTAGAGCAAAACAATTACGGAGCACTCACTATATTGTTTTTATGACTATTGGGAGACGGACTGTGCTGATGGAACAATAAAATGTCACTAACTGGCTGGAAAGTTCACATTTCTACTGGCCTGTTAACCTAAACTGGACTTCCCTGAATCATGCTTTTGAAAATATTTCCTACGCTGCAGCCTCAGAAGCAGGAAATATTTGCTTGGACTAAGAGGAGGCAGAAACTCACTTTTCAAAGGTTCAAATCCTGTTCCTCTTCCTTTCATTGCATTTGCTACTAAATTCCAAGGTGCATTACCTCCAAAATTGGGAAAGAGGGACACTCTGGTTAGACAGCACAGGAAACTAAGCTCCTAGTGTGCAAAAGTGAATACTCAGGAAATGGGTTATCACATCAGGTGTAATAAAAAGTTTTTTTCTTTTTCTCTGCATCCTATGCAACAGAAGGATATTAGGCAATGAGGTGCTATTATCGAGTAAAATGTGGTGTAATACAAGGTAGATAATACTAGAAAAGAAAGGTGATGTGCATGGGATGGGTCCTGTTGGAGAATTCCAGACTGTGGTGCTTAATAACTAATCTACCTCTTTAATGTCTTCTTTGTTTTGCATTAATAACGAAGGCAACGTCCCTCCTTAAGGTTCCTCTGTTTTGAACAAGTCTCCTTCCCTGATGCTGGTCCCCTAATTTATATCTGAATTCAGTTTATTTGCAATTTCAGTAATTCCCTGTTATATTATTTTTTTCTCCATGATGATGCTGTAAGAGGAAGGCTTTTGATAATACTTCTGATATGTTTTCATTTTAAAATGCAATATAAAATGAAATGTGTTAAAATGGTCATACTGAGAAGGAGTCATACAAATAAGAACTTTGTGATATCAAGTGCTGAACATGAAAAAAGGTAAACCATACGTGGTAAAAGATCATTTAAATATGATCTAACATCTAAATATAATCTAACATCAAAAGGATGTTAGATTATCTAAGACATCTGTTTCCAGTGTATGCAATATATTAAAGCCCTAATTTTTCTCATCTCAACCTCACTCTTCTACTAAGGCTATAGCCAGACAGACTTATACTGCTCTATTTTTTTCAATTAGAGGTGATAACAACATGTCAGCAAAACACCTGGATCAGCTAAAGCCTTTGGTGCAAGTGTAAAGGTATGTGTGCCAACGGCCAACCCTGAGCTGGGACACCATGAGCAAGACATACATCAACGTGACAACTACAGATAACAGGAGGAGGGTGCTAGCTTAATGGAACTGCTGACCAAAGTGGACATTTCCAGAACAATCATATCATAAACACCAAAGAAGAGTCAACAAAAATGGGGCCTTTGGGGAAAGGGTAAACAGGGGAGGGCTGTTTGCTTGGAAGGGGATGTGTGTGGTAAAAAGAAAGAACTTGAGCAAGGAAAACAGGTGGAAAAGGAAATCTAAGGAGCTGTCTGGGAGTGTTTGTTGAGCAGCCCTTTACCTCATCAACACATCCCGGAGCAGGATAATAAATCCATTGTTGCTCTGCCCATACCTGCATCTGACCTAGCTCCACAGTGCCTGGGTGCGTCCCCTAACACCGGAGGGGAACACCCTGAGGGTGGACCAGGCTTCTGAATTTCGTAACAATAGCCACTTTTTCTGTTGGCATGACTTGTTTTCCCTGTGGAAGCCTGCAGGTGCTATAAGGGTATCAAGAAGCATAGTTACAAGAATAATAGGAGCACTTAGCTAGTTTTAGATTACCAGTGCAGGATTCCCATTATGGACATAGTTTTATAGTCAGAGTTATCAGACTAGGGGGACCTAGCCTGCGTCTGGTGAAGCATTTCTCACAATGCCTGTGGGGCTGTGTTGTCAACTCTTTCATTTGTATCATGTATGATGGTTTATGGAAAGCTTGCTTCTGAAGATAAGTTTGACGAGCTATGGAGAAGTACTTGAAAGCTCAGGAGAGTAGTGATGGGTGGTTGTCTTTTAGAATAGGTTGTAATTGTTTAATGATTTGATTATATTAGTTCCAGTATAGGACAAGCACAAGGATAGTGTATAGCTTCACTGTAAAACCCTATAAACATTGAAATTTGCTTAGCACAACATATATTCTATGCAGAAGTATATGGTCAGAAGGCTGTGTTGTTTTATTTTGTTTGTACTGTACCAAGTCAGAATGGTGTTCAAGTGTGATTTATTTCTCTAGAACACTCCTTTCTGGTGAATGCCATCTTTAGGACTAGTTAAGAGGGTTATGTGAGTGTTCTCAGATCAAATGCTTTGGAGTGTCCATAAATCATGTTTCTGAGGAAGCTGGTTTTGTGGAGCTAAGTACATTCATCCGTAGTTATTCTATCAAATGCTAATATATAATAACATAGATCACTGTTTTCTCTCACAACAGAATCACCAACATCTAAATGTGCATCCCAGAATTTCATCTAGCGCACAAAATGGCCTCTCAGAAATTACTTGGATGAAACAACATCCCCACTGTGTACTAAAATGAATTCACACAATCGATTCAGAACATAAATACACAGCTACTACTGGGAAAACCTTTTTCACAGAAGAGCCACTTCATCTTTGACTGTTCAAACCTTGTACTCAAAGGATATTTATAAAATACTTTCAAAAGACAAACGTGGGAACTAAATCTCATAATTCTACCAAATACTTAAAATTATAGATCCAGCATAGACCCACAGAGACATTAGTTTTCTGGTGCATTAACTAAAACTCTCTCTTTCTGTTCTGATCCTGAACTAATTCCTTAATGTTTCATATTATTTTGGAGATAGTTCCTACTTTTCTCCAAAATTGGGGTCTCATAACCCTTTCATCTGTTGTCTTGCAAACTTCTCCCTCTGCTCCGTTTGTGCTTATCAGAATTCAGGATTATCAACTAGCATAAACAAAGTTCAGCAGAACTTTGTTCACTTGTTCTTATCCTGGATCTAACATTAGAATTTTCCGCTCATGTTTCCACTCTGGAAAAGGGACGGTGTTTTTTTTCTAGTTCTGTCAGCTGGACTAGTGAAACATATTATTTCTTTAATACAAACTAGCCTTACTCGTATCCTTAGACAACTGTGGAAACACCTTTCAACTTTTTGTCATGAAATACCTGTAATAGCAATTGAAGCTAACAAAGAACGCAGACCTGGTCATGGCAGTGTCTCTGGAAGCCCAGAGCCTTGCTGATGCCTGATTTAGTGCTGCATCTTTTAAACCTGCTTAGAAACCCAATCCTTAAAGGAATAGAGTTCTGAAAAATACAGTACTTTACCTATATTCCTGCCAGTTTATCTTCGACTTTGTCTCACTTCCATGAACTTATCTAAGAGTAGCTAATCCCTTTTTTTCACTTTAAATGTGTAAAAATATGCTTCTATTTTTTCCTTCACTGACTCTTGCTCTACATGCTAGATTGATTTATCGTTGGCTCACATTTTCCAGAAACCTCCTTACAGACAGAGGCCCACATAATAAATTCTTCATTGATTCAGGGATCTTTGGGCAGAGGGACATTACAGGAACAGCGCTTTAGACTGCAAGCTCTTTTCCAGGGACCTCTTGGTACAGATCTTTGTAAATATAAGAGGAAAAGTGGTCAATCTGTCTCTCTCCACACCACTACCTTTTTCATATGGTTTTCATTTGGTGAGCTAGTGTGCTGGATCAGTTGTGGTATATTCCTATAGCTTTAGTTACGTAAGTCTGAGGACTACCTCAGCCTTGTGTCAGTGGCTATTCCACATCTACCTAGATATAAAAGAGTATCTGGTCATTTGAGGAGACAGAGGTGGTTGGACACCTTCACACCCTAGAGTGTCATTGGTTTTAAAAGCTGGAGCTCTTTAACCTGCTAAGATGATTTCTAGGCTTGGTAAGTGCATGATCATCATCTGGCTTTCTTTTACAGTGAAATAAATGAGGGAATCCTTCAGCAAACAGCTTCCCTAGGAGAAAACTGCTAAGATATTGAATAGTTCTTACAGTAGCTGCCAACATAATGAAAAGATGCTGATAGACATCTGCTAAGAAAAACTTGTAAAGTAGAAGCCCAGCTTTAGGATACTGCAAACACATTAAACCACTGAATGTGAAATATGTCTGTGCTTCACAGTCAGGGAGGGCACTTTTCAAAGAGAATAGTGGATAGCATATTAGTGCTTTGCATTACTGTGCTATCAGCCAAGATGATTAGCACTTTGATCTATGTGCAATTATTACTAAACATTTAATCAAGGGCATTTTAATGCAGAAAGTGTGCTGGAAGTTGATTGTTTCTGTGTGTTTGCAAGAGTGGGAGGTCCTTCTACAAAATGTCTCATATATTAAGACTCTAACAACATTTGTAAGATGATGGTAGCTGTTACATAACACACCCTGAAGTGTGAAATGCAAAGAATGTTACATGAAGACATAAGCTAAATATAATGCAAACTGTCTTATCCCAACTGAATCTTTATTGCTAAGCCCCTGCATTATCTTATTCTAAAATGCTGTTAAATCTGCCTAGGTAGTAGTTTCACAGACTTAATAGAACTCTGTTTCTACCTGAAATTCACACAGAGGATTTGTGGAGTGTTTTGTTTTTGAGTCTCAATGTGGCTTGTTCCCTGGACAGAGGTTAGTGATGAGCAACTTTATTCTCCAGAAGTCATTGAAACATCCTACTTGCTGCTTGCCAAAGGGTTTTGATTATTGCCTGCCAGAAGAGCTTATTCTCAAGTAAGATGGCATTTAGTGTCACCACTCCCAATACAGCCCTTTCACTGGGATGCAAAGCACAGTCCTTGAGAACTCTGTAATTCTGCCTGAGTAACAGACTCTCTGACAGTTGTCAGTTCACCCCACAGAAAGGTTTATAGTAACCCTCCACTTGTCAGCTCACTTGGCAATAATGACTTAGCAAAATGGGGTTTAAGAAAAAGAATAATTTAACTCTATCTACCAAGGCAATAATTAAATATTCAATAATAATTAAATGCAATTAAAGTTAATTAGACTAAACATTTAATTAGAATTAAAACTCCAAGAAATTACAATTAAAAGATAAAAACAAAAAAATATTGTTTCTGCCCCAATATTAGCTCTTTTCAGCTGCTGGTACTGGATTTCTGTACAATGGTGTCTTTCAGGAGTTTGAAGTGAAGACAATGCTAGCTAGATTCCTCCGCTCTCCCAGCCCCTTTCCATGGGAATGAACCTCAAAGAACTGACCAGAAGTTTCTCTCTTAGCTTGTCAGAGCAGAGGAAATGATTTCAACAGATATTCTCCCCTGAATGTTGTCTCTTGGAAATGAACTTTCCAGAAAAAAATGGTCTGTGTTGTGGTTGTACTAATAACTTGGGTAGATCAAAGAGGCTGGCAACATAACCAGCCCAGAGATGGGGATGGGCTGTGAAGACGAGTTTGAAAACAAAGTTTTTCTTTTATACCAAATGGTTATTGGAGATGGTGCAGTGTCAATACTCTGGAGCTACCTCTCTCTTCCCTTGTTGAAGCTGGAATGAAACAGTCTTTTTCATTTGTCCTTTGCTAAACCTTGCCTGATTCTCTGACTAGTATGAGGACATCATACAGAAAAGCAGAGTGTGCTGAAAATAAAACATGACATACAACATGATACAAGAGAACGAGGTGCTTAAAGGGTGTAATATCTGCCTAAACCTTATGATTCAAAGACCATTTTCTGCAGACCCACTTGCAAAAACCAACAATTGCTCTCAGCCTTCTTTAGTAGTTTCTCCTCTGGAGATCCCCAAGGACAATAACAAAGAATACTGTTGTTTGATTTTAGCAATAAAACTACTAAACCTTGAAAAGGTAAAGGGCATTTGTGTCACATGACAGATGGCAGAAGAACCTGGTATTCTAATTCCCTTTCACTTTTATGGAAAACTACTGTGAGGGAGGTTGGGAAAAATGCAGTCTTCTACGGCATGTTTAATGCCCAAGAAAGTGAGTATTAACCTCAAGAATAAAACATACAACAGAAAGCTTTTCATTTTCACCCTGGTCAGGTAAAGCTATCCCGCTTTTAGCTAACAATGCTCAGCTGAAACCCATGCTGTTGATACTCTCCTTCCACACTGAAAGTATATTTTACAGTTCACTCTGGAAGTAACATAACAGTTAATGCTTTCTCTTGTTTTAAATTCACAACTGAGCTTAATCTGTGCTAATTACACTGTGTAGCCACAAAGTATATACAGTTAGCAGGTCTCCACTGCTGGTAAGATTATTGGCTTCCTAATGTATCAGCTGATATTTTTAAGTATGACCTGGTTAATGATTACTAGAGATGAAAAAGACTGTCCGAATGTGTAGTCTGTCTCTGTGCCTAAGCTGTAATGTTAGATATTACATGTTTATGAGTGCTTTGTCCAGTCAAATTTTCATATGGTGAGAAGGAAAGATGACAGCCAGGGTGCACTTTCAGTGCTGATCGGAGTGGCTGTTTCTGGATGCTATTCACTGAAGATATGGGAAAAGCAACAAAATCCCAGTCCACTGACTTCATCTACAGAGAACTGTCACAAATTTACTGTGTTTGCATGTATGTGATAACATAGAGATCATCTACCAGCCTGTGAAACCAGATAGATTTAAGCTCATCAGCATGTTTAATCTGTCTTTTATGCAGAGAAAACCCAGTGCAGAGCTGACTTCTAATATTGCTCAGATTTTTTCTGAAGAGTTTTATATCATTGGACAAAATAAATCTGAGATCAAAGAAGAGGCTCATCTACCCTGGGCAGTTATTTGACAACTAACTACTTGGGACTCGTCTTACCGGGAAACAACTATAACCGTCCTGTATGAGCAGTTCTCCATATGAATGCCTTTTCGTAATATTGACAGAAATGTTCAAAGGGTGTTTCTTTAATTTTTTTAAATCTCTGTTGAAATAAAGGAAACAAAGATTGTTCTCTTACATAAATGAGTAAGAGATACTAATTATAAATGTGTAGTAATAGACTATATGCTCTTCCTATATTTTTGGCACTGGCATAGAACGTCATTGTCACCTGCCAGGTTATTAAACAGACAGAGGGCAACATTACCGCAGCCCAGAGGCCATTTCTTCCTTGTTAAGCACCGAGGTGAAATGGCTTAGAAGTGTTCAGTATCCAGGAGCTCCGAAAGCATTCCTACTAGAGCTGCTAGCTTCTGAGCACTTTTGAAAATCCATTTTTAGCTTTAGAAAGGCTCAAGGAAAGATATATGGCATAAGAAAGAGGGAAAGCACTGAATTTTAGCTCCGAAAACAGGGAAAAACTAACGCAGACTTATGAAGGAGCTCTGACTGCTAATGAGATCACATCAACCACACTGGAAAAGACAGATCATCTGTTGAAAATAACACTACAAATGGAAGGAAGGCATAGCAATAATGCCCAGAGGCAGCTGAATCTTTAAAGAAACAGCAGATCCTGGCTGGTTGGGGACTGTGACTGAAGTAGCTCTGACTGAGGGTAGCAAATACATGATAAAGAGAAACAAACCTCTGCCATTAATTCCAGGTCCCAGTTGCATAAAACTGGATGACTAATTAGATTTTAATGAAGTTGAATTGTAATTTATTATATTTTAATTGTATTAATATACATTTTCATATGACATATGTCTATGAATTGTATTCAAATAGTACTTACAATTAAGAAAAATATCATGATGATCAATTCACCCTGACAATTCTGTAAATCCTCTTGATTTTATGGTACCCAAATTTTTGAATATGTTTGAGTTTTATCACCAAACCTTGTAAAACTAAAGTAAGTATATTTATATAGGCCCTCCAATGTGAAGGAACATATATGAATTTGCAGGCTGTAGTTGTATGGATAGATTCATAGATAGGAAATCAGAGAAGAGCAGAAGAAGCACTATGATCATCTGAACTCTGATATAATACAAGCCTTTAGATTTTCCTTAAATTAATACATATATTAACTAGGATATACCATTTAGAAAAAACTGATCAGTCCAATCTTAAAGTAAAGCTCACTATTCTTCAAAATGGAATACCTTCTTGTAATAACAATAAGAACAAATTCTTCAATAGAAGAAATTAAAAATGACTTTACTTTATGTGGCACTGTTTTTCATAATCTTAGTCATACAAAAATTGTCACTGAATTAATCACATCCCCACAGCTGGCGCTGTCATCTCCTATCTCATCTAGATACTTTCATCTACTTCTCAGTTCTGCCAATCTATCTGAAAAATAGTTACCTACAAATCTAGAAAGGTATAGTTACCAACAATCATGCTGGTCCATAACATATATTTATCATCCTTAGGAAAGAAAATTAATTATACTTGGCTTGAGATCTCACTAGTTTTACTCTTGGGAGGAAAAAAAAGTGGGACTAAGTATGTGGTCTTTTTTCTTTTTTAGAAAAGTCTTACAGAAGCTATTTATGACACATGAAGTTCTAATTCACCCATGAAATAAAACCCTGCAAACTCCTATTGTAGACAGATGGATAGTGCTTACAATGAAGTCAATGGCAATCTTCCCATTAAGGTATTTACAAAAGTGTAATTATCATTATTTACTTATTTCTAACTGAATTGGAACCTGAAACAATTCACCAGAATAAACGATCAAGGTGAGGAATTTGTGTTGAAAACATGACCAGTGCCTAAGTTTCCCAGGAGATTTAACTTTGTGTAAAGTTGGTAAGAAAAAAACTGTGAAGCAAATGTTACAATTTCAGATCAGAGTAAGTCTGTGCAACCTTTAACTCAAAAACACTATGACAAATTTTCTTAACATTTTGAAGAAACATTTTCCTTTGTCTCCATGGTAAACATGCCACTTTAAAAGCATATTTTGGGGCATGAAATAGGGCATATAAAATAAACTAGTGTCAGACTTTGACCCTGGTTCAGGGACATGCTTAGCACATCTGCAAAGTGGATGGCTGAGGCCTAAAAGGGAAGAGCACTTGGCGGGCCAAAAGACCATCTGAGGAATGGAAGCACTCTTTTGACATTTTGAAGAGGGAACATGGGATGAATGAATGACATCAACGGGCAGCATGGGCAACGTATGTTATTTTTCATTCCATCTGAGAGATTTTCTGCCTAAATCTTGGGGTCCATCATAAAACTCAGATAATTTTATGCCTGTAACCTTGTGTGAAAGTCTGGGCCAAGTAACTATGCTCACGGTAGCTGGGTAAGGGGTCACTTTAATCAAGTCTTCATGTCAGAATAAAAAATCTGAAAATTTAGATACCATATGAGCTCTAAATTTGGTCATTCTTGAATGCATGTTTAGGATTGTTAGATTGCTATTTTACAACTTATCCAAAGCAAAGAAAGACCACTGCATGTTTGCACTGTCCTTCTGGAGAGCCAGAAAACAAATTACTAATCAAGTAAATGCACCTCTGTTTCTATTTTGTTCCTGAAGGCAAAGGAGAAAATAAGCATGTTCGGTTCTTGCAATGCAGCAGTTCAATTATCTTTTGCAGTCAGTGTGCCCAAAAAGAAAAGCAGAAGTCTTCTTGCTACTCCTTTTATGAATATTCACAGAAGGAGATATTAGGCAAATAGTTCCTGATATTCAAGCTTCAAAGCACATGTTTGAACAAGACTAAGCCCCGAATGAGTAAAGGAAACAGCAACTCTTTTTTTTGCTAGGTATTTAAAGCATAGTGACAACCTCATCCTTCCCTGCTAAGTATCTGAAAAATCTCTTCTGGCTCTATTTATGTGGTGTCTGGCACATAGCCTTACCTGTGGCTGTTCTACTTGTTTGGACCAGACAGCAGAAATAATTCATATTTTATTTTTTAATTTTATTGAGGGCTAGTGAACCCTCTACCAAGAAAAGACAAAAATATGTAGGTGTTTTACTTGGAAAAATTTGTACAATTCTAGAAACTCCTTTTATTACCCTCGTTACTTAAAAGCATTTGATTTGAATCTTTCCTGAGTGTGTCCAGCAGATTTAGCACCTAGAAAACATGTCCATGTAGACTGCTTCAGCACTTAGTTTTTAATAATGTTTGTCATGCTAGCTTGGCAGGGGTGTGACAGGAGCTAACTTCCAGCAGCTGTCTGTAGAGATTATTGACCTGCATACCTTTTTGATAACTTAGACAAGCACTATTGAAAAAAATGACTCTAAGTATCCCAAGAGAACTTTAAAAAGATTTAAATTCCTTAAAAATCTCTACCTTGTTTATCAAAAAGTACAGAGGAGGAGGAAAATCTATAGGTAGGGGAAAAAAATGCAGCCATTGTACTATATTTTTTAATTTAATTTTCTTGCCCATATTCAGTGTGACATTAGAAGAGCTCTTCAATAATACAGGGTGATGCTCAGCCACTATCTTTGTGAAAAGGCCAGACTGTCTCTTAAGAAACTGCAAATAAGGTCTTGTATACAGCATTTTAATGGAAGGGTCATTCATATTTTCAAATACTGCTCTTTATGCAGAGCTCAGTGCTGTGACTTACTTGGAACACCAGAAGTTTTAAAACAACACTATGATTCATGCTTTTATATTCATTTTCTTCCTGCTTTTCAGCTTTTTTCCCTGTTGCTTTGAACATTTCCCAGTGTTTCTACATAATTCTCTATAATTGTCATTCTTCTTAAAGCATTCAATAAACTAATGATTGTGTAATTCTCTGCTCATTTCCCTTATTTTAATCAGCAAATTAACATTGTATGAAACTAGGGTTAATTATATAATTCTACTAATTTGCCTGTGTGCAAAATATGGATAGATCTCAAAATTTGTTGACAGAACATGAACGCTTTAAAATCATGCATTAAGTGAATAGTACTTGTGTACTGCATTATGCCATATGGGTTGTGCTTACAAAAACCACAAAGGACAATGCATGTTTAACTTCTGGTTTTCTAAACGCAAAATGACTCAGATAGTCTATCATCTTTTTATGTAACAATAGCTGTGGACTTGTAAACAAATACCGATGTCCTCAGCTTCATGTACAAGGATCTGTCATGTCATTAGCACTGCAGTATTAGTAGCTATGACGCTGAGAAGAGGCTGAAGAACACAACACATTTTCAACACTCAGACTACTTTCCTGTAGAAACACTGGGGGAATTGTTCTGCAGTGGTCTAAAATACGGAGGAACTACAGCGCTTTTTGGTGGCCTCAGCAGTTCTCCTCTATTCACTCTATTTCTCGAGGCAGTGAGTGCCTCAGCAGGCTCTACCACCTCCTTCCCCCTGCTCTAGGAAGCCTGTGCTCAGGCCAGCTCTGAGACGGTGCAGCTATGTGGCCTTGAGGCAGGCTGCTTGAGAAGAGTCTTCTCAAGGGTGATGAAGAGCTGTGAGCAGCCTTGTTGGGCTTCACTCTGATAATCCAGCTTCACTCAGGAGCTGTGCTGAGACTCATGTTCTTGCCCTTAGCCCCTGCCCAAGCTACGCTGCAGGTTGCCTGGGCCTGGCCATGCACCTTGCTGCTCCAGACCTGCTGACTTGATATTCCAACTTGATCTCAGATCTGCCTCATCATCATTGACTTGTCCGGTGATCGCTGGACTCTTTGCTGACCCCTTTTGCCCACCAGCCTGCTCATCTCTTCTTGCTCAATACAGTGGGGCTGCACCCATGCTGGTGAGGATGTTGCCCTCCCTGCCTTTTTGCCACCCGTGGCTCCCGGCTCAAATTTCCTTGAAGAGCAGACCAGTCCTGCTGCTGCCTGATGCTATATGACACTGGTTTATGACAGCTCGGGACCTCTCCCAGGAGAACCCTGTCACAATCCTCCTGCAAGGTAAACTGAGTTGACTTGTAAAGGAGTAGGGGCGACTCAGTACTGGACCTCTGGAACAGTGTGACCCACAGGACATTCCCAGGATTAGGCCCCTCAGGTACATTTTATGAGACCACTTCTTTGGGTAAATGCAAATGTATTTGCAAGGCCTTTACTTTCTGAAATATATCTCTCCTATTTGAAAATACAGTAAATAAACATGTATTCGATACAGATCAGTAGAGATCAAGGTTACAAGTTACAACAATTTTCTGTTATAACTGCAGAATACAAATAAGCAATATGTAAACTCCTCAAGGACAACATTTAATTATGTTGCACACCATGATAGATGGGAAAACTGAACAAGCTCATTTTAGCTCTTATCTCTTAAGCAAATTTAGTACAATGACTGGCAAAGTCCATTGTGTTGCTGGAGAAGATAGCAGATTAAATCATCTTGAACTTGTAAATTAAGCAGCACACATTTTAAAAACAATGGATCTGTATTAGGGTGACTGAAAGAATGTATTCGCTTCACAAACATCTGCTTTGCTATATTATAACTTAAACAAAATGAACCAAAAATAATAAATAATAGGTTCTAAATAAGCACATCTATAGAGTAACTTGACAAACAGAAATTTGCCAGGGAGCGAAAAATATACAGAGAATTATCCCGAATATAGCCAGAAGATTTCATGATTTAAAGGTTAGTTTCCAAACAAGGTATTGGGTATTAGATTTGTGGGTTCATAAACAATGAAAGGTAGGAAGAAGAAAGAATTCAGCCCACAAGGTACTTGGAGTTCAGATTTTTTGAGAGTGCTTCTAAGCCATGCTTAGTATTGCAAAGGATATAGTATGAATTACTGTTTACTGAATTACTGAATTCTGTTTGGATCAATGGCTTAAGATTTTTCTTCTTCTGAAGATTTTCTTCACAGGATCAATAAAATTGTTCATTTTTAAACTATCCAAAAGTAACTAATAGATTTTTGCCTGTGTTGCTGGATTCAAGTAAAAATTCATTTCTGCAAATTTTCCTTCTTCTTCTGTATAGGTGGTAAATACAATGGTACTTTAGAGGAATTCAGAGAGAACCCTGGCTTGAAGGCTTCAGATCTCAGCTGCTCTGTTCTTTGGCTATTCATGTATTTTATGAGTTGTTCCGAAAACATACATTTTCATCAAAGATGTATTTTATTAACTTCTAACTGGCAATTTTCAGTAAGTATTTGACTGTTCAAACTGCAATTGGCCATACACTTTGTTGCATGTCATTTCTGTTAGCTGTTTACAAAATAAGACCCTAATTTCTTAGGCAAATATTCCAGCATGTGAACATTACAGTTAGTTTATTTGACTATCTAGACATATGATTTCTACTTTTTCTTTCAAAAAAAATGTAAATTAATACAGAAAACAGCTATAAAGAGATAAAGAGATTCAGGGACAGACTTAACACAAGTCTTTAAGCTATCTGAGTGATCACTACTGGAGAAGGACTGATGAAAGGTAGGATAGAACTTTTTATGTCCAAAGCATGCTGCATTTCCTTCCTAGATTGTTTGTTTTTATTTTGATACTCTTTGTTTTTGGTCTACAAAAAACATCTTTAATATTTTTAATTAAACATCTATGTGATTTTTTTTTACCACCTCCTGAAATAATATGAATCTTCTTTTCTAGCTGGTAATGAGAAGAAATTAGATTATTCTGCTCCATTTGATTTATATGAGAGTCTCCACAAGGGTGTAGCATTACAAGGGCTATGATACAGGTACAAAAGAGCCATTCATTGCATTGCCACACAGTAAAAAAGCAATTGCATAAATATTCACTACATTGCATTTTTTTACATAAGAAGAAGAATTCCATCTGTCACCCTCACCGTAGTTTACATTCCCAGTTTTATGTTCTCTATTTTTAAGCAAATAGTGAAAGTAACATGCCAACAGCATAAAACTGCATAGATTGAATTTAAACTACCCAGGATAGCATGCTGTCTAAACTAAACTCATGTAAAGGAGAGTGTTTAGAAATAGAATAGCATTCCTATTCTCTCCTCCAGTAGTGATTTGTGCTGACATGGTAACATCAGCTGAATCCAAGGGCAAGATTTTCTGCAGGCTCCTCGGAGCATGCTGTTTTTCAATTTTTGAAATGTTCACAGATCTGACATGGTTATCCCCTGAGTTTCCTGGTAGCTATGCTACTGCAGAAAGAACCAGGCATTTATACAATCTTTAGTATAGAGCAGAGAGAACTGCTTTGTAGCTCTGCTATATTCAGAGGAAGGATTTACTGAAAATTAGTACCTGTAATAGAAGCCCTGAAGCCCTAGGTGCCTTGAAGGCCTGCTGGAAATAGTCTTTGGCTCAGCATAAAGGTAGTACTGACATTCCCTAGAGCCCAGCATAATCACAAACAAAATATTCTTATGTTCTTGACAAAGTACATCCAAAAAAAATCAAACTGCTCCAGATCTCTTTCTTCGCTGAAGGGACAATGGCCTGCTCGAAGGCATTATCCACTTCCTCTTCTTGATCAGATGGCCTATAACATTCTCCCTCCATGATGTCTTCGATAAAATAACCAGTTATTGAAGAAAGGCCCAGTAAATAACCTAGCTACCGCAATCCCTTGTAAACATTCTTCCTATCTCTTTATAACCTAATGAATCTTGACATCTTTTTTGCACTGTGACACAGCATTAAGAGGGAGGGGAGGTAAGTGTCCTTCATTAATTTAAATGACTTGTAGTGCAGTACTAAAGATGTATTTCTGGAAGGATGTAGGTTAGAGAGCATTCTCAGAGAAGTTGGTCCTCCCACTTCCTTATCAAGTGTTTAACTAGTAGGCTACTTCTGAAAGGGAGGGCAGTTTTCCCTCTAGTCATTTTCTAAAAAGAAATAAGCTGTCATAATCATGTTTTTTAAGCAGCCCAGTTCCTCTGCTGTGTATTTGGGATGCTCTGAGATCCCTGCTTCTGATTGATAGACACTTGCTGGACACTGAACCAAACTGGACACTTAATTACTTAGCCATGCCATTAGTTGAGTCTGGTCACATAAAAAAAGGGGAGCTCTGGACACTAGAGGAACTTTGAGTTAAAAAGGAAAAAAAAAGAAAAAAAATGTCCACAGGTTCAAGACTAAGCAGCTGCCATTTGGGTGGAAGAAGGGGAGAGGAGTTCTGGTTGCAGTTTTGAATTTGGTGCTTAACTCTGCTATAGAAGCCATACATCCTGTTTCTGCATTTTATTCTAAAACTTTGTCTACATTACAGAGTTTCAGCCATCAAGACTCTGCAAGTACACTTGCATCTGAAAAACCCTGGCTCCATCCCAGCATGGATGGAAAGTTAGTAGAAGCTTTTCTGCCTTTTTAGGACTATGACATAAACTAAGATAAAAACAAAATAGAATTTTTGTCATAACTCTGTTCTTGGGAGCTCTAGTAGCAGCATGATGCCAGTTAGATGGGTGAACTTATCATATTCCCAACTACAAACATATTCAGGTTGGTAAGAGCTCTGTGGTGTTGACCTCATCTATGCTCTTGATAAGATGATCCAGTGGCTCAGAGAGGCACAGAAAAAGGAACATGTATTGAATGGTCACAGTACTATCTTTTTTTAATAAAAATATTAAAGGAAAACAAGATGAAAGGAAGAGCTGTCCAGAGTGGAAAGTGCCCCTGGTCATGCTTAAGTGCAGACCACATACACAGTTGTCCTGAGAGCTATCTCTAACAGTAAAGTGGAAAAGGCTGGAATAGGTGCTGTCATTCTGCCTACAGGCAAACAGGATTTAAGCAAGCAGTGAAATTCAAATGGAAGAGAAATCTGTTTCTTGGTGTCAGCTACATACACCAGAAAGAAGAAAGGGGAGAGAGAAAGATACAGATTGAGCCTGACACTTTGAAAATGTATTTGGGACATGTAGGCAGTATGAGGAGAAGTAAGTGTTATCTGTAACTAGGATGGCCGTGCAAGCTTAGTCAGTCTTAGCAGTGATTCCCAAGTATGCAGTCCGTTAGCCACCCCTCCACACACATGCACGCACCCACGCACACACTTGACAGTGAACATGAAAACAAATTGCAGCAGGGTGCTGAAAACTGCTAAACCATCCTAAATCATGCAGGTGTTCAAGGACAGGTGAAAACTGTATGTTTCAATGACTGGAACAATGATTATGGCTAGCAGTCCTGACATCTGTATTCTGTCATGCTACAGTGGGAAAAAGAAGACTTTGCATCTGAGCAATGTGACTGAGACAAAATAAGAAGTGAGGTGCTTCAGAGAATGTATGAATGTAGAGAATACAGAAAAGGTCATGTGAGCACTCCTGCTTATCCTTCCTGAGCCTTGCCCTCGACAAAATTGGCTGACCCCATATTCAAAGTGGTGAAAGGAACGTGCTTAAACACAGCAGCACTAATCTGACTTTGAAGCAAAGCGTACAGGAGGATTTCAAATGCTATTGTAAGAATAATAAAAATATGAAATAGCACAAGAGACAGCTTAGAATGTCTGAGGGATTCAAACCCTTATGCTCCAGGTTATATATCAATTACTAATTGCCTGGATTAAAAAAGAAGCTTCCTGGAGATACATTGTAGTATAATTATTCATTGTATTACAATTACACATGCTTATTATTGTAAGGATATTGTGAGGAATCTGTACATGTACCCTTAGCATCTAGGACAGGCTGTATACAATATTCATGTGAATTTGTTTTTTGCCTTTCCCTGTTTGTAATGTACTTCTGCTGTACACAGGATAAGTTTTTTTACAAAGCAAAACTCAATCATAGAAAATAATTATTCAAGCAAACAGACTAGGATACACACTTTGGACACAGAAGCATACCATTTTCATTTAAATTTTCAAATTTACATTTTGGCGTTTTATAATCTTCTCTTTTTTTAAACATCTGGCAGATATGCGTAAATTGTATACCATCAGGAATGTGAAGACCACTCCCAGACCACAGTTCGTAGTCTCTCAGTCTGAGAGTATTTTGAGCTTCGATTGGAATGGTTATGTAAACACTTGATGCCAAGTATCTGGTTTTACTCTGAAACTCTGCTGATGTCTCAGGAAAGGGAATAAATTTGGTTCTGATCTGCTGCTTTTCTCTTAGCTAGAGGAAAGACTCTAGTGTCATAGTACTATATTTAAATATATTTCAGGATTTACTGCCTATAATATGCAAATGTTACTTTCTTGCTATTTGCATTTGTTGTACCCTTAAATGCCAAAACTACATTAAACATGATCCTGCAAATGTTGCTCAGCTGTTCCCAAAGCCAAAGAACAAGGCTGGGCATATATTTAAAATTGGCAAAAACCCTGAGGTCATACATAGAAGAGCTGACCTTTTATGATGTAGAGAGCATAGTAGGATATTCACTAGCATTCAAAATGCTATCTGGAGATCAACAAATTGATTAGCAGACTTTGGAGATAGATAACTTAAAATTTTGCATCGCTCTTCCTGGTAATCTACTGGGATGATCTGCAAAGGTAAGGGTTACTTTCAAGAACGATGGTTAAGTCATAGAACTCTGCATTATTATACATTAGCTCAGAAATGACTGCTATAAACACCACCAGCCGATCAGTGTACTGGACAGCCAAGAAATCTGAATGTAGGTATCTAGACTTACATACTTAGATCTTATCTGAAGTAGTTCTATGTCTTTTAAGTACACTGAATTTACTGCAGTTCCTAAACACCTTGTGCATATAATCAGTGTGTATACTGGACTGTAGCAGAAGGGGATGTCACTAAGGAGCTCTCTTCTGCTTTAACCAGGTAAAGCTAAGATGGGAAGCTATATTTTTTCTCTCCTCTCTTCCCAGTTCCTCATATGCAGCTTTCACTGCAATAACATCTCCTTTCTGTGAATCCTTTCTGTGAAGTGATTAGTGAAACATGACAGAGAATAACATGAACATATAGTAATTTCTTGACTACAGTATAGAAAACAACTCATTCTTCCAGTTGTTTCTTATCATTGTTACTTTAGGATGTTTTGCACCATCCATTGTCCAAGCACATCTAACTATGTTGTCTAGAGTAGATGCCGAGGCCCTTGCTTTCTTGAGGAACTCCTGAGAACATTTAAAGGAGTTGTGAGTTCCAACCATGGGTGCTAAGGGCCTGTGTAGGAGCAATTTTCGGGGAGAAAAAAGGCATCCACAGCCAGTCAGTAGGAAATATTAAAAATGGCATGTGTCTGACCCAGATGTGTAAGAGAAAGTATTTGTGGCCTTACTTTGCTATGAAGTACAGTGGTCACTGAATTTTCCTAGGGGTTTTGGCATTCCTTAGTCTGAGAGATTTCAAACTTTTAACTCTCAAAAGACTGCCATAACTCCCTATCTTGTAAGACATAGACAACATTGATTCTCTGGCTCTGTGACATGAAGGCTTTCTTGGCTACAGAAGCTATTTTTCAGATCTTGAGATCTGTCCTATATCATTCGAATGTAGTCTATACAACAAGAATGAGAATGAAGGACTCCATCATCATCAGCAACTACTCTCATTGCTTGAATTGTTTGACCTTGTTTTAAAAGAAATGACAAATACATTTGCTCTCAAACCAAGGTATATCTATAGTCTGGCAGTTAGAACAGGCTCCTGGGAAATAGGAGAATGGATTTTGAAGCCAGATGCTCAGAAGCAGCTAGGTATCTGGGCTCTCACCTCCTGTTTGAATGGTGTGATTACAACACTTGGTAAAACTGGGCATCTCTTCTAGGACCTGTGTTGTGTGTTGGACTGAACAGCTGTGCCCATACCAATAAACAAAATGTACTCACAACCACTGTGTGTTGCTGCTGCTGCCAGCTAACAGAGAATGGCCCATAGCCATGCTGTTAAACTCTCTTACCATTCAGAACAGATTCATAGCCAAACTGCCCTTTAGAAATGCCTGTAGATCATCCTGATAGTCAAACCATGGCCAGGAATTGTTGGGGGTGTCGAGGAGGTAAGCATCAGGAGGTAGTAACTAACACATGCCAAAAGTGTGCCAGGGCCATTAACACATTAACAGCACAGATGATCCATTTGCAGTGCCTGGGAATATTTCCTAACATCATTTATTTTACTTATATGGATGTAGCCTCAGAGGGCAATTTAGAAATGAGAGATTTCAATTTTTCTCCTTTGTCTATAGAGAGGGTGCAGGGAAACTAGGCTTAGTTAGGTGTTAGACTAGGAGTTATGAATCCAGGCCTAGCTTCCTACCTGGAACTGGGACAGCAGGCTGGGATATTCTGCAGCATACATGGGATCTCGAGTTTAAATGCCAAAAACATTTTGCTGACTCAGGCTGAAGATTTTAAGTTTTTTACTTCTACACACACTTGGAGCTACCCAAGTCCTGACAGGACCAAGCATACGGCAGAAGCACTTGTGCTCAGTTCATGACTGTGCTTTGTCAGAATTGGAAACTATCTGCTATCCATGATTGGATTTGGCAGATGTTTTCTGAAAACTCTATCACATGCCCAACATATCAGCCCTGATGGCAGATGTTGTTCTCTCTTTATGCTGAATCTCTGAGACAGCTTTTGCAGACCCTGCAGAGCTTTGTGCCAAAGCAGCCAGCCTGAAGTTCTGTGACTGTAGTATAGACATACCTCATGGGAACTGCAGGTAGAATGCTCTTCTCATCAGTCTTTTCCATTCATTTTACTAGACAAATGGATTAACCAACTCTGAAATACTCTGAAATAAAGGTCTCCTTGGGTAGCAAGCTGCCCTTAACTTACTGGCTTCTATGAGAATTGACATTGCTCTGGATCACTAAGAGCATAGTCAGCACCTTGCAGTGCTGTGCCCTAAATGATCACTGTGGGTGTGAATTGAATGCAAACACAGCAAGGCCTGTGGCATTATGAAATTTCTATTGTGGATATACTTTTAAAAGGTCTTAAAGAAGCAAGTGCAATCTATTACAACATATGAGAAAATCAGGCATCTGTTGAGAAATATAACATCAATCTGGACGCAGGAGCGTGGCTTCAGATTCACATCTGACAAAGATCAGTGAGGAGAACAAATCTGTAGCTGATGATTAAGTAAGTAATGAGCATTTTGTTTGTAACAGAGTGAAAGACCTTCAAATCCAAGGTCAGTGAAAACAGAAAAACACATATAATTATTAGGGGCTGTGCATATGATTGTGACAGAGTGATTACTGGAAAAAAAAAAAACACAAGAAAACTTAAAAGACCTGAAGTTTCAGTCAATAGCTATCACAAGAACTATCTACAGCTGAAGTCTGTTTTTACATACACTTATACTTAAATAGGCATTTTCTACATCAGTCAGCAGGGAAAGTGAATATACTATCATGAAAACAACCTATTCCAAGGCTGTAAAGACAATATTTCAAATAATCTTGAAAACCTTGAATTAAATAAAGTTATCATCAATTCTGACAATAAGTGTAATAGCAGTACCATATAACATTTTGAATTAGCTAAAGCTCTAGTTCAGAATTTACAGAATAGGCATTTTATTTATTAACCACTTTTGCATTTAAATCAATAACTATTTTAATTAAGGCAGCCTAAGAAAATAAAGAAAGTTGACTCAATTTTATTTTGTTTCTAGAAAATCACAGTTACAGCTCAGCAAATATGATGAGAAAGAATCCATTATCAGGATGTTTCCCCCAGTCTGTCCTTACCTTTCCCTGGTACTTACCAAAATTTGATTTTAATGATGGGTTGTACCTTCATGCATTTATTTATTCCTGTAAGCTTGGTTGCCTGCCCAGCAGCAGGGAGTGAGTCCCTTTCTTCTATGACCACTTGCTTAGCCTTATCTCAACTTAGTAATGGCCCAGATTTCTAGATGATTTCTGCTGAAAAAAGCTGATGAAGTAGTTTGAGACTGCTCTCCCCATATGCCATACAGACAGGTAGCTGAACTATAGAGCTAAGCACATGGTAAAAAGTTGACCACAACCACAGAGACTGTATCTATACCAGCGACCTTAGAGTCAGAGAGGAGGCTTTTTAAATTATTTTTCTTACCATGTTTTAAGTAGTATGACTCAGATTGTATCCATATAGCTCAACTCTCTTTTTCCCCAAAAACACTGTGGTCTCATTCGTACTGACTTTGTGAGCAGTCTTTGGCCTGTGCTACTCCCCGAACCATGTTTGGATATTGTCTGGAAGAATTTTAGGTATCATGGACCAAAACTGTGACAAGTAACATGCTAAAATTTAAACAGTGCAGATGACTGCATGCCACTGCACAAGCTGTCGATAGTATGTTTAATGGTATATTTATAGTTAGTAAGACACATAGAGAACTACGATATTCCAAGTCATAATTCCTTCCTAAAACAGGTCTTACAATGAAACAGTTATAAATTGGCTTTTGGGATTGTGCCTGTCTGTCTACTGCTACACGAAGAACCCCTCAGTCCAGTTTTGTAATCACCAAGTGCTGCAGCTTCTGTACGTTCAGGTTTTCTTCATACGACAGTGAACACTGAAGTCTCCATCAATATAGAGAAGGATGCAGCTGAAGTGTGTAGTCAGACCTAGAAGCTGGGAAGTACCCTGGCCCTTCAGCAGCAACATAAACCTATTGACATTGCAATGGTTTCCAGTACAATAATCTAGTACTCAATCACAGAAAAAAACATCAAGAACAACAACAAAAAAAACCTTTAAAACACAGAGACTAGTTTTTGATGCAAACACAGTGTTTGTAAGAAGGCTCCTCAAGGCAGTCAGATGTTCCTGATGTCCATGAATAGGATTACATGCAAGCCTAGGTATCTGCTTTTATTTAAGTCTCTGCAAAACCACAGTCTGACAGAACCAAGTTCGGGCAAATTGTACCTACCGCATTTACATGACTACCTCCAAGAAAACGAGACAAACTAAACAGGCTTCAAACCATAGTCTGTAATGAGTCCACTCATTGTACCTTTTTCCCTCTCTTTTTTCCCTTAGCTCAGTATCAACAGCAAAATGATATTTTCATATGCTACTCTCTGCTTTGCAGGATAGTTCACATATGGTAGACTTTCAGTTTTTGTGCTCTGTTTATAAGCCAAAACTTCACTGAAGATTCTCCCAGCAACTGCCCTCATTCTCTGAGCACAGACATGACAGAAAGCAGCATAGACGGCAAGGTCTCATATTACTACATTTTTATTCCTTTTACAATGTAAAACAGACCATTTATCAGTATAGTCTGAAGATTTATAAATAATATAATGATAATTTGAGGAAGTTCTCTATTTATTAGATAATAATCACATTCAGGTTAATCTCTGAGGCCAAAAGCCTCAGAGTTTATTAGCGTAGGATAGGGTTATTACTGCTAAATTATCTGGAAGCAACCTCAAGCTATCATTAGGATGAAATTTTAATTAAATATTCAATTGCAAATGACAGATTAAAAAGACTAGCATTAAATGAGCTATCAGATTAGAAGCAAAAAAAGTAAAATTTGGTTTAAACTGTAATTCTATTTTTTGTCTCTTTTTTTGTTTTCTTCTTCTTCATGTTTTTTGCATTTATTTTCCTTTGCTTTCTCTCTTTTTATTCCATTCACCTCCCTCTACTTCTCAACCTGATTTGAGCCCTTTTCAGCCACAAAAATGTAATATATTTGGAACGAGATATTCACATCATGTACTTTGTTCTAAACCTTCTCCTGAAGGTTTGTCTTCACCAGTAACTATGTGAAGAGCCCAGGAACCAATATTTTGAGTTTCTTCATAACACCATTTTTAGAAACATAAAATGAAAATGATGCAAATATTCCTTCATTATTTATTAGAGTTGAGATGGGACATTAAGGCTGGGATTTCCAAATAAGAAGAAATGTTGCCAACAAACAAATGCTATTTTGGATAGTGTTGTTCATCTGTAGATCTCACAGTGCTTCATAAAGAAGAATCAGTATTACTAGTATCAAATGGCATAGCTGAAGCCTGAGGAACAAAACAGGCAAATGCCTTTCTAAAAACTTTGCTGAAGATGTGTCCCAGAGTCAGGAACAGAGTTCTCAACTCTAAATTATCAGTCTAATTCCTCATATACTAGACCCAATATCCTCTCCTAGCAAAGTAATATCATAGCTGCTTTGCTTAGTAGAAATGTATAAAGAAGGTCAATATGAGTCTTTTCTTCTCAAAAGCATGTAAGCATTTTGAAGAATTTGGCCATAAACTATGTGTGCATATCAATGCGTGTATGTGTTGTATATGTGTGCACGTGCACTATTATTACATTTTCCTTTTCTTTGTGTAATGCTTTGATTGTTCCAACCGTTAGGAGGTGAAAGCTCAGCAAACATCTTAACATTGTGGATGCAGAGGATACAGCCGAGCAACAAGAAAGGTCACAGTGTCTTCATGAGATATTATGTACTATAGAGATACATTATGTAAATAAGATATCACAATCAGAAAAAAAGAACTGCATTACTTATGGAAAAAAATGTATAGGTGTGCATCAATATCTGTATAGAATGTCTGTGTTTCTCTGTATAGAAGTTCTGTGTTTGATTGGTCTGGACAATTCAAATCAGTATTGCTGATGATACACTTAAGCAGAAATAAATATAGTTCACTTCTGTAACAGACTATACTCGCGTTTTGAATGTTTACTTGTCTTTTTGCTAATTTGCAGGTTTTAATTATGTGTGATGAGATATCCATTTGCAAGGTTCTGCTAAGCTCAGTGTATTCCTCTTTTCTGCATTCTATTAAAGAAAGATAATACTAAATGGTCTTTTGCAAGATTTTTTTGAGAAAAATCACTATATTTTGGAAGTGAAATTATGTTAACTTAGCTGCCCAAACATTTTTAACACCCCGAGTGTTGTCTGAATTATTAAATAGCTCTTGTTGTTTAAACTGTGGATACTCTTATTTAGATGAAAAGGTATAAACTAGCCATCCATTTACTTTTTTAACATATAAATTAATGTGAAAAAAAAAGAATTTAAGTCGTTCTCCAAATACCTTCTCAATTACGAGACAGAAATATATAACAATTTAATGGGATCTTAGAAAAACATTATATGAAACCCTCTAGGCACTGCATACTTTTACAGTAAATGCTGCTGACACTCCACTTAACCAGAGTAATTTAATATATCTCTGTTAATTACTGAAGAGATTGCTGAGATTTGCACAGACTATAGTTTGAGGCATTAATTGATTGTCAGTTAACAGGAACTAACAAACAAATAACACTGTTACTCTAATCAAACTATCAATGGCTGTTACATGTGTTTTTTCTTGACCACAGTTTGACTTACAGTTTGCCTGTACTTGCGTATTATATCTGTTTCCTTTCCACTTTCTTCATCTTTCTTGCCTATGTCAATTATATAATCTTTGGTGAAAAAGATATTTACTCCTCTCTTTTCTAGAAGGCAGGGTTGCTGACCTTGCTGCTGGCCCCATCCTATCTGAAGACACTTCCAGGAACTGTCCTGGAAGAAGGTGAAACAGCACCCAGCTCCCAGCTGCCCTCTCCTCGGAGGTCTCAGGCCTTGCCCCTCCTGCTCATCTGGGTGAGTGCTCAACTGACATGTCCTGGGAGCTCTGGAGTTGCTGAGCATGTGCAGATAGCGTGGTGCTGCACAAGCCAGGTTGTTCTCCTGAGTGCCAGCCATTCTGTGCATGTGCAATAGTACAGTCCTGTGTACAGGCATTGCCTTTGAGGCTTCCAGGATACACAGTCTTCTTCTACCCTCAGTGAACGGCTGTCCTGTATATGTGCTCTAAGCCCAATATTTCTAACAGGCATCCAGGCTATTGCTCATACCCAAGTTAATGGGTCTACATGCGGGCCATTAACACTGGTATTCCTATGAAGCCATGGCTCCACTGTGCATTCTCAGTAAACTTATGATATGGCATAGGATGAGCTGTGGTATGCAGCTCCCTCCTCTGTCTGAAAAGGTGACAATAAACCTGGTACGTCTTTGAAACAGAAAATTGCACATATTTCATTCTTGCTTGATCCTCAGGCACTGCAGTCCTAAAATACCATGATTACTAGTAAAGATAAATAGCAATGAGCTGGTAGTAGCAACCTCAACACTTTACTTACAATATGAACCACAACTCCAGACTAAGCTTCATCTGGACTCAGCAACAAAACCAACAGAGCTGGTAAAAGCATCAAAATTATTTAAACACATTTTAAAAAAGAGAGCAAAATGAAGCACTTGGCTATAATTAGGAGCTAAATAAAAGGCTGGAAAAGATAGAATTAAATGAGTCTCTATATCTATATAAAAAGTATCTGCAAATTAGTATCTATGTATGCATAAAGCTACTCTATATTTATGTCTAAAAAGCCATTCATTTAAAAGCTCAATGAGCACAATCAGCTGTGATTAACACATACAACCAATGACTGTCTGCTTACAGTATGCAAGAGAGAGTAACATGCTAAAGACATTTAAATGCATAGTACACAATGACCAAATAATTCAGTTCATCACAAGCTATGCTAGGAAAGAGGAAATATACTTGGAAATGCAAAAAAGCTGGCGTATTTTACACAAACTGCTTCTGCTCTTGTGCAGTAGTTCTGATAACAAGCTATCTATTGTAAAATCACCCACTTAGCAGCCTGAGCAAAGAAGGCACAAAGCGAGGAAATGGAAATAGTCATATGAAATTCTGTTCTCTTTCCAAATTCTGAGTGTGTCAACTGCAAACTTCTCAGGAGGATTTCCCAGTTTTTCCTCCTACTTAGTCTAACCCAGTAATTCAGTTCTGCTGTTTTCTAATGCCCTCCTGGTTCACGACTGCTTCTCTCTCTGTGACACAAGCCTCAGCTGAACCCAGCTAATCCCTGCAGATTTGAATTCCTGAGTGTCTGCACTCAATAAATTGTCCAGCCATTGCTATTTCCACAAAGTGAACACTGCCTAGAGTGTAGCAGTACTTCTCACTATACTTGCTGTTCTTTCATTTTTCTGACAGTTCACACCTCAATCGTATCCTACATCCTTTAATCTGCTTCCTTAGATCCTCCCACCTGTATTCTGACAGAGTTTCTGAGTTCCACCGCACATTTTTTTTTGTCCATGATGTATTCATCTGACGTGCTATCTGTGAGCTAGTCTTGTTCATGCCTTAAATGCAAATGAGTATGTGCGAAGGATCCTGGTTCAGAATTTTGTTTTTGCTGGAAGGTTAATATCTAACCAAAATAAACAAAATAAACAACAACAACAACAACAACAACACCCCCAAGCAAAAAAAAACCCTGTTCTTTGGCTTTAAGCTATTAGCAATTCAAGGTCATATTAATCCTGCATTTGAAACTGGGTTTGTCATGCCAGTAAAAATTCTTGTGCTACAGTACGAATTCTTACTTTATAGACTGCAAACATAGGATTTAGTCATGCAGTTAGAGGGCTAATTCTCCCAGGGAACATGCTACACTCCAGTGCTGGGGTGAGCTTCCAGGCCCACAAGCCACTCCTCAGTTTATACATTAGTGAATGGTCCTCTTTTTCATCAAAGAAAGGGCAAGCAGTTACTCTGAATTTATGTTAAAGACCTACCCTTCCACTCCAGCAGACCTTACCCTTTGTTGCTCACTATAGTAATCTTGGATATTAGAAAATTCAGAAAATCTTGAAAATCCTAAGGGGCAACTGCAAAGTAGGCAGGAAGCAGCAAGAATGGGAGCTGGTATGGGGCAGTGAGACAGAAATGGGAAAAGCAGCAAGGCTAGACACGGCAAGCCCTCTGCCTTGTGGACTACAGTAGCAGGGCATGAAATAGAAAAGCAAGACAAAGGGAAGCTAGCTCTTCAGTCACCTGAAATGGTGGCTGCAGCTCCATAAGAAGCAATTCTAAGACAACCTTTTCCTAGTATGATCTGCATACGCAAAAAGTTGTACTGGTTAAACCACCTATATTCTTGTGCAACATCATCTAAACCAGAGTTTTACCTGCTGTATTACAGCAGCAGCAAAGTCAGGCACCTCCAGCCAATATTTCTATCTGTAAGCATTTTAGCTTATGAAGACTAGTTACATTTTAGCAGTATCTAGATGAACGGGTGACGCTGGCAAAGTTCCCATATTGCTATGCACAAAAATCATCTTGAACAACAGTCCTCATCTGAAAAAATGGTTTTGACATCTGAATAAATCAGATAGTCAAACTATAATAGATAAGGAGTATTATGTCTGTTTTACGCATGAGGACTAAGGCCAGCAAGTTTCTGTGACACAGCTGGGACCTGAATCTTGAGTCCCATTGCAGTATCCAAATGGAAAAAAAAAGAAAAAAGAAAAAAAACCCACACCTTTCCTCTAGGAATCTCACCAAGAGACATTACATGGGTATTTTTCTGCATTCAGAGTACAATAAAATATGTAAAGGTAGAAAGTGAGGGGGAAGGAGTTATAGGAAACACTTATGAAAAACATAGCTTCTAACTGTGAATTTGGATTAATAATGAAAAATCATCATTTCAGAACTAGTCAAGAAGTTAATGCATGTCTTGCACTAAAGCATCTCTGGTAGCATTAGATTTACGCTACACATTAACATTACACTCTCTCCTTGACAATTTTGGCAGACAAAGCAGAATCTCATCTCCCATTTCTGCTAATTGTTTCTGTTCCCATCTGCTCTATACCTCAGTCAATTCAAATTAGCTGCTGTGCACTCCTCGCTGAGAGTTTTACTTTATTTTATTCCTTAAGTTCCCTGTGGAAAAGCTTCTTTTTCCCCACCTCAGCTGTTTTCCATGTGACAAACTTGATGTGGGTGCATGCTAGCTTCCAAAGTACATGCCCTGAATACGTTCAAATCTTCCTCCTGTTCCTTGTGGAAGCAAGCTACGAGCTGAAGTTACCCATGCTGTTCATTGCAGGCTACATCTTTCCATCCACTATTCAGTAGTTTTCACAGGAAGCTAGGTATGGGGGGAAAAAGTGCCTGTTTTTGTTTTAGTAGAGTGTTGGCCATTGCAGCATGATGATATTTGAGTTTTATTTAGTTGATTTCTAGCTTTGATTTCAAAATATTAAATGCTGTGTCTAATCTTAATGTCACTTCATTTCTGAGGCTGCCATTATAATGGTGCTGGCTCAGGTAAGCCAGTTATTTCACCTTCATCATACTATTTCTCTGTCATATGGATTCATGGACTCACATCTTTAATTCAGGGACTTTTTTTTTTTTTTTTTTTTTTTTTTTTTTTTTGCGCTATGTGGTCTGTCTTCATATATACCTTCCTAGGACATGCCTAATACTGGTGTCATTAGCAAACAATAAATGCATAAAAGCTGAGCATGCTGTCACTGCTCAAACGAAAATTTTAGATTTTATTGTAGTTAAAAGAGAAAAGTGCATGTATGTTGCATCTAGCCACTCCGTAAGCTTTCTGCTGACTAGAAACTAGTGGGATTAAAAATATAGTTTAAGAAAACAAAATAAATATTACTCAATTGCTCTTTATTTGTTCTGATTTTAAATGATTTTGGCTGTTACTTCCATGCTGTTAAGTACATAACATGCTAGGTATTCACATTGTCTAAATATAAGCTGGCATCTCTCTTCTAGAAGTTTTAAGAAAATCTGTTTAGGGCCTAAACCAAAGCTCAAAATCACAATTAGGCCCAAATTTTCTAATGTGTTGTATTTATTACATATTAGCACTTTATAATTTCTTAACTAATGGAGTAATTGGGAGCGGTAAGTTAAGCACAGAATTTCTTTATCATGACAGTTTTATTTTGTATGTTTCACTGGCAGAAAAAAAGTAACAAAAATCTAAATATTCTGCTTTCACTGTTCATGCACCTTCTTCAGTGGGCTTTCTTCACTAAAGGCAGAATACACCAGTAGAGAGAAAAAGCTTTCCTAATCGTATTGAGGATGAACATTTTGCAAGCTGTTTCTGAGATACTAATATATTTCAATTAGTCTTGAGATTTAAAATTCCATCTATTTTTGGATTAATAAAGACCTGGTACAGAAAAGTATTTCAGATTTTGAATTACAATAAGAGATATAAGTACCTGAAGCCATGTATTATCATTTGGTAAAGAATGCAGAGGACATGAATATCACTGGAAAAGCATGTTGCTTCAGGCTCATTGTTATTTATGTGTTTATTGAGTAGATTTGATTGTACCATACTTCGCAATATAATATTGAGGTGAAAAAATTTCTATTTGCACATTTCCATGTAGATAAAAGTACAAATTGATCTTTTCAAATGATGAACTACCCCTCATCCCCCCCAGTTTATTGCACATACTCATACTGCATGTATTGGATGTACAATCCCTCTCTCCTTTCTGATACAAATAAATAAAACCAATATAGATCCCTATAATGAACAAACAAGTACTCACACAAAGAACACCACACTTGGGGATGGGAAGAACTAATTGCGTACCTCAAATTAAGAATGTGGATACTTTTTACCTGATTCAGGACAAAATGAAAAAGGAGAAAATAAGTAGGACCCCCCCCCCAAAAAAAAGGGAATTATTTTGTTATAGAAAACACTCTATAGTTGTAGTAAAAACCTAAGAACACTATTTCCGAAATCCTTAAGAAGCACTTAATAAGTGGTTCTTTTATCAATAGCCAAACATGCATCTCTTCCAGTTTCAGAAATTGTGAAGATAGTACTGAGTGGCATTTTCTGAGATTAATCAAGAAATTAGTTATAAGCAATCTCATTTTTTCTTTTAGGGACACCTGAACTTTTCCCCATTAAACTTCAGTGTTTTACATAATGATGACTAATTTACATGTGTTCAACATGCTAATTATAGCACTGCCATTCATATAACTAGCTAAGTTTGTTACAGTTGCCTATTTTCAGAGTTTATAAATATGAAAAATATTTCCAAATCTGACATTTAGTTGACAGAGTTGCTAGCCTAATCATTCATTTTTGTAGTTAAAATGCCTCTCAATCAGAAATTTGGTTGAAAACATCTCACATTTAGAATTTGTTAAAAGCGAGTAGTCTCAGATTGCTCATGTGAAGCTATGTTCAAATGAAGACCTATCACCTTTCCCAATCCCATTGAATTTATTTATTCTGGAAAATGAGATCTAGTTTCTCACCAGATGTAGCTGAAGATGGCTTAAGCCACATGTTTTATTTTATGGTAAAATAATCTAGAACTGATCCCACAGTCACTTTGTCATAAGTGGTAACTAGCAGTTGGCAGTTTTCTGAGGTCAGCTATCTGACGACTGTAACTGAAGAATTTATTTTTTTCTTTTCATGGGCTGAGATTAGTCATAGGCCAATTTGCAGAACTGAAGAAATATTGCAAAGACTTTATGAAACTCAGTGACTAGGCAATGAAATGGCAGATGAAATTCAGTGCAGATATAAATGAGAGCACAAGGGAAAAACAATGGTTAACTTGTACAAAGTTGGCTGTTACTGAGCCTGCCCTTTGCTAATCAGAGGAGAAATTCTGGGGTACAGGAAGACAGTTTGCCAGATTACATTCTTTGTGCTGGATCCCCTGGAACATTATGTTTGTGGTCTTCTGCATCTTTATAATCCATATTCAAAGGCCGCCTACCTCTCCAGAGTCTCTCTAAGTTCCAAGAGTTAACTTGCTATGGTCTAACTGGTCATCTACAGCAACAGGCTGAAGAAGCTAGTGGAGGGTAGGACACATTTTCCTGCTACATGTGGGGTCTATTTCCATCCCCTCTTTTCCTTACATGGTAGATAAACTGCAACTTCATAATCCCTTGGATGTTTTCAAGAAAAAAATGGCACTGGCTTGGTATAGCATGCTTAATATTCCTATGAGGTTCCATAGTTCCAAGCCAACAACTTTCAGCCTCACACTTAAACAAACAAAAAACTAAAAAAAAACCCCAAGACCCTATTTTGATTAGTCATGGTGATATTATGAGATATTGCATTGGTGAAATACCATCTAGGCAGATGAATTCATACTTATCACACTAACTGGGTATCTGATCTTAATGAGTAATGAATCTTACTTTCTGAAACAGATACTTTAAAAAAGTATTTTCTACCACAGTATCTGAGACTTTTCCAAGAAGCTTCTATTAAAACAACAGCAGACTGCCTGTCTTATTTTTCACTAGTATTCCAAAAACAACTGGAGTTCTGGTTTGTTCTTTCTTTATTTGTTGAAGCACTGCGGTTTGAAACTGCAGTTTGAGAAATCAGAGTATTAAGAGATCATGCTGTGTTTCCATAGCAATGACTTCAAGTTATTAAACCAACTCTGAAGGCCAGATCCTACTCTTAGATGTGCAGTGCTCATTTAAATATATTCGGGGAAAAAAAGAGAGAAAAAAGACGGGGAAGACGGGGAAGACGGGGAAGACGGGGAAGACGGGGAAGACGGGGAAGACGGGGAAGACGGGGAAGACGGGGAAGACGGGGAAGACGGGGAAGACGGGGAAGACGGGGAAGACGGGGAAGACGGGGAAGACGGGGAAGACGGGGAAGACGGGGAAGACGGGGAAGACGGGGAAGACGGGGAAGACGGGGAAGACGGGGAAGACGGGGAAGACGGGGAAGACGGGGAAGACGGGGAAGACGGGGAAGACGGGGAAGACAGAAAAAAGAAAAAGAAAAAAAGAAAAGAAAAAGAAAAAAAGAAAAGAAAAAGAAAAGCCAGGTGGTTGTTACATCTATGCAGAGCTAGTAACAGATCTCTGAAAAGGTCTCATGTATATACATTCTAAATAAATAGAAGTGTTTCTTATATATGTTCAAAAGTAGAGATTAGAAACTTTTTTTTTTTTAATAATATTTACTAGTGTTACTCTCTGAAAATGCTAAGTCTGCCCTGAATGCAAGAGTGGAGATTAAAACTATTTAAGCAAAATAGGTTAGCCTTCTCTAACATGCATTTTTAGAGACAGTCACCCCACACTTCCACAGCATTAAAGATATTTATGTTAAGAGCATGTCCACTTAATCATATTTGATTATTAAAAGTCTCTAATTATGTAAAGTTCAGTAAATGTATGTCCACACTGCAAGAAAAAAAGATGGTAGAGAGTAAACCTGGGTTCCTGACTTCTGATTAGCCACACAGCGCTTAACTGTCAGGGCCAAGAAGGGAACTATTTTGGATGACTCCAAGAACACCAACAGGCATGGTTCTGGGAACAGTTTCTTTCTGTCAGCATAGACAAAACTCCAGTAAACTTACCTTCCCACACAAGGGCAGAACTATGTTTTTCATGCAAAAATGAAAAAAGCAAATATTGTGTGTACAGTAACAGATCTTTTTAAAGAGATGTATTTTTACAAAGATTAGAATGTTTTAAAAAATTAAATGGTCTCCATTTTTAATGTGATAACTCAGCTTTGAATAGCAGCAGTGACAGATTATACACAAAAGTTTTCATTATGAGAGCATCATACTGTATAGTATAAATATTTTCTTTCTCAACTTTGAGTTAACAGCCCACAAAGAACCTGAATGGAATCAAGATTTTAACCTCAAATTATCCATTAAACAGTGTTGAGATCTAAGCCAAAAATCCCCACTGAAAGGTAGGATAGTTACTTTAGCAGAAGTTTAGAATCGGAAAATAAGTCTCCTTTAGCAGACCTCCCTATCCATCTATTTATAACTGCTTTAGCACTTTTAAGGAACATGCCCAGATTTATGAAGCTGCATGATGTAACATCTTGCCTGCTTACTTTGGAAAGACAAAATATATTAGAACAAAACTAGTTCAGTACTTAGGTTCGGTTGTATCAGTATCTATATTTGCACCTACAACCTAGGCTTCTAGGATATTAAGTATACAAAAACTTTACAAACCTGCTCACTGCTGCCTGAAGACAGAAAAAAAAAATTGTCGTCATACTTGCTTGACCAGATCATTAAGTGGAAAAGGATGAAGAATTACTACAAATAGTTAAAAAGAACACTTCAGCTACAGATTCGGAGGCTTTAGAATATTGATTTTTCTAGTTCTCCTCTCCTTTATTGATTCGCCAGTTTTCTTAAATTCATGGTATCATCTGCCTGTGCTAGGCAATACTGTGTAATCAACAGATCACTACAGTAAGAACACACTCATCCAGCCTCTTAGACTTCAGCTAATATTTCCATGCAGTGCTATGCAGTCTAGCTGTTTCAAGGCTACCTTGTGTATCTCTAACATGCATAACACCGCCTAGTCACTCTGTATTGGGCCCAGTAACATGAGTTTCTTTCAGAGGGATCCACAGTTTTGAGTCAGGATGTGATTCGACGTTTCATGTATGAAAATAATAACAAAAAACCCATCCATTTGCAACATCTAAAGTGTCATCTACTATGAATTTAAGTCCATATAGCTTGATAATGCAATTGTATGGAGAGATTGGAAGAGTATTCCTCAAGATTATGAAAATTATGCAAGAAATTAGTTCACAAAAATTAGACCTAGGATGAATTCCAGAATTAAATTTTTTCTAAATCCATACAAAAAAGCCTGTCACATTTTAAGAGCCTGGTAGCATTGGTGATTATATTTGGTACTCCAAAAACATTTTATATTACATCAACATACTCAATTTACTGGAGATGAAGTTCCATCACTGCAGTGTTCAAAAAGAAAACATCGCTGTATTGAACTAAAACAATATCCCTTTCATTGACATCACTATCTTCATATTCTGAGTCATCATAACATACTTGATCACTTCCTAATTTAAGTAGTGAAACAACTTTATTTTTGTTATCCTGGAATAATAAACAGGAGGAGCTACCACTACACGTCACAAGACATAACAATTGTATCTGCCAGGAAAATCTACTCC
Organism: Dromaius novaehollandiae; assembly: GCF_036370855.1. Lineage (NCBI taxonomy): Eukaryota > Metazoa > Chordata > Aves > Casuariiformes > Dromaiidae > Dromaius > Dromaius novaehollandiae. The sequence goes on along the minus strand of NC_088100.1, from coordinate 43,909,448 downwards.
CTATTGAGTATTTACTAGCTTTTTTTTTTTTTTTTTTTTTTTTTTTTTTTTTTTTTAAGTGATTTTAAGTAGCAAGCTTCCAACACTTCTCAAGAGATTTTTGCCTAATTCAGCTTACTGGGAAGGTGCATATTCTGCTAATCAATCTAGAACTACTTTTTGCATTTGTTAATTTCACTTATTTCAATTTTATTCTAGTAAATAATCTTGTTTTACACATTAACTACATGCAAACTTCTATTTTACCTCTTCTTCACCATCACTAAGCATAAGTATCCAACTTGGCCTTCAATACATCAAACTGAACAACTGATTATCTGACTTCTCCCCACCACAAGCTCTTCATTTTTTAGTGTTCTCGCAGTATTTTTTTTTTTTTTTATGCCACTAAATAGAACCTTAAGAAATGAAGACTATAGGCAGGTGTTTTTATTGTTCTGTGTCCTATAGCTACACTCTTATAGCTACTCTTTCCAGTTGAGGAAAAATATATATATATGAAGACAGTCCTGCTTCCTTGCATTCACACACAATTTATTGAACATACATTTACATGTTGTATAAAAAGACCAGAGAAGTTAAACGAAAAGACAGTAACTCTTATTTCATTGTTATCTCTAATACTTCTCAGTATGAGTTTTAGATGTAATGACATGAAACCCCTTAAAAGATATTTTATAGACTAGCACAGAGAAGTACTTCACAGTCCCCTACTAAAGCGTCAATTACATAGCAAGGTATTTACATAAATTCAAATTTCAAGTACACTTTGTGTTGATTACATGTTGCATTTCCTGAGACACACTTTTTTCTTTTTTTTTTTAAGACTATACAAAATCATTTGTATTATACAGCAAAATATTCTACCTTAACTACAGTGGTAAGTCACTTATGTCACAGGCAAAACTTGAAGGGGTGAAATTATCAAACATTTCAAAATACCATGATTCATATATAGAAATATGTAATAATATATGTTTGGATTAATTTCACCCTGTTTCTTATCAAGTTTACTGGGAATAACAAAACATACCTTTCAAATAGTGAGAGGATAATTTCACATAATTCTTTTGTTAACTTATGTAAACTGGCAACCTTTACATTCTTGACAGTTTTTCTACTTGAAGAGCATCACATACAATCAAAAGGCAACAACTGTTTCTTGGACACCATCCTAGTATTTATTTGTAAACCTTTCTGTTGTAAGACTAGTTATGTATGTACCCATGCATCTTAAACTCCTATTTAAACTGTAAACTTCAGTTTCACTTTGTCAAAAAACATACTACCTAAAGACTCAAACACACTGTGCATTATGCGCAAGTGAATGCAGTAGCTTAACTAAATACAAATAGGCCTAAAATTTCAGCAGTCTTGCCTGTTTAAAAAAAAAAAAATAATACTGTAATGAGCCTGTTTTCAGTTTTACGCAAATCTAAACCTATATTGTGATAAAGTAGAAATTCCCTTTCTAAACTCATACTATTCAATAAGTGTTATCACACACTCCATTTAAATCACTTTTTGGCATTCATTTATTGTTCAAGAAAGTATTGAATACATGAGCAACAAGGGTTTTTTTGTAAACATTATTGGAAGTTAGAAACACTGCTTACTGAAAAAAAGAACTGTAGACTAGATTCTCCTACATTTAATATAAGGTATAGTACTTTAAAAGAATGACTTTATATGCATATATACACACACTTATCTTTATGTGCGCATGCAAGTAAATGTATCTCTGCTGCAGCCAGGAAGGGTATTAAAGCAACTCGAATATGTTTTATTTATCCATGTTCAATACATAAAGATATGCCATCAATTCACAATAAAACCATACTATACAATATTGAATTTGTATCAGGCACTTCTGCAGTACCAATAATTTTGTAGATTCTCTTTACCAAAGAATAAAATTATGAAGTCTTATAATTAGAGTCACTTTAAAAGTTTATGCAACACTTAGCATGTTGGTCAAAAGTAACAGATGACAAGGAAAGGAATGAAATATTGACATCATTTTTTCAAGTAGAAGGACCAGGACCAATACTGTAACATACCTCAAAGACTGGCAGAGAAATTTGTAGATTACATTCAGTGCTATATAATTCATCTGTAAATAGTTTATTTCCTCTTTAATATTTAGGTACACAAGATTCACAATAAAAACCCTAAAACACAGCATGTCTTTGTCTATGTGCACAGAGATATATTCTCCCACCAGCAACACAGTCCTGCAAACACTAACTCCCGTAAAACATTTTCAAGAGAACCTAAGAGCCCTATGCAAAATGTGAATTCAAGTTATGTACAGTGTGCATAGTCTCATAATAAACATGGGTTTACCAAGGACCCTTCTGCTTAAACATCATGTTAAGAGACAAATCACGGGCACCTCGAAAGAAAGGCATTAAACAAATGTGATGAACACCAGTACAGAAAGTACATTCACAATAATCTACTCCTTGCCATAGAAGTAACAGCATATGCACATTCTCTTTCCCTTGAAATAAAATTTAGTACAAGTTTCTGAGAAAGATGCACTACCATGTAAGATTTAATATAAATTTTGATTTCAGATAAGATGTATTAAGATTCAGTCCTGAGATAGCCCACTAAACTGAAACAGTTTACTTGCGCACAATTGACAGAAGTGGAAGTGAACCTATAAAGCTTCACTTAGAAGCAAGTTATCTATCACCACAAAGACTTGCTACTTGTCTCAGAGATCATTTCCCCAGCTTATATACCCTGGGCATACTCAGGCAGCAGTATGAAATCAATAATTTCAGATATATGGGCAAAGATATAGCATAGCATGATCTCTACTTAAACTTCCCATAGTATTTCTTGCCTAATCTACATAAATGTGGAATATCACTTACAGTAAAGTTATGACAAGATGAGCCAACTGCAGTTAATCAGTGTAAAGACATTAATAGTAATCATTACTTTTTTAAAAAAGAATTAGTCAGGAAAAAACAGGGATGTTAAGCCAACAGCAAAGTGAGATAGGATTTAGATATTCCCTTAGATTCCATTGAAGATCTTGACCCATAACAAATATTCTTCCCTCTCTCCCGATTTTGGTTGCGCACTGGAGTGGGTTTTTTGTCCCCCCCCCACCTTTTTCTTTTTTTTTTCCAAAAAGGAACTATAAACCTTGGTGCAATCAACTTCTAAGTCCATTCATCATTTTTTAACCTTATCTGTCCACTCATAACAGAGAATCTTATTTCTTTGTATTTTTGCAAATCTTTGCCCATTTATATTTTTAATTACATTTCCAACAAGCTATTATGACTGTAGCCAGTAGTCCACAAGTAAAAAACTCTTCTATCCCCTAAAACATGAAGTAGTGCTAATATTTACTCTAAGTATAAAGAAAATATTGGGTAAGGAGGTAGAGTAGCTTTTAGTGGCTGCTATTCCACCAGCTCTCTAGAGGAACCTCAAATTAAACTCCAAACTCTGAAATATTTTCTCCAGTTGCATATTTAGATTGTAAAACATACTAAGCACATTAGAATACAGTAAAGCACTCAGCAGCGATCAGTTTCTAGGCACTTAATTTTCATTCTTTTCAGTAGAAATTCAGTAAATTATTCTAAAGTTCCCATTAGACATCTACATGTCATAGCCCATACCACTTTATGGCAAGGGTTAAAATAAACCTTTATTGCATTATACAAGTCTTTGCAAGTAATGAAGATCTATTACACAGTTAACATAAATCATATTTTAAATAAAGAAAAATCATCTCAGTTGTACAAAACTCCACAATAGATTTCAAACGTTTCTGTAATCACCAACCCAAGAAGCAATTGTAACCTTCAGAGAAAAACTGTTACTGGGGGAAGTAGGGAGCTGAAAGCTGAGTGCAAAATTGTCAAGACTAATAAACAGTTCAGGCAAGTACACTGAGAAAAGCCTAGCAGATGACAAAAGTTTAAACAAGGAAAATAAAAAAGACTTGTCTTTTCAAAAGGTTTGAATTCAGAATAATCATTAATATTATATGCTTTCCTAGATACTCCAAAAAGCTAGATCATCCCTTTACATTTAAAATAAGTGAGATCTCTTGACTGTAAATGAATACAAATAAAACAAACTATAAAAACAAATTATGTATAGCTATTTAAGAGATTTATACTAAAAGTGGGTAAATCAGTTTCCTTAACTAAAGGATAGAGTGGTTAACCCGGAAGGAGTAAAAGTCTAACAAGTGCTTCATATGTTTCAGCCATAACTGTGTGACTGTTGTAAGTCATACCAATATCTACTTCAATTTATCCACCTGAGAATAAGCAAAACAAAGCAAGTATTAGTAGACATTTCAAAAAAGCACTTTGAAGTATTCAGAAACACAATATGAAAAAGCAAAAAATGAAGAGATAAGACCACAGTAACTCCAGAGGTGCACTTCAACATGCCAGGTTATATATCTGCCAGTCAATTTATGCATTTCTGAGGCAGCTTACGTGAAACCCATCTCTTTCATAGCTGCAGAGAAATCAAACTAAGATGAGTGAAAGATACATAAACAAGTCTTTTTTGTATCAGAAGGACTCTAACAATATTTGCAGTAACTTGTTTAAATTTATTTAGAATAACACAGGTTTCAGGAAAAAACAAACTGCTTTCCCTTTTTGTTTTCTTTTTTTACCCACAAGTCCCCATAGTCTGTCCATGAAGTTGTAACATGAATAACATGAGTAGTTGAGTAAACAGTGCGAGTAATTACTGTAATTACTGTGGGTAATGAATAAAAAGTCCTTCTGAAATCAATAGGATTCTAGTTGCCACAACAGTTCCAGCTACACCACAGAAACAGCACTAGTATAAAAACATACATGCACACATATGCACACAAAATCAAAGAAAATCATTCTGTTACAGATTAAACACTTGTTGCAAAGGGACAAAATATTGCAATTCCTCCTAGTCCAAAGTTTGGGACTTGTTCTGTGAAGTCCTACAGAAAATGCCAGAAACCACATTCTGAAGAGATGCATCCATGCAACTTGGTACCTTCAAGGTCCACTAAGAAAAAGAGCAAATACCACTTAAAACATTTGAAAACTGAGACTCTTAGGTCTGAAAGAATACTGGAAAGTAGTCTAATGAAAAGTAGTAGTGGAAAAAAGTGAAAAAAGTAGTATCAGGCTGGAAAGTACTCATTTCCAGCCATGCCACAGGTGGTATTGGTAGAACAGAAAAATCTCTGTGCAATTAGTCAGTATCCAGTAATCGGCAGAAGGCTGCATTATGTACTGAACAAAATAAATGAAATTACAACAAAAAGCTTTCAGCAGCTCTTTGAAACAGAATCAGGAAGGATTTGGAACTGGACAAGGGGAAACCATGCTTAACCAATCTGATAGCCTTCCATGATGAGATGACTGGTTTGGTGGATGAGGCAAGAGAAGCAGATATTGTTCGCCTTGACTTTAGTAAAGACTTTTGACACTGTCATAGTGTCATACCCTCACAGACAAGCTGATAAAAGTGCACGCTAGGTAAGCGGTCAGTGAGGCAGACTGAAAACTGCCTGAACTGCCAGGCTCAGATGTTGTGGTCAGAGGCACAAAGTCCAGCTGAAGGCTGGTCACTAGTGGTGTCTGCCATTGGTCGATACTGGGGCCCAAACTGTTTGATGTCTTCATCAGTGTCCTGGATGAAGGGATAGAGTGCACCCTCAGCAAGTTCGCAGATGATACAAACCTGGGAGGAGTGCCTGATACACCACCAGTGGTTGTGCTGCCATGCAGAGGGACCTGGACAGGCTGGAGAAATGGCAGAGAGGAACCTCATGAAGTTCAATAAAAGAAAGTGCAGAGTTCTTCCCCTGGGGAGAAATAATCCCAGGTACCAGTACATGCTGGGGGCCAAACAGCTGGAGAGCTGCTCTGCAGAGAAGGACCGGGGTCCCTGATGGACAAGTTGAACACAGACCAGCAATGTGCCCCTGTGGGCCTAGAAGGCCAACACTGTCCGGCACTGCATTAGGTAGATCATTGCCAATAGGTCGAGGGAGGTGATCCTGCCCCTCTACTTAGACTGGTGAGGCCACATGTGGAGTACTGTGTCCAGTTCTGGGCTCCCCAGTACAAGACAGACATGGATCTGCTGCAGCAAGTCCAGCAAAGGGGCACAAGCACGATTAAAGGCCTGGAGCATTGCCTGTACGAGAAGAAGCTGATAGAGCTGGGACCATTCAGCCTGGAGAAGAGAAGGCTCAGGGAAGTTCTTATCAATATGTAGAAATACGTGACAAGAGGGTCCAAAGAGAATCAGGCCAAACTCTTCTCAGTGGTGCCCAGTGACAGGACGAGAGACAATGGGCATAGACTGAAACAGAGGAAATTCCACTTGAACATAAGAAAAACTACGTTACTGTGAGAGTAGTTGAACACTGGAACAGGTTTCCTGCAGAGGCTGTGGAATCCTCACCCTTGGTGATATTTGACACCCAGCTGGACATGGTCCTGGGCAGCCCGCTCTAGCTGACCCTGCAAGACCAGTGGGGGTGGACCAGATGATCTCCTGAGGTCCCTTCCAACCTCAATTATGTTGTGATTCTGTGAATCTTTCAAATATACTTTTCTTCTTTTAAATAAAAACTATTGAAGTCACACCACATATACCACTTTGGTGTTTTTACCACAAACTTGTCATGTATCGATATCTAAGTGCAAAGCATACAAACAGTAGACGTTGATTATTCCATGCACTAGAGGCATGTATCCTGCAAGAAGCTATCATGACAAAATTTAGCTTATAGCGTTACCTTGAATAGAAACACAACTATATGAATAAAGGAAGTAAATATGCCAAACTTTTCTTCTACTTCAGTCATGTATGAGTCATTCAATGCAGATGATCTGTAAGCTCAGCATGCAAGTAATGGATTAAAAAACAAACAAGCATTTCCCTGAATATTCTCAAACATCCAATAAGCTGGAAATGTCAATATTGCTCATTAATTTTTTACTCCTCAATACTCAAATTCAGTAGTAATGCATATACATTCAAAGAATAAACCAATTTGAACATATGTATAATAGAAGACATTTAACAACAGATTTTTCAGCTCTATTTCTGTCTCAATGTATTTGATGCGTTAAGAAAGAACTGCAGTAACAATAGCTCACATCAGCCACTGTTCTTTTTCTTTTCTATACTTCTCAGACCACTTCTGAGTGAGCTCTAAGTAAACATTTGGTTTATGGGGCTTATAATCAAGATAAGCTACCTGTCCAGTCCGTTTCGGCACAGCTTTTTCAATCTGTGTTCCTTCATGCCACTCATTAAAAGATGTGATAGAAATAATTTCTGGTCGCACCAAAAGTGCTGCACTAAAGGCAGTCTCATAGTACTTTCCATTAACACGATTACGAGTATTGTGGTTGTTCCATGGTCGGATACTGGTATCAATATATCCTGGCCCCACACTTGGAATAAACATTAAGTTGTTACTATCACAAAAGGCTTTTAAATTTGCCCAATTATGATGAGATGAGCCATAAGAGAAGCCATTGGTGGCAAAGTACGTGTACATTCCATCAAAGCCACTTCTGTGAATATCATGCTTATGTTTTTCTTCCACTAGGAGTGCAATGAATAATCCATCATATGGAGTATTTCGAATAGTCTGGGATCCAGAAACAGTTAGCAGATTTGCCCATATTTCAGGAATTGTTACGTAAGAGTCATAAACATAAAACATGGGAAGAAATCTGCCTGTGCTGGTCTTATACCTGTAAAAGGCTGGATGGCCTCCATATCTGTAAAGCAAACAAGTACTGTTAAGTATTAAGACAAAATTTACCAGTCGTAAATTACTGTTTCACAGTATGGGTCAAGGACTTTTCTAAAAAGTAATCTAAAAAGACAGTGCATGTGCTTCAATACATAGCAACTCATATGCATTTTTAATCCAACATAGGGTAAAGTATTAAATAAATGAATTAGCAAAGAGCCTTTAAACTACAGATTAGTAATTTAGTGACAGATTGTGTTCAGGTATTATTCTTCTCTCTCAAAGGCAATTCTCTAATTCAGTATGAAAAAAGTCTAAATAGCACTGATGAACAAAACAACTAGCAGCTGTACAAGATTTGTTAAGCTGAATTAAAATCATTAGAGGTCAACACATTACAGCTGTAGCTGCCAGTTTGTTAATACAAAAACTCATTCTTAATTTATGTATCTTAGAGCTTAGCACTTTTGCTGTTTACTTTGAGGTATCATGGCTTACATGATACTAATAAATGTTGAGAGAAGTTTACATTTGAATATCTACATAAAAGTTCACGCTTCAAAATTTAAAAACACAGACTTTCTTTTGGAGTTTTGTACCATTCCAATACGTACAAAGTTTCTTCAAGTTTTCCCTCAGTCTCAGTTAACATTTTTATATATTCTTCAAGGCTTTAGATAACATACAAAAGTTATCTAAACCAGCATTTAACCATACCCAAAGGAAATGTTTTGAAAGCACTCACTTGTCAATGATGTATTTGACATTGTTGTACATACTGCGATCATCTCTATCTTTGTAGGGTTCAATATGAAAAGTAACCTGAAAAACAAAAATGTATTAAGAGTAACACGAACCTTAAATATCATGGAACACACAGGCACTGGTTAGTACATGAATCATGTACCAGTCACGTTGTTAATGTTACATAAGGAGAAACTACTAAACATTTTCTTTAACCTAGAGAATAATCTAAGACTGCTTCAACCTCTGGACTGCTAAGATTGGTAGCTTCAGCTCTATGAAAGTTAGTAATGGACTATGTATTTAGTTTTTTACAGTAATACAAAACACTGCTTTTCTTATCCCTAGGTTAGAATAATAAGCATGCTTAACAAAACTTTGGAACTAGAGCAGATACCAAAAACTGAAATAAACAAAGATTGTTTATTTGCTTTCCATGTGAAAAACAGATTTTAAGATAAGGGATATGAAAACTTTAATTTAGAATTTTATAGAGTCCTCAGCAGCAATAAACACTTGGGTATACGTCTAATATATTGTATTGCTGCTGCTCTGAATTCCAAGCTCGGGGTTCAGGAAGTTATTTATCCTCTACACCTGAACTCATTTTCAAAGTAAAAATCCCATTGATTTTGACTATTCAGTTAAAGGGAAGAATGTTACATTAATCAAAGGAGCTAGTTTTTCCACAAGCAATTTTAGAGCTAGAATGCATTTAATAAAAAAGCGTTCAACTACTCTGCAATAGTATCAAATTTTGCTTTAGATCTAGTATCTCCATTAGATATAAACTACAGCAAAATACAGTGCTAGATTAACTAACTATGACCGATGTGAAAGGTTGAGGAGCACTGCATTTTCATATTTCAACATATCAAAAACAGGCAAATCACAGGGCATTTCTTTTTATCAGACTTGTATTTAGCAGACGTTCTTTATTTTGATAGAACGGAAATGTATTTTGTATGTTGTTTTTAAGCTGTTGACGGTCCTACCCTTTAACTGTAATCATGCGCTCAACAGTGTAAGAATGCTTACAAAAACATTATAAGAAATGAGGTTATAAGGAATTATAAGGATAACAATCCCTGGTAGTATCTATACTTAATATTTGTATTCCAGTCATTATTCCAAGCAATAACAGCAGTTCTATCTGTAATCCAGGAATATGACAAGTATTTTGCCTGGTAGCTTATTTCAATTTTGCCTTGGCTCCTTTAATGTTTTCAGGAAAAATATACTGCAATTGCCACAGCCTGTACCAGAAAGCATTAAGAAAAAGTGGTGATCCAGTATCATAAAAACAAACAAAAAAACCCACTTGAATGTTAAGAACTCTTTTTGGGCAAGAGCAAGCGCCATCATATGGACTGAAAATTTGGATGAAGAAAAATACATTTTTTCCCCCCAATATTTAGAGATATGCAACATTTCACACATACATAGTGTTTCCAAATTACTTCCGTATCTTATTTAGTCTTCCTACTTTCCTGCTGCTTGCTCAGGGAGAAGAATAAACACTAAACAGTGAACAACTGGTGAACAACATACTTTTGGCATGAATTAGTAGAACTTCAGAATTTGTGATTCTTTCATTTTCCCTGAAAATCAACAAGGATGCTGATGCGACAAGATAGTATACATTTCTGAGACCAGCAGTAAAAGTAGTTGAACACATAATTTATGAAAGAAAACCTAAATAGTATTAAGACAGACAAAATCCCAAAGCCTTAAAAAATCAGAAAGCAGGAAATAACATAGAATTAAAAAAAATACAATGCTACTGAAATTATCAATAACATGAGACAGTATTTTCACTTGAAAAGTTGTGTATCATATCTATAATTCTAGCTGCAGTTATCTGTGAATACATTTGTATTAAAGAAATTTAGCATGATGTTTAGTGATGTTTACTTAGGCCATATTGTCAAAAAATGATCAGAATCAACCAAAAATATTCAGAATAAGTACTTTTAACTGATAAGAATTATTTTATATTAACAGCGCTGCTAAAAAAAAAAAAAAAAAAGAGCTGCTGCCTTGCTATCAATTGGCAAAATTAAAGACAAGTTACCTAGTTACAGGCTATTGTAAGAAATAAGGTAACTTTAGTTAAACCAATAGAAAAAAGAAAAGGATAATATTGACTTTAAACTACAATAATCAGAAAGTTTTTAAAGTTACACATTGAAAGGGGCTGAGTTTATTTTATCAGAAGTTTAAAAGAAGCAATTTTGCACATTTACAATTAAGACCAAAATATAGTTTCCAGTCTAGTAGCTCTTAGAATTCTGCCACAATTAAAAATATTACTGAACACAAGATAAGAGAATATCAGAAACTTTATTTCTCTAAAGTGTAATTCAAGTATTAGAATTATCCCAGATATGTTTATTATCATCTCAAGATTCACAGCATGTATGTAATACCCCTGATTTTAGAGGCCTGGAAACTTTTAGGAGAGAAAAACATATTCACCTTGGCTGCAGATCTAGACTTTAAGACTGAAAATCATAAATAAAACATATCTAGACAATATTTAAACTCTAACTTCAAATTTTTTTTCCCTTAATCTGAAAGTTGCAATTAATCCTTCACAAACTGTGCTTGAAGATGCTCACTTTTTTTAACCAAACATTTTGAAGCCACTTCACTTACCACATAGAGTAGATTAAAAAAAGCTTTAGAGAACGTATTCACAGAAGTTGGCTTCATATTTTTCAAATATATTAGCTCAAACTGGAAAGCTTGATAATTTTTCTACTTAACTGAACTGTTATTTTGGGGTCTAGAGTACGCATTCGCATCTCTCTGCTGATCTCAAACCATTTTTAAGAGTGTATTTTAATACAACACATTGTAACATGCAAACATTGCATCGTTATTTGGGAAAAACCCACCTTCCCTCAATTCCTTCTCTTAAAATCTAGATTCATAAACAAATACCTCAACACAAAAGATCCTGAAATTTAGAAGAATAGACTTTCAAAAAAAACACTCCCCCCCAAAACCTAACAGCACTAGACAAGAAAGAGAAAGCCTAACAGTATAATCATCTTTCTCGCTACAGGCAAGAAGAAAAACTGCCATTAAGTCTGAGCTTCACTTTCTTATTATTCTTCTACCTTTAATGTAAGATTGCAGTAAGATACCTATAACTTGGTTTTCTCCAACAAGTCAGTCACATATTGTGTTGATTTCTGTCCCTTGCAGAGCCAGCCTGCCTTTTTTTCCTTTTCCTTGTATAGACTTGAAGAGAGATGACCAAGCTTTTGACTTCCAGCTTTAATTTCATTCCTTTATCCAGCCTTTTAGCACTTTGAGAAAATCAAGCATTATCTAGCCAATAAAACAAAGTTTTTCTATAACTTCCTTTTCTTCAAATCTGACTGTTGTAATACTTTTGCTGTACCTTAGAAGCTATTCATTTCTGTAACATGCCTGTCTCAGACAAAAAGTGTTCTTTGCATTCTATGGATGCAGAAAGCAAGGCACAAAGAGAAGATAGAGAAGTCTATGACAGAGGGAGTAAAGAGAACCAGATATTCTGCATCTCACTATACTTATTTTACTTATGGTTACTGCATCATCATTTGCAACACTTGCAGAAGAGCCCTCATTAACTTGACAGGTACAGTTCTATTTCTCCCGATTTTTGAGACAAAAGTATGCAATTTTATTTTAGCAGTTTCTCAGAAGTGTCAAAGTAACATGTTATAAAATATTATGCCAACATTATGAACATAGGATTTGATATTTTACTACTTCTGTGAATGAACATAACATCTTAGCTTATACTGAAAGGCAGGAAGGTGTAATAGTTAATTCTTGTGCCTTCTCCACACGAGTATTATTCTTTCGTATTACTGAAACATAGCTCAGAAAGGGACATTAATTCTGCTGACATTGATTTACATTTGACTGTGATCTATATCAACTCTTTAAAATATCTGTTCTGAAATAATCTGTTTTCAAAATCATTCTTGAAGAGAAAATCAGTTTTGTTTCCATTGTATTAGCATAAACATTGATCTGTTTTGGGAAGCAGTGGGAAGGAGAGGGAAACAACTTACTGAATGCTGAAATTTAATATGTTAAAAAACTGACTGTACTGAAATAATTTTACAGGTAGTTGTCATAATACTAATCAAATAAAACATACTTCTAAAAATTAGTGTTTATTTGCTTGCTTGGTAGGCTTTGTTTGACAGGGTGAAAAGGTATGTCAACTAAAAAAATTCTGGTTAAGGTAGAACTTGATATAGTGATATTTCTGGTTTTTTTGAAACTAAGAAGTGGCCATATTACTTGAGCATAAAATGAATTTTAATAATTTGAAACAGCATTAGTATTCACATAAGTGAAATCTTAGAAGTAATACTGCTCTTTGGTATAGTATTATGAGCAAGTGGTCTAGTGAGTACTTATGCACAGCAGATCAACAGTAAATGATCACTAAATTTTAAAGTAATGAAAAAATTCCAAGAACAGCTTCAAGAGTGGAATGAAAGCAAAAAACCCCCCCCACACACACAAGACAACATTTAATACAGGACATGTCAGTAAGAAGTTAAGTATTCAGCATTAATTTTCAAATAACTCATATTCCTCAACTCCCAGAACTCTTAAAAAAAAAAAAAAAGTTGTATAATTTAAAGTGTTTCCTAAAAAGAAAAGAAAAAAAATTAGATTCTGTAAGCCTTAGATCTGAACCAAAACAGAAAAACACAGATTACTGTATTTATTCTAGTTACAAGGATATGTTCCCTAGATCTTACCAAAATCTAGTGCAGTTCAAGGGCACATATGCCTCCTTGTAAAACGAACCCAAGAGTACAGTGCAATGAGAGACACGGAAGTCACCATTGCATCACCAGCCTCCCTGCTCTACACCATGAGTAGAAATGTGGTAAACTGTTAAAATTTACCTTCCTAAGTAAATCCTATTCCATGCATCTTAAAAATGCTTTACCTTTAGACCGTATCTGTGTGCAAAATCCAAAATTACAGGCACCAAATCATCGGTTGGTTCTCCATTTTCATCAGCCATACCTGGTGGGTACCATGAAAGCGCTATTACACCTGAAAATACAAAGCAAATTTCAAAATATTATTTTATGTAAACATAAAATGTTTATATATTATCATGCGTTATAATTAAGTTTGACATAAAAAATATACCTAACATAAATGAGAAGTTCAAATTACTTTAAGAAATCCCAATATTCTCAGAGTAGATTTTCAACATCTCCACTTTTTTTTCATTAATAAAATAAACTGATGGTAAGAGCCTCTGTGAAGGAAACAGATCTGCGCTCACTGTCCCACGAGTAAAATTTATAGCCATTCCCTCCCACTTTTCACTAAAGCATCCTAATCTCTGGGTTGTAACAAGAGGAGAATACTCCTAAACAAGGCATTACAGCAATGCTGCAGTATGGGCAAAAACCACCCAGATTACACAGGGTCCAGAAAATACTCAAACAATGAGGACTATACATGTGATGATAGAGGCTATTATTTTCTGAAACTTTATTTCCCACTACATTTCTGCATTATACCCCATGGCTCTATTACAAAACAACTATTTAGTACTAGAAGCAGTGACGGTAATCCCACACTTTCCTTCTAGCTAAAAGCAACCACTATGCTGTGGTCCACACTTCCAGTTAAATTAATTCTTAAATTTATTATCCCCCCCCCCCCCCAAAAAAAAAAAGCACGCTTGTGTGACCCTCAATAACCTAAGGAATTTAAAATCTAAGAATCTAAGTAAGTTCCTGTCAAACAAGATGGCAACAAATTCAAAACCCATGTGTTGTAAGTTTTCCTGATGCCCTCCATGAAAGAAAAGAACACGTACCTCTTCAGAAGGGCTACAACTTTTCCTTCTAAAATAAAACTGTCAGATAAATAAGACCTTTTAGGTGTGTAATTAAAATGAGATAAATGTCAGGAAGAGGATAAAACAGAAAAAAAAATGTTTGTTATTGAATTGAGTATGAATTGTTGTTGAGTATGATTGTTTTTACCTAGGTAAAAACTTAAGTACAAAGACATAAGTAGGTCACAGAGATAGGGCAATATATACTCTAAAAATTCTACCCACTCTAATATCACATTTCTGACTAATAATCTCTATAAAAGCAAACCCAAATTATGAGAAAGCATGAATTAGAATACACAATCAGCTTTCAATATCCAGAGAGATTTGAACTCACTATACTGAGGGGAGGTTAGTTCAATTACCTGCAGCGTATTCTCTGATCATTTTATTACAGAAAGAACCATAGATAAGCAGTAGATGAACTATCACAAGAGACAGTCTGCTGGTAGACAAGAAAAACACAATAATTTACTGCATTAAGCCCTGTTATTTTTGTACTTTACACAAGAGATGGAAAGGAAGGGATGGAAAAAATTCAAATGAGCAAGATGTAAAGGACAAGTAGAACTACAGCAACAGCAATCAGGTTACCCTCTTCCAGGTACCTGGAACGTACCACCTGCCAAGACTCTTCACAAGTGCTATGCTATTAGGAAACGGGTGCAGGGAAAGAGACAGTTGTTCAGGGAAGCTAATTTACATTTTTTTCATTGGCCCTTTCCTGAGAAGGCAAAACCATCACATATGTTCTTCTCTGTGGTAAAATGTAATGGACTACTTCAGGAGACTAAAGAATTAAATGGACTAGGCAAAACAAACATACAAACAAACCACCCACACCACATAGTAGTGTACTACATCATTCAAGACAAATGAGTAACATCAAACTGGAGTACCACCAAAACAGGGTGGTGAAGATAAAATAAGTCTCACCAGCAACTAAGCAATTTGAGGAATAATAGATGAATACAATGTATTTGAAAGTTAGGGAAGTTAAATAAGGAAAGAGTTACTAAATAATACAAGAATAATACAAGGAAGCACTTGATAAAAGGCTCCTGCTTCTCTAATTTCCCATATGGCTTTGATCTTTACACAGTATTTGCTGGAAGAATCACTTACATTTTTCTCCTTTTGGAAGGTCCTTGATAAAGCCTTTCAAAAAAGGCTAGAAGAAAAATTATTTTTGATAGAATGTAAAATACAGTCATGGCTTAGAAACTGGCTAAGAGACAAAAAGAAGGAACAGGATTGTACATTGTCAACTTCACAATACACCAAAATTGAGCAAAGTATACTTCAAATATTGTGTCAATTTTCTACAAGAATTAGTGATCTGAGAAAAAAAAGAAGTTACTAATGTTGGTCAATCTAAACTGAAGAGAACAAATTCAAACACACCAAAGTCCAAATTGACAGCAGAAGAAAATCCACTTTTGACAAGTATCCGTAAACACATTACAAAAGTATGCTACAGGAAGCATGAACTCATTCATATTGCTGAGTTTTAGGGGAAAAGTAACAGCTTCAGGTATTAAAAACTTTATCCGCAAAACATTTTTCCTAGTATTTTGCACCTTTCTACCACCATCTCAGCTTTATTAAACAATTGTATTAACTGTACTAGAACTGTCACAGATTCTTCAAAAGTTGCAAATGCCCTCTCTGCTTTCATCATACTGTCATACATTATTTTCTGATTTAGATAGCACTAGAGAAGTGCCTAATGGCAACTAATTCCTGAGAGTTCTCTGCCACTTTTCTGACTGTTGCTGGTGTTCCTACTGTTAATAATGGATTTATCTTATTACTGACAAGACTAAGAAATTATCTACTTTTGTATTAACCCGCATTCAAAATCAAGGTTAAGCTAAAAAAAGGGGGAGGGGGGGCAGGAGGGGACACCAGGAAGTAAACACTACGTAAGTAAACACTACTAATGGGAATATAACAAGTACATCAGTTCTCAGTCCTCACCTTGAATGATGTCATAAGCTCCAGTCATGCTGTTCCAAGTACAGTTATAGAAGCAGCTCAAAGTTAAACTATCAGAATACATGACTACCTATTTTAAAGATGATGGACATAGAAAGGGCCATAAAAGCCAACAACAATAATGAAAGACAGCAAAAATATATTAAATACTCTTATTTATATATTCCATCTCATCTAAGTAAGGGAACATCAATCTATATTTAAACAGAGATGTTCCTTGTGGACAAGTTAGCCACACTCAAACTATTCTATCTGAGTTCAAGAAAGTCAGAATTAGACATTTATATAGCTAATGAGAACACCCATGAATACATTGGATAAAATATAGGATTATAGCTTTTTTACAACTTATATGCTCTTTGAGGTAAGAGATACTACATAACTGTTACACAAGTATTTGAAAAAAAGCGTTCCTGTTTGAACAGTCTGTTCTATAACCATGCTAACATGGTTTATTGAAACCTGTTCTTAAAACTTGTTTTCATCTTCAAAGACAAGATACACAGACAAAATATATTCTAGTAATGGCGTCTGTATTTTCTACATGTTATCAATATTAAACAGTATAAGTTATGAAACACATGCATCTAAAGGATTAGAAATATAGTTTGCAGTTGCTGTGCTGTAACACTCATCAGAAGCAGCTTTGAAGGCCTAGGCTTCAGTTAAGGGTCAAACCTCAGAAATACAAAAACACTTGTTTCAGACATTGCCAGAATTACACAGAAAAGTGCAAGAATTAGTCAGTTCTGTTCATTCAAAATATTTAAGACTGGGTAAGTGAAAAACATGCTAAAACATTTATTACCAATTGAAGCTGAACGCATTTGCTTCATGTGGGCTTCTATGACAGAAGGGTCTTTGGAACTGTAAGATCCAAGTTCAGGATAAAAGTTGGCTCCAATGTCCTCAGGAGGATTATGCCTTCCTTTGGGATAATTGTTTGCAATTTTGGGATCCCAATGTGGCAACAATGGATGGTTCCAGTGAATATATTTACCATCAAACTGTGGATTCCCAAACCAACTGTAATAGAATACATGAAAGTTATAATTAGGAGAAGACAGCTCTTCTTCCAGCTTGTTTACGGGAGGCATAGATGCTTTCATAGTATTGACTGTGCTACTGTGAAAATTATTGACATGTGTTACAGTATCTCCTTGAACCCTATTTAGTGAATTCTGTTTATTTTCTAAAAACACTGTTCGTTGTTGAAGTTCAGGCAACAGACCAAGTCCAAACGGATCCCCAAAGCCAGCTCTGTCAAGTCTGAGAGTCTTCAAAGCCATCATTATGGAGCAAATAAATAAAATAAAAAGCAATAAAATGATGCACGTTCTTCTGCGAAATCTTGCCATGATGTCATAGTTCAGAATCCAAACGGAAGGATTTTGGCCACAACTGATCAAAAGATAAACATTTTAAAGTCAGATTTCTTATTATCTAATTCAATAGTATGAAATGCTTCATAAAATCTTTACATAATAGAAATAATATGATGACAGTTATGTGATATTTACACATTGATTGTATAACTAATGCCTTTTCTAAGGACTAAAGTGAGGAAAACGGAACAAAAACTTCTGCATTTGAGAATATATATTAGGGACTTAAGTTCTACTACTGACGGATCACATTTTACATGACATATTACTTTTAAACTTTGTTGTTTTCCTGACACTGACATATTACTGTACTTTAACAAGTTTGATAGAAATAGCACAGAGAATAACTAGAACAAAAGAGAGTGACCATGAAAGCAGCATAATGCAGAAAAGCAAGAGTAAAGGATAAAATGAAATGTAACAAAGTGCAGTTTACATTCAGAACACAGGTTCATTTACTAACCTATTTATTGACTTCGGAAAAACCACCTCTTGTTCAGAGAAGCAATTCATTGACTAGATAGTCAGGTAAATTAAACTTTAAAAGATAATGCCTTCCAACTTTTCAGATCTAAAATTCAAGTATGTTTTCTGTATTAGATAAAGATCAACACAGCATTGAAGATGCACCTCAACCAGGAAGCCTACAAGTTAGCTGCTGGCAATGTTTTACTACAATGTCATAGCTGCAAAATATTTCATATAGAATTCCAGGACTAAGTTCAAAGCAAGAACAGTGTACAGCAAAATGTGAACACTGAAGGAGTGGGGGGTTAGAAAAATCAGTATAAAAAAAAAATTCTAGATTACTCTATTATAACTTTAGATCCTGTTCAACATTAAAGGCAAGAAAGCAAGGGAAAATAAATGAATTTTAGGTCACCACTGAACTACATGGAACAAGACCATGCATAAAACTGACAAACTTAGAACTGAGAAATCCTGGAATAAATTTCTGATTCAACAGCCATTACAGATAGCACAGCTATGATCCTGTAGCTCTGTCACTGACATCCAAATTTTAAAATCTGACTTTAATCACTGACTTTAGTATACACAGGTCATTTTTATATACTTGGAACATATCTTGCTTTAGTTTCCTACTGATGTTCATTACTGCTGTTAAAGTACATTATCTTATTGCTCAACTGTCACAACACCATATTTGTCACTGTTGTCTGTGGAAACGGTCATTTTAGATGAGGAATTTTAGAATAAGCTTTTTAACACTAAAGCCTGAGTTGGATTAATATCATGATACTGCTTCCACTTCCAATCCTTACCCATTCATTTCTGCTGCCTACCTTTAGCCAGCCCTGATATTCATCTTTCACTTTTTTTTTCATTTTCACTCATATACTAGAACAACAAAACCTAATTAGAATCAAAATTAAAAAAATCTGCTTTTACTTTGTTAGAGAGTTGACCCAGCTGAATGAGTATTACAGCACTAATGCAAACAAGTGAGTTAGCAACATAATTGCTGTTGAAGGAGAGGTAAAAATGAAGGTGTTCCTTTTGCCCAACTCCACTGTGAAACTTACACACCCTTAGTGACTGTCAGGGCAAATGATTTTACAACATTTATGCTTACAGTACTTCACATTATTTAAGATGTTTTTATCAGCAGATTTCACAGCAGTTTAGAGTCCCCTCAAATTACAGCAGAGTTCTTTTTTATATAGCTCACAAGATATTAGAATTTTGTCCAAGAGAGTATTTGGAGTCCAGACTTCCTCCAAACCATTCTTTAATAACTAACTCTAAAAACATTCAACCTACTTTTACTCTTTTTCCTGGCCTCTTCAGCCTTTTTTTCTAGTTTATCAAGCCGTTTTTTTCCCTAGCCATTTAACTCAGTTTGGGATTAGAGAAATTTTTACTTTTCTAAAGAATCAGTGTTTTTTTTTAGTATTATTAAAACATAGCAATGTTATTCACCTAGGTAAACCTATAAGTGTATTTCAGATTTCTTCAATTCAACTTCATTTGAAGAATGAAGAATTTCATTTTGGGGAATTCACATTTGTAGAAATCACTTTTCAGTTTTCTTCAAACTGAACCAGTGTTATTGGTCTTCACTAAACATTATAAAGGTTTGCCAGTGGGAAGTTACTTCTGCAATTTTTATTTTATCTCCTCTGGAAAGATTTTATGACCTTAATGATTACAGTCTATAATTAGAATGTTCAGGAAGTCTTTCATCCATGCTCTCCTATCCTATATTGGAAAAACTGCTCCTTCTTGTTCTTTGCTTCACATATCAATGATCAGATTCCTCCTCTATTGCATCAAGATTTCACTGTCATAAGCTGCTTTTTTGAAACATCAGGAAACTGATCCCAGTATTCCATTTTCTTATTTCAATAAACATGTTTCTAATGGCACATTTAACATTTAAATATATTTAAAAGCAAGCAGCATATATACTAGTTCTAATTCTATTGGCAGTCTTCAATTTCAAGGATAAAAATTTGACTAGCATAAGGACACAGCCTGGTCTATCATGCATATTATGAACCTCTAGAATCCTCATATCGAAGCTCAACACCAAAGTGTAAAATTTCTAAAACAAAGAAGAGATCTCTATGCTGAATGCATGTATGGTTTTCTGTACCGTGACAGTCTCACTGACAATACAGTTCAGGGTACTTAGACTGAAAAGCTGCAATCAAGAGCTACAGGTTGGTCATGTTTGCATTATGTTATTCAGTCTTGTTCAGAGATGGTCTTTAGAGATAGCAACAGGCAAATCATGCTCATCAACACTAGTGCCACAGCAGAATCGTAATACCAAGGAAAGAGACTGAGCAAACCTGCTATGTGAAACAACTAACTGAAGCATATCTGTCCTTGGGCATAAGTCACTGAGGAGCTGGATCTAAAAGCAGTTCCCATCTTCATTAGGAATGAGTTGGCTTGAATTTCTTCAGCTTTATGCAGGTTAAGAGCTCACACACAGTTACTCTAGCTCATACCATGACTTGATAACTAGTATTACCTTTTGGATTCTAACTCAAGTTTGTCAGCCCCTATTAGTGTACCAACAATTGAGCCAAAAATTGTGTGTGTAAATAGTTCAAGCTCTTTCTCTTGGCTTCAGAACTCATTTTAAAAGAACAACAACAAAATCTTTAACAGGTCAAGAATAAAGAACCATTTAGTTTAAATCACCAAAATATAAGAGAACATCCCTATCACTTTTCCCAAAATAAGGACGTTTCTTTGATCAGACAGAAGAAACAGTTTAGTTACTCCAGATCATTTTCGTCATATGCTAATTTAAGTCTGAACTCATTACCATGTATTTTTTTTAGTAGTATTGATCCCACAAGAAAAACATGCAATGAGAAGGAAGTATTTCCAGATAAAACAGGTGCATTTATTTTTGTAAGAACCAGCAAATACTATAGGTTTCTTCATTGTAATGCTACTTAAATGGGCCAAATGAAAGCACAACACAAAAGCAAGCAAGGGTCATCCAAGTCACTAAGGCTGGTAAACCCATGGCAGGTATCAAAGCTTCTCAGCTAGGATTGTAAGCTTAGCTTCTAAGATTTTCAAGCTGGAAGAACTTGAAAACTCTGAAATGACAGATTAGATTTGGTCAGAGCTGAAGCTTCTAGGCCTTCAAAGTCCTTAGTGTTTGGAAAACCTGCTATCCTTGATCCTAGGCTGTACTCTGGAGCTATGACGCAGCAATGCTCTTGAAAACACTATTTATGTTCTCAAGTGCCTGAGTAGGTGACATTTAGTAAACTTCCTTGAGGGCTGATCAGCCTCTCCAGACCACCAGATTTATGTAATACATTCTGGTCTGAAAAAAACAAATAATAAAAAGCAACAGGGCCAGAGTCCTCTTCCTTGAGACAATTTTGGGAGTGTTTCTAGTACTACAACAACTAGGAAACTTCTCAAAAAACTTATGTCAGTATAGAAAAAGTCTTTTCTACAGACTTTAAGAGAAGTTCTTAAGTCATTAAATATAAAAGAAGACATTATATGGCAAGCAGATATTTTATAACTATGTCTACTATATGAAAAAAAAAAACTATGTTTTTAAGCATTTCCAGTAATATAAAGTTTCTTTTTGATCCACCCAAATTAGAAAGAGGTATTTGACTTCTGACCATTCTAACACAGATAATTTTATATTATACACAAAACACAGAACATTGCTTTCTGCTAACCTGATTTGAATTCAAGAAAGATAGTAGCAAGAAGGAAAAAGACCTATCTTGCTGCATTTTCTTTCAAATGTGATAAGGTAGTCTTGAGCATTAACTTTAACAACATGACTATTCTCATTAAGTGAAATGAGTTGAATGTATGTAATAATAAGATCAGAGTTAATACTTTGCTGATAGTTATACATTCAGAGAGCCATAATCTTCTAACTTCAAACCACCAAAATATACCTGCGTAACCAGTATCAAGCAAACTCAAGAGCAACTGCAATAAGCTATTAATATGTAAGGGCATTTCATTTCAACACAAAGAGCTCTCTTGCTTGGAGAGACATTTGAGTACACACCTAACTTTGTGCACTTCTGGACCATGAAAAAAGCAAACTGCACACTGCTTCTTCACCTGGCACTAGGTGCAGACCTGCTTCGCGGGGGAGCTCACGACCTCCCGAACAGGTAGCTGCGGAGGAGAACGGTTCAAAGAGAGTTCAAAGCAACGCAGAGGGGGCGTAGGCAGTTCTCCGCGCGGCTCCCCTTCCCCACGGAAGCCACCCGAACCACCAGCGCCCACACTTTTTTAAGCATCTGAGTCTATAGCGAAGCACCAGCCCCCCCGCCAGGAGCAGGGCACCTGCTGCGGGTGAGGGGCGCGGTGACCAGCCCCACCGGAGCGGGACAGGGCCGCTCCCGGGAGCCCCCCGGCCACTCCGACCGACAGCAGCCTCCCGGCCACGGCCATCACCCCGGCTGCGCCATCGCGCCCCGTCCGTGGCGCGCGGGACGCCCCCACCAACGGCTGCGGCTGGGGTGGGGGGCGCCTTCCCTCCGCCTCCCCGCACACGCCCCGTCCCCTGGAGAGCGCAGGGCTGCCCCCGCGGGAGGCGGGGCCCAGCGCCCCGGGGAGGGCCGGCATGCAGTCAGGGCAGGTGCCCCAGGGGCCGCTCCCGCTACTCACCCGCCCGAAGCAGCGGCGCTGCCTGCCGGCCGCAGCACGAAGCGGGGAGGAGCTCGGCGGAGCGGGAGCGGGAGCGGGAGCGGGAGCGGCAGCGCCCCAGCGGCCACGACGGGCGGGGAAGGCCCGCACCTCCGCGGCGCGCTCCACTCCGCTCCGCTCGGGCGAGGCTGCCCCATGCGCATGCCCACGGGGCCGCGCATGCGCGGCGGCAGCCGGCGACGCAGCGCGGGTCCGCGTCGTGCCCGGGCTGCGGGAGCCGGCGGGGGCGGGGAACGCGTCTGCTCTCCGCGCGGTCCCGCGTCAGTGCAAAATGGCGGCGGAGCCCGCACCCTCACATCTGCCTAGGCCTCGCTGATCGCGCTGCCGTGTCGGGGTATGGACATGCTGGCCGAGGGCTGCATACGCCGACTTAACGGCGTGGGGCGATGTAGGGAAGTAATTAATCAGGCAGTCGAAGTACCAGCTGATGCCCAATTAATCCAGCATTACCACCGCGGTGTTTCTGCACTGCACGCGGTTTTGGAGATTTTGATGGTCAGCCAAGCGTGCGGTTGTGAGGCTTCGGTGTAGGTTATTTAGAGGAAGCCTAGCTTTTGGACCTACCAAAAGCAGTATTTCTCAAAAATAAGAGCTGGTAGTTTAGGCCAGGATCTTACCTTTTTATAAAACTGTTACTTGTCAATGAACAGCTAGGTGCCCACTGGGTGCCTGTGACATTTTATTGTGAGGAAGGGAAGTGAATAGCGACATATTAGACCATTTTGAGTTTTGAAATTGCCTTTCGCCCCCCAAAAAACTGAAGACATTTGTTAAAATTCTTTCCTGGATCATTGTTTATTTTTTCAGTGAGGGAAGAACTTTTTCCATGGTGAGGGCTGGATAAAGCCTGTGGCTTAAATGTGTGAACAAGGGACTATACTATGTAAAAGGGGTGTCACCTCTAGCAATGTAGATTACATTTTGCTGTGGAATAAGGCATTTGTACTGCATTGAGGCACTCCCTGCATTGGTGCTCACCTGCCTTTAGATGTCAGCTCTATGGAAATAAATTGAAAAAAAAATCTATGGATAGGAGTAGGATGAATACTTACCCTATTATACAATCATTTTGTAATTACATAATTGCAGCAATATAAAATTGTTTTTGTGTGTGTTTCATATACTGCTGTTTCAGTTGTGCTTTAGTCTTTATTTTTTCCAAAACGGTGAAAATGGGCTATGAATAGTTGACAGCTGCCATCTTGCCATAGTGAGATTAGTATCCAAATCAGTGAAAAAATGTATACCCATTTTCCACGCTAATGATAGAAGTGTGTCAAGAAGAACACTTGTTGAAGAGCACTTCAAATTGGCTTGATACAAATTGTTCCACTAGATAAACAGTGTGGTTTTCCTATCGAACGAAAACATTTCTTCCCATTTGTATTATAAAAAATGACTATAAGTTGGATCCCTGTGGTGCAATTTGCATGATTTTGTAAGAACCCCTCTAAGCCCCGAGAGAAACAGAATAGATAGTGTTCCACAGAGTGACTGGAATTGCTTTTTCATTGAAAACAATAGCAAAGTTTTCATTGATTTCAGCAGAGGCAGTATATCAGCTACTATGTTTAAGACTTAGAATGAGTGTCTTGCAGTATAGGCATAAACAAGCTAAACAAATAAATTTAACAGCTCTTGTGGTTCTGTTTGAATTCTGAGAAAATCGATAGACGAAACTGTTGCATGATATTTTTTATGCTATCTGAATGCTCTGATGGGAAATACATTAGCAGTAATGTTTATTTTTAGTATTTCTGTGAATATCTGAATAATCTGATTAGCAAGGAATACATTGTAAGTGATTCAGAAATATCATGCTTTAATAAAAAGTGAGTTTGCATCTGAATAGACTGCAGTCCTAACTTGAACATTTGACATCTATATCATTGTCCCACAGTCTCATAAATTTTTTTCTTTTAGTGCTTTTTGTATCTATTTCTTGCTTCCTTTCTTCCCTTTTTTCTTTCTTCGTCTTTACTTGTATTTTATAGAGGGCATAACTTCAATTTTCACTTTCTCCTTACAGTGGGGAAGAACTGTTATTAAAACTAACAAAATTTGTTTGAAAATAAAGTAGTCAGAAGGCTTCAGAGTGGAAGAAGTAAATCTGAAGCTTCGTTTGTGCATGTTCCGTTAAGTGTACGTGTTTACAGGATGAAAAATTACTTGTTAGGAAATACTCACGAAGGAGACAACATATGTATCTCATCAGAGAAAAAAACATATTTGTTGTTCTAACATAGTTCTGTTATGTCTGTTTTTCTTTTTTGCTGAAAAGACTGAATCTACTGACTAAGATTAAAAAAGCCCTAAACCCTTATATTGCACAATTTTCTCTAAGCCATTCTTTCTGCACAATAAGGGAATTAGATGGTTATATTCAGTTTAAGGTTAGGTGGGAGAGAGGAGGTGAATGTGATGGTAGTGTAATATTATCAGGTAACTTTCTTTTTTAATTTCTTATATTACGTCTTTTTTATTTTCTTGGTCTTACACTTATCATTTTTCTATGTTAAACTAAGGTGTACCTTTCCCTAGCCTGCCTTCAGTGTATATTTTTCTCTCTTGCAGCTTCCATGATTTTTCCTCCATTATATTCTCTATCTTCTCACTTAGTCTTTATTTATGGATATAATAGCTGTAATAGAGTGTTCTGGCTTCAGAATAAACACAAAAGAATAAATAGCCTGTGCTTGAAAAGAATAAAGAACACTTTTTTATTGTCATTTCTTTCCATTCATTCTCATTATCTGTGTCAAAATTATGAGTCTCTCTCCTGCTTACACTTCCTTATTCATACCTTTCCTTACTATATCCACTTTTTGTCCTAGAATACTTAGCAGACATTTAATAGTCAGAAATAATTATGAAAAATAGTTGCCCTTCAGGAGAACAATCAGGTGAGAAGCCAGTAGCTGGAAACCTCGTTGTCCCGTCATAGTTCATTTAATGACAGCACAAATGAAGTTTTGAATTTCTGAAGAATATGAAAATGAATCTAATACTGGAATTTAATTCTGAATTATATTTCCAGATTGGAAACTACTCCTAGAGAGAATCCTGCCTTGAACATGGTATGTACATCTCTCTTTTTCTTACCCCTTTTCATTCTTTTTCTTCTTGATACTAAAAATGTAGAATCAATGCTCAAATGCTGATGCTTTATTTTTAACCCAAGTCTTTTCTTAGTAAGCATTTGATAAAACAGAATCCCTCTGGACATGAGAGAGAAAAAAATATCTTTATTCTGTGCCTCATTCTTACCCCAGAGCTCCTTGTTTGCCAAGTTTCATGGGTCTCTACTACTTTTTATGATCTGTAGCCACCTCCTTTGAATCTTTCTCTGTAGGGCCTGCTTCCCACATTTTCGTTTGCAGAAGCTAAAGTTTAACTTGCTTTTGTGCCATAAAAAGTTGCATAATACTGATCTATTTTTCACTCTATTGAAATTTTCAACAGCAGCAGAAATACTGTAACATCTTGGTTTTTGGCTTGGATGGCTCTGTTCTGTTTCTTGCTTGTTACAAGTTTGGAAAGTTAATTTTGCTACAGTGAAGACTGAATGCATGAATTGTTTAGAACAATGAAAACTTTGATTATGGAGATTTCAACAGTACCCAGCTGCATTATCTGAGTGGATACCATGGACGACTGTAAATCTTCGAGCTGTGAATATAAGCAAGTCTTATTAAAGGTCATATTCTTTTTCTGTTGTGAAACTAATCCCTGGATGTATTGAATGGTTCAGTAATCTGTTGTATATTTTAGAGATTTGTTCCAGCCTTTCAGCAATGAAACCATTTTATGCATATACAAATTATGTCAGAATTTAAATTCAACTTCAAATCTAGAAAATCAGCGTTTCTCTGTAGAAACAGTGGGTTTGCATGTTATTTTCCCTTGTGTTGTAAAAATCATAAAAACAGGATGAACTAGAAAAAGATAAGAATTCTAGCCATTGGAAATGTACCGTACTCACCTCAGAATGTTCCATTTACTTTTTTTATGTCTAGGCAATGTATATATTGATGTGAGTAGAAATTCCTTTTACTTACACAGAGTAATATAGCACATAATTTTACAATGTGAAAACATTGTATACATTGTTAATACAGGAGTGCCTAACAAGTGTATTGAACCGTGTGTGCTGTTGTATATATTGGGTTTGAATGAAGGTTGCCCCATTGATGGACAATGAATGCAGAAAATATGTTGCACTTAGGTTATGCTAGCATGTGTTTAGCTTTGCTTTTTCTTTCTTTCATTTGTTATGAAGTGTTAAGACCTTTTCTGGAGAGATGTAGCCAGTTAGCAAACTTAACTTTTTCTAGTACTTTCTTATTAGAAGCAAAGTTACATAAAATTCTAAGGAAAAAAAAAACCCTATTTTTCCCTCTGCCAATACAAAGAAGTATAAGGAGAACTTTTACATATTGTTTTCAAAATTTTCCTTGGAATAGTTATCAATCTGTGGATGTATTTGATTTGGAGTCTCATCTCCTTTCAGAAATTAGAAGCCTCTTTTGTGCTGCCTCTTGGATTAAGTGAACTGTGATGAGACAATGATGTTTTCTTCTACTGGCAGAAAATGTAATTCAGCGTAGGTAGTCTTATGCACTGATTTTTTAAATCAGTTTCAGCAGAAGATACAGTTGTTCAAAGGAACATGACATAAGGATTGAAATATTTAGATGCAAGGGTGAGATATGGTTTAAAAATATCTGAGATAGATAGTGTTGGCAAGAAAAGGAGCCAAAAGAAGGGAGCATTTAAGAAATACATGAATTTGCCTAGACAAACTTAGTCTATGGGTACTCTTTAAAAACATATCGATTTGGATTCAAAGTGTTCCAGTACCATCTAACCATCTTTAATTGATTTAGTATTAATGGAGAAAATAAATTATCTTAATAGTATATCATCCCACTTCTAAGAGTAATCAAGCATTTTCAGTTACCAGTCATGCATTAATACATACAAACTTTCACAGGAATTAAATATTATTCTTATTGACATGTTAGGTATTATACATGTCAGTGTGTATGGCATGCATAGATTGCCTTTACTGTATGTCAGAACAGGCTGTATTCTTACAGTTTTAGGAGGCTTCACTTCAGAGTCCCGGTTAAGTTTCTCAAGATAAAGCAGGCTATGGTTAGTGATTTTGATTTGCGGTCAGGATAGCTACATAGGATAAAATAATTTCTTCTAGTCTTGTAAGGAAACCAAAGAAGATGGAGATCACATAACCTATTGCAGAGTTAGACTACTGCCAGTGTTCAAAAGTGTGAGGTTCAAAGGGACCAAGTGTTAATTTCTGAGGCTATTTCTGAGCAGATTTATTTTTGTTGTTATACACATGAATAGTATAATTAACATGACTTATTGTTATGGTATCTCAGTGGTGAAAATATACTGGTATAAAACAATATGCTATGTTTGCAACTCCAACTTTTTACTAGCATTTTTTTAGGAATAAATGAAGGACTAATAAGTTTAATCTAAAGACATATAACTATCGTACAAGGTCTGCTATGTTTTCCTTTTGACCACTGGGTACATGATTAACTACAATTGAATAAACAGCAATGAAATTATTAAAAAAAAAAAGTTTGCTGGTTGAGGTAATTATTTGTCTCATTAGCAGTAAGCATATGTAACAAAGTTTAAATTTGTTGACATTAAGCATAGATATTGGCTCAAAGTAAATCCAAGGTCTGCAGTGTCTTAAACCTCTGAAGAGCACTGCACAGCCTAATAATAGTAGTGTAGCTATAATGATAGACGGTCTCAGAGAAACATATATTCTGCCAAATCAGTCTGCACTTTCAAAAATGCTAGCATTGAAGGAGTCACAGAGAGACAGGAGGAAATAAGGTGACACATGTACTTCCAATAGTGGGATAACTATGAAGCATAGATTTTACTCATATGAAAAGATGTATTTGCGTTAAAAATATTCCTGATTCCATCATATACTGCCTTCCATCCCAGTTAGTTTTAGCTCACAAACATTGAATAAGAGGACTGTTATCATTTTTATTGCATGTTTTTCTATAAAACAACACTGATTCCATCTGCATATAACTGTGGATGTAAACGTGATGTATAAAATGTTCGTTTTATGTGACCAAAATAGAATCCTTATTGTTCTTTTAGCCATTTTTTACACAAACTGCAGCTGAAGACCTAGCCTACCTAAAAAATATTTTTTCTGTATTGGGGGGGGGTGTCTGATTTTGGAATGTTGTTAAAATATGGAGCAGCAAAGCAAGATCATGGAGTCAAGGATACAGCAAGAGGGAATATCAGTTCACAAAAATATCTGTATGCACTGTATTGTGCAGCATTAATGCCTGGATGGTTGCCAAGTGAGTACAGTAATTTCTTTAATTATGCAGTTAAAACCGTCTGCATCACGAAGGCAAGTCTAATTAATTTGAAGATCTTATTGTTTTACGTGATGAGAGGGGGATAAACTTCATGTGGTTATTGTTGCACTTGAGACTGTAGATAAACTTGGCAGCTGATTTACCACCAACAAAAAAGGAAACCTTACTGAGCTGGCAAATCATCAAGCACTGCAGTTTTCATTATTACAATCACTAACAATTTTTTGGCATTAGATTATTGAGGGAGCATGATTCTCTATTGGTCAGTGCTTCCATAATAATAGCAACAATAATTTATTTCTTATGCATGAAACTGCTTCTCAGAATAGATAAAAAGAGATATTGCCTATCCTGAGGGGCCTACAAACTCCTCAAGCATGATTTAATGCAGTTATAACATAGAAGTGAGGGAGTTAGTCATAACAGATTAATGACGATCCTTTCTTACTGTTGATTATAGTATTGGTATTACCAAAGAACAGACTGAAAAGTAGGTTTTAATTTTTTAATTGGCTAGCTTCTTGTAAGAGCTGCAAAATAAATTGGTCTGAGGGTGGGCATTAGTGGCATTGCAGATCCGTTAGGGGAAAATCATTTGTAGAGGGTATGATAGAAAGTATAGATGATTACAGAGAAGGTAGATGAATATTGGTGTTTTGCTACCAGCTTCAATTTAGAGCATGGATTTTGTCTACATTTACATTCTTCTAAAACAAATGCAAAAGTCAGGTGTGTGGTTATTTCTAGTTTATTCTCTTAGAGCAGTATCATCAAGAGGTGACATGCCAGTTGGTTCTTAGTTGGAAATATGTAGATGACTTGATATCAGGCCCTGCAGGCAGCACTAGGCCTCATTGGCCCTGACCAGCCTCATCTGGGGCCTCCACCCAACCCTGCCATGGCCCAGGACCCCATTTCAGCCCAGTCCAGGGCTGTCAGTTCCTGCCCAGCAATGCCGTAGTGGTGCTGGGCTCCAGCTCTGCCACAGCCTTGCCCAGCCGCATGCCCTGCTGATCTGGACTTTAACCTGCAGGCTAAGTTCCCAGCCTGACCTTGGTCCAGCCTTATCACCATGGACCTGTCTGGCAATCACTGCATCTGATTCTGATTCTGACCTGTGGATTGATCTTCTAGCTTGACCTTGGACCTATCTTATCACCACGAACTTGCCTGGGAAGCTCAGCTCTTGGTTGAACCTGGCTGTTGTCTCTGGGTCTATGCTGCTTGCCTTGCTTGGGTCCTGTAGGACTGAGCCCTGGTTGGTGAGGCCCCTGCCAGCTCACGGCCCTCCATTCCTTAGGGTCAGCTGGCCATTGCTGCTCCCTGACCCTTGGTTTTGCTAGGAACAGAGAGTGTCCTCCTTCTGGGAAGAAAAGCTTTCTGTAGTGTGTGCAATGAAACATCCAGAAGTACTGGCCAGTCTTGAGCCCAATCTTAAGAGTTATTGTATGACTTGGTTTCCACCCACTTCTTAAAAATCAGCTATGTGAGCCAAGAGGTTAATCAAAATATAGTTCATAGTATGGAAGATGATTTGAAAATAATTTTATAGTTACTTACTGATTTTTCTCTTTTATAGATGGTTAGTCCTGCCTAATGATATGGTATTATGCTGCAGACAATGGGGAAGGTGATTGACAGCCCTGATGTAGGGCTAAATTCCTTCCAGGTAGTCATTCGGGATAATACAAGCATATTTTAGGGATAAAACATTTCCCTTAATTAAAAACAATTCAGTGTGTTTCATAATTTTTGCAATCTTCAGACAAAGAAACAGAAAATTATGATAAATTACTCTCTCCATTTTGCTAAGACAGAAACCATTTTTAAAAAGCATTTTATCCACAGGAGCCAGGAGATGGGCAGGTGTGCTATGGAATACAAACACAACTATAAAAGCATTCAAATAATCTGTTCGTCTGTAGGCACACTTGTCACGAACACCGCTCGTGGCCAGCGGGGTGACTTTTATTTTTTTCTTTTAACGCTTCACTGACCAAACAGCCAGGCGGTTATCAGGTTTCAGATATTTATTAAGTACACCAGTATCCTTAAGCAAGAGAGTTTAAACAATATAGCAAGTTCCGTATTTAACAGGGTAAAAATAACACACTACACTACATACAGAGCAAGCAGGGGTAATACGACCTGTTCCACGTCGGGCGAGGGTCTCAAGTGTGCAGGACGCAATAAGGGGGGGGAAGTCCCAGACCAGCTGAGAGGGAGCTCCAAAGAGCTGTTGTTATTATCACATTTTATATGCTTCTAAGGCACATGTCTATTGTGATTAGGTTTCTTGACGTCCTTATCAGTAGCCAGAACCTGTGTCGCTCTGACACACTCCTCTGGACTCAACCTGCTGACTGGGTTTTCAAAAGGGAAGGGAAAAGAAATTAATGAAAACTTGTGACAAAGGTCTCCATCCTTCAGATTTAGAGAACTAAATAGTGAAGGCCCCCATCATGAGTCTTCATGCCTGATCAGCATGTAGTTGTAGATATTAATTCCCCTTTCACTTGATTTATGAGGCAGCTTTGGTGTGGGTCAGGCTCTTGACATTAGTTTAGGCCGCAAGTGGTTGGTAGCAGATAATAGCGGAGGTGGTGACAAAGGCATTGTTATCATATCCTGCACAAGCTGGGGCATGTGTCCACGGGCAGGGAGAGACTACCCTGCCTACGCCCGGTCCCACTCCCCATCTGTGAACAGTGATACCTTCCCCTCTTCAGCAGGCCTTTGGAGTAAACAGTGCCTTGTCTGTTCTCCACAACACTTCAGCCTTGGGTCAAGAGCATTGCTTTACATGATCTTGTAGTATGAGACCTGCACAGGTGATTCATTCTAATATCTTAGAGGTATACCATGAAGTAGAACATTTGTTAAACAGTCATGGATGAGCATCATACAATGTATATAGAGTGGTTCTTTTTCTCCAGGGATGTTTAGTATGTGCTTAAAAGAAGTACTCATTTAACTAGCAGAAATTTATCAAATCAAAGAGAATAACTTAAAATCTATCTTGCAAAAGGGTATTGTGCAAAACAGAAACAGTGGGACAAAAAAGGGAAGATAAAAGGAAACACACAATGTTAGCACTGATACATTTCAGTTGTTACTTTCTAAAAGTAAACCTTGATATTTTGATGTCCTTGTAGACTTCTGTGGTGTTAACATGCTAGTAAAAACAGCAGATGCCTGGAAACAATTGTTTACCTAAGCATCATGGGAAAGATGGGGGATGAGAAGGCAAATAATAGTTTACCATCTTTGCTTTTCTTAGTGGGGCTTGAGGTAACTCCTATTCTCCAGTTGATTCTGAAAGAAGGAAAGTATGTAAAGAGTTCATATATGAAACATTATCTATTTTATAGTGTACCTGTTGGAACAGGATGTCAAATACACATTCTGACTTTTTTTTTTATGAGTAGATAATAATATCCTTGGAAATAAGTGATGTCACAGTGTGTTAGAAAATAACCCAGAGCCCTTCCTTTCCTTAACCCTTTCCCAGGGCAAGCCCTTCCTTTTTCCTTAACATAAAATGCATTATTTACCAGAGAAGATGGATGGACAGTAGGAGTTAAAATTTTAGGGGGGTAGAAATTATCTTTTTATTTTGTACAGGCTACTAAGATTTAGTAGGGTTTCATCCCTGATTACAGGCTATACCAGCTACGGAAATAAAAACAGAATGTTGTACAAACATCTTTTTTTCCTCAGTATTTCCCTTCATTACTTCTGTTTTTAACTTGAAACAGAAAATATTACTTTCAAATCCCTGTTCTTTTTGTTTCTAGAAAGTGTTTTAGATAGCATCTGTACTAGCTGTATCACAGGTATGGATTTTGACAAAAGTGTCACTAAAAGATTTTTGAAATAAATTATTAACACACAGAAAGACTTCCACTGTAAAGTATTTACATACTGGTATTTTAGGACTTGCTGATCCTTTGGGGACTCTTATTTTCATGGATAAACAGTTGGAATGCTGATTTAACAACTCAATGTGTTTTTGAAATATAGACAGAAGTAACTGAGGAATCTTCTGGAGAATTTTCTCCTTTTTTCTGTTAAAAACTAAAGGCAATTGAATTTTATAAATAATTAAAAAATATATTAAAAAAGCCTTCTGTTTCTTTAAATTAGAATGAAACTTAATTGATCAACTATGTTGCATTATTTCATAGCATACACATTTGTGAAACTTAAAATGTTATATACCTGTTCCAACTATACTCATTGATCAAATGCCCAACTGTTTTCTCGGGCATAGTGTATTGATTCATGAAGAATTTCTGTACAATTCAGATTAATCCTGATCTGATTTTACCTGTGTGTTTTCAGGCAAGAGAGTCATGAGAAACTGGTGCAACTCTTAATTCAGATAAGGAATGTCCTCTTCCTTCAATAGGCTGATCATAGGTGAAAGAACTCACCCTATACATTAATTCTACTGATTTCTGTGAAATGTCAAACCACGAGTTACTGAGCAAGGTCATACAAATGCTCAACTCAAGGTCAATGACAAGCTCATTTAGTTAAAACTGGCATTTTAGACAAGGGACAAAAGAGATTTAAACCATAATGTTGAACTAAGACAGGTACACTGACAATTATGAATGAAATGCTTATGTCACTGAAAGACTTCTCATTCTCATGACCTCTTTCTGTTCAGTACTTTTGATCATAAGGCATTGATGTCTTACTGGAAGGAGGCAGTAGGAGTCCAAAGTGATGCACTAAATATGTCATCAGTCCCTCTTCAAGAGCATAAAAAAGAAGTAATGGTGGCATCACTGCCTTACGAGGTTGCAGAAGGCTCAATGGTTGGCTATCCAGTCAAGATATCCAGTGCCATCTGAGATGCAGTAGATTGTCCGAATCATCCATACTGAGCTGGCAGACATGCCACATCGCCTACAGGACACTTTTGCCTTCTGGGGAAATACCTGGAGGAATATAAAACAGTACTGGTTGTGTATGTTGAGGCAGCTGAATCCCACACAAATTGTCTCCCTAGTGCTTTCCATCTTTTACATGGAGCTCCAGAGCTTCAGTCCCACTTTCAACTGTGGCTTAGATATTTATGCAATTCTGAAAATATATGTGCAGTTTCTGCATAAGCCAAAGATACCTATACACTGTGACATGTTTTTCTCTGAACACAAAATTCACCAGGTGCTTTGAACACTTCAGCCTCTCAGCCTGTGCCTGCTGCCATTGCAACTGTCTCATTGAATGAAAATTCAGATTTCAGTGGGTCAGAGCAAAATTCTTGCTCTGAGTCTAAATTTATAGTTAAACTACAGCATGTTTTTCAGATATATCTTTATAAATATATATGTCCTGTTGCAGTCTTTGGTAAATTACTTTCATGCTTAATCATCAAAAGTCTGTGCTCTATGTTAATCAGCAGTTACAGTTTGTAATATCTTAGTCTGCTGATTTGTAGAACCTTCTATTTTTGAAATTTCTATCCTCATGGAAGTAGAGAGATCGAGTTCACACTTCATTCTCCCCTCTGATAGGTTAAATAGATCATATTCTTTGTATCTCTAGATGGTGTGTGCTATACAAAGCTTTGATTATTCTCATGAGTCTTCCTTGAATCTTCCTGTGAACTCTAGACATCAGAATTAGACGAAGTATAGCAATGTAAACTTTTTTTTTTTTTTTCCAGTGGCATTTCTTTCCAGGAAAAAAGCTCACATCCTGTAAGTGTGAACTATATCCTTTGTTCCTTGATCACTGGAGTCATCATAGCAAGTAGGACTGCAAGAGGTTATCTAGTCCATTCCTTGCATGAAGGGAGTATCAACTCCAATCATGTCATTCTTAAGAGATACTTGTCAAAATTTTTCTTTAAAAGATTGCACAGCCTTCCTAAGCAATATATTCTAATGCTTCACTATCCGCACTGTTAAAGAGATTGTCATGATTTCTAACCTAAGTCCTCTTTTCTTTAATTTAAACTCACTGCTTTTTATTTTGTCTTCAGAGAACAGAAAGAAGGATGAATATTATTCCCCTTTATCACTTTTTGCATTCTTGAAAATTTATTATATCTCTGCTAAATGACTCCAATTCTTTCAATCCTTCTTTGTAGATCAAGCTATGTAGACCCCGATCATTTTCATTGCTCCTTTTGGACTCTCCCTACTTGCTCCTTATCCTTCCTAAATCGTAGTCCTCCAGACTGCAAATAGGTCAGTAAAGGCTTTAAAAGTAGAGTGGAATAGAAAATGTATTTTGAATGTTCTAAAGGCAGTGCTCTTGCTTATAAAACTCAGGATGCCATTTGGTTTTTATCACAACCTAATGATATTGTTAACCTTTCTTCAGAGGTTGTGATCCAGTGTAACATTAAATCCTCTTCTGCAGTACTGATCACTATCCAGCCTGATCTTACATTCTTGCTTACCAAACTATTATGGTTGCTTTTCTTTCTGTTATCTAACATGAAGCCATCATTACTGCTAGTCTGCTGGTGACCAGACTGAAGATTTTTTTGGCCACCAAAAGACTAACAGTAGTGACAGTTTCTTTTAAATCCTTATTTATTTGTTTTAATGCTGAAAGCTATAGGTTCAAAAAAAAATCATTTTTAGAGCCCTCTGAAACCTTTTTGGATTGTATCTAATGCAAAATTATTTGATACAGTTACATTTGTAATGTAGTACTTAGCAATAGTTTCGTACAGTTCTTTTTTCCAGAATCAAAATATCAAGATTACAAGTGTCACATTAATAAAACCTCTGTGACTTAGCATCAAAACAAGTAATATCATTAGAAACTTGCAAAACTAATATGAAAAGGTGTTCTTTTGCAAAAATCAAATTGATGTTAATTATATATTATTCTTTAATTCTTAATCTATTTTCAAATCATTTTGTCCTTTCATATCAATGAAAACTTAAATATCAAAATATTTTCTTTCAAGCTGCATTTTAAAAATCTACATTTTATGTAGAAACTTAAAAATAAAAAGTTAAAATGTCTTTTTTGGAAAGGCCAAAATGTTCTGATATTCTAGTAAATGCTTCCTGTATTTTTGTTTCTTCTAAAAATAAATTTTCAAAAGAAACGTAAATGAAAACAGTCTCTATTTCAACAAAATGACATTTTCCACTAAAAAATACATTCATTGGAAAATGGTGTCTCAGTTCCATTTATTACCTGAATTCCTAGAATTGGTATATAGTTAGAAAATATTTTCTCTCAGTGCTAACTGATGACTTCATTATTTTTGTACTTAACATCTTCATTTTCTGCTTAATGCGTGCTCACATTTTATTATCCTTTCTAATTCTTCCAGTTCACTGTTACTTTAGTAGCTTTTTATGTGCTTTTAACACCTTTTCCCCAAGTTGAAACCATCTCTATTGTCAGGAACCTCACACTGGGAATATGGGCCAAAGTTCTTCAGACAGAACTCCACTCCTTTTAAGTATGTAGGTCATCAATGATTCTTTTTTTTTCCATGTCAGGACTAAAATCCAGTATGGACTGTTCACCATTTGCTTTGCAGAATTCATTTTCATTTTTTCCTTGCTGGTACTGAGTGTCTTCACAATCTTCCTCTGTTTTGAGCTCATTAAAATACCCTCTGATAAAGAAATACCTGGGTATTTACAAACTTCCAATCCTACTGTTTTGCTTCTACTTTCTTTGGTTCCTTGATCATCAGTGGTTTTCTGAAATATGGGTTTCCAGCTACTTCCTTGTCTCCCTGAAGTTCCACAGGTATCAGAGGTTTGGGCTTTACCACCAGATGCAGACACCTAAATCTAGATGTCAAAGTGTAGGCTTACATGTAAACTAGGTGTCAGGTGACCGAATATTGGTGCCTATTCTAGAGTGATCTGAGTCACTGTCTGTACTCCACTAACAGTACTGGCTGGATTTCCACTGAAGATATTGGAATCTTAAAACCGTAATTTTCATTGAAATTGAATTCAGTTGGAATTTGAATTCTGCTCATTTGTCTTTCCAAAATACAGATCTGTTTTTGCAACACAGCTGCCATCTTGTCTGTATGGATAACCCTTCAGGTACAAAAAAGGGAAAAAAGGCAAGGGGGAGGCATAAGGAGCACAACAGCTGTTCCCTGGCTGGTCCTGTAGAATGATACCTATGGAGAAAGGCACTTACCATTTCTCCCGTCCTATTTGCTCTGTCAAAGGTTAACCTGACAAGGAGTTTTGGAAAATACAACTGGAAGACATTGCCTGAGTCACGGTCTCCAATTGTCTCTGCTTTTTGTGTGTAGCACAAGCAAGTACTTTATAATATCTTTATAGTAAAGTTATCAGACACTATTAGCTAGGAGGAGAATTCTATCAGCAGTATATGAGAAGGTTTTAATAGTACTAGGAGCAATCACAGATGATTACACATCTGGCTCTCTAGTCTGGTATTCTAGATGTACTAAAGGTCAGTACCAGAAGTTCCTTAGGAAGAAATCAAAATCCCAGTTATCCAGACAAATGGCTAAGAGAATCTTTTTTGTAATTCTCATAATTCCCATATCTGGCTTATGTTGTGAAAGGATCGAAATGGCTTTTTTATGACCTTGCTATTTTAATTGTGGATTCTAGTTTTGACTCTTCTTTCTCATTGAAAGTGTTCCAGTGCTTTGCATTAAAATAAGCTATATCGCCTACGCCCGGAAACCTAGAGAATAAACACAATTCCATGCTTTCTTCTCAAAAGTTTAAGCTTTTAGCTTCTATAATAAAGAATTTAAGCAATGACAAATGCTTATTTTAGTATTTCTAATAGATTTTCACAAAATAACAACATTATTAATGAGAAACAGTTTTTTTCCTATGCCAGATATGTTTACATTCAGTTATCATCAGAGCTATTTAAAAATGTTAAGTAATGTGTAATTTTTGCTTCTTAAAATTGAAATATACTGGAAGTTCATTTTTTTTATGAGATGAATCCCACTCTCATTTTCCTTCAAGGAAGAGTGTCTACAGTGGCCTTCCTAATAATTTTTACTACAGTTATAACCTAACTAATCTTTAAAAGCACATTTATTTCCACAGAAGTTTGCAGATGCTGTGTTGCCTAAACTAGATAGAACGTAGTTGTTTGATCTCCTCTCCTCATATGAAGTGAAACCCTGATCCTGCTGAAGTTAAGGGTAATAATTTTTTCTAACTTGACTCAGGGCTAAGATTTCACTTCAGGGCTTCTTCCTTGGAGCTGTTTTCTAGAAAATGCATGAGCCACTTCAGGTGCTTTTGGAAAGCTCTTATTTGCTAAGTATTATCCTTATATTCCACCTGTTTCTACTCCACCAACAGTTCTTCTACAAGAAATGGTACATCCCATTTCATTTTGTTTTCAAACAAAAACAGGCTACCACTCTGTGTAAACGATGGCTGAAGGCAACACAGACTTTGCTAGTATGGAGTTTAATAACTTCCTTCCCAGTCTTGAAAATCTACAGAAGGTATTAAATATCAAGGGTCAGAGTGAGATGGGACACTTACTGCTTTCTTTACAATGGAAACACTACACTTACTTAAATATGCAACTTCACTTGCTAAACTAATATGAACAGGAAATACCAGGAATTTTGTTTCCTACAAAGTGCTTCTCAAGTATGTTCAATGCAGTATTTTTTCCCCTTCGCTTGTATGCTGGGAGAAAAGGCAGCGTATTCCTCTCCCAGGTCCTCTTTCTGACCTGTGACATCTAAGCAGCTTCTAATACAAAATAGCTGTAGTTGTCCCAGCCCTGCATCTGATTTTAAGTCTGTAATGTCCCCAGTAAGCTGTGGACAAAAAGAGATCATGATAAACAGAAACAAGTTACTGTGTGCTTAGGAGTAGACCCTCTTTTAACAGAGAAGTCAGTCGGGCCGTGATGCTAATCAAACACACTGGCAAGACTTTGTGAAAGAATCGTAACCTATTGGTCTAGTCCAAGGCAGTCCATTTCTATTTGGTTTGAGTCGTCTCTCCTTGGGTTAGTGCTGCTGCAAGAGCTGCTCTCCAGCAAGCTGCTGTGTCAGGATGTTGCAGCCTTTCTCACGTTAGGTCAGAGCACTCGATTTTCATCCATCCATGTGAAAGGCAAATCAAGAATATGTAACTCTTGCTCTGTTTTACACTCTACATCAATATAGGCTCTGCATCATTTCTATGTATAGTGCTGAGGACTATCATGTGCTTAGAAATTTCTTTTCTACTTTAATAAGGGATGAGGAAGCAATTCATTTCCCTCACTTGCTGTAAGCAGCCCCCTCCCTCCCCTCTCAGCCTATTGCTCCAAATTTGGTAATCCTCATTCAGCAGGTAGTCCCACAGCAGACTGTTGTCACGCGGAGGGCGAGTACATGGTATGTACAATAACACGGCGGAATATCCAAAATGATCCATCAAGAACAGGAATGACCATGAAACAAATAAAACTGATAAAATTAGTGACAATCCCTAAAAAGTACTTAGAAAATATATCAGATTAGACAGTTCAAATAGGCTGTTCTCCATACTGATAAATGCCTTTTCTCAAAATGGAAATTTTACTTTTCTAGTCTTTTAGGTGTCTTGTTTATCATGGTTAGCTTTATCCAGCAGAACCTTAAATCATTTTTACTGTATACTAAATCTGCTTTAAATCATTTTTAGGAAACAGGAAATGTATCATGTTGTCCTTTTCTGTCATGATAGTAAATAAGAACACAGTAAATATATATATATTTTTTGAGATAGTATGCCAAGTTCTAGTATGGGTAGTTTTATACAATATGCTTAGCACTGTCATGTCAGCACCTCTCCTGCACAAATGACTAAGAAAGAGGACTAGGCTGTATTTTTTTCTTTCTTTTGTGTGCCTCTTCCTGTCTGGTGATGGTCAACAGATATGTTTATTGTATAAACAAACAAATAAATTAGGCTTCATCTTTTCTTTGGGAAGCCCTGAGTTCTTTTTCTTATTCCCATCTGGAAAGTACTCATGTCTAGATTTCTTAAATCCTCAGAACAAGAGATGAGCTTTGGTTCTGCTGGTGCAGGGCAGGCTTGGAGAGCTGCAAAGGCTGGTGGAAACCAGTTGCTATTTGCAATGTGTGGCTGAAGCAGGCTAGAGCAGAGGACTTAGAGGGTGATAAGGACCTGGGGTATAATAATTCTGAGCTGGGATTCTGATGTTCTGCGGCAGAAAGACGGGTGGTCCTGGTTATTGGATAGGGAAAGACTGTCGCTGATAGCACTACTAAAATGTCATCAGGCAAATAGGCTTCTTGAAAACATGGGACACAGAAGGCCAACTGAAAAATGGGAGAAGACAGGGGAAGATTTATTTTAGAAGGATCAGTGATTCAGAAGCAACATAAGAACAGTGAATATGAACTGAGACTAATATGGATGAGAAACCAAACAAATGCATTCAGGGATGATAGCCTACCAGTTAAGATTTCTGATGCCAAGTATTATAAAAAAGGAATAAGAATATTATATCAGGAAAGAGAAAGATAGGAACTGAACTTTTCTGTATTCATTATCTTCAAAGAAGCATATCCTTTATTAATAACAGTCTTCAAACACTCTGTATTACCTTTGCTACAATTGGCTCCCCTAATGAATAGCAACATAACCCATTATGAACTTCTCCAAATATGTTTACCCATGATGTGGCATACAACTATGTGGATAATAAAAGGAATAATAAATGGATCATCTAAGCAAGGAATTTGCATGTTTGCTTTGTGCAGTATTTAGATTTCTCTAACATG
Organism: Dromaius novaehollandiae; assembly: GCF_036370855.1. Classification (NCBI taxonomy): domain Eukaryota; kingdom Metazoa; phylum Chordata; class Aves; order Casuariiformes; family Dromaiidae; genus Dromaius; species Dromaius novaehollandiae. The sequence goes on along the minus strand of NC_088100.1, from coordinate 43,868,350 downwards.
GTATTTATTCTGACAGCTTGAAAGGTGAAAAATACAATATTGCATTGTCTATAATTTCCTACAAGAGAAATCTGAACATCTCTGTTGAAATTGTAACTATAGTTTGCTAAGAAAAGCATCATTCAAATCTACTATTACTATTATTTCATAAGATATTTCATGAGACATAAGTAAAGTCAAGTAGTTTAATGAAGTCATTCTCCCTTGAGAAGCTTCAGTATCCAACAGCAGAAAATCTATTTTGTAACAGAGTTTGATAATGATTTTCTAGGCCATTGACTTGAGTAAGAAAAGCCTTACATTTTCCTTTTGTCTAACATAATAGATTTCAATATAAAATGAAAGCAAATAAGATATTCTGTAACCTGATTACTTTTTTCAGTTTTTGAATCACACAGTGATTACGGTATGAAATAACAATGTGACTATCCTCCGGCAGTTCATTAAGCATTGTGGACACCATTTGTCATGTACTGCTTGATTCCCCCCTCCCCTCCCCTCTTTTTTTACACAAGGAAAAATGTGTGGCAAGTGGCACATTTTGCACTGTTGTTGGTATTGGAGCTGTGCTACTGTATAATGTGTGTGTGACTGTGTACTAATTTGAGAGAAAATAAGGTCAGAAGAAAGTACTCGTATTGCTGCCACATTTTGCAATGGTTTTAGTGCCTGGGGAGAATTATTTTTCACAGGTCTGAGTTGTGAGCTTTGTAAACCACACATATGAGCTTTACCTTCATGTAGAAAGTTTTATTGGGCCAAAGACAGCAAACTGTTGACACCAGTCTCCCTTCAAGAACTTCAGAAGAGTTTTAGGAGACATCCTAGGTCCAAGCCCTAGAAAATCCTGAACATGAGATCAGATAGGATCAGACTGTGAAATAATTTGATATTCTGTACTTTATAGACACTTCCTAGGTGCAGCAGGTTTCATGCAGAGGTATGCTATGGCAGTCTTGCCTGAAGGGCAGGATGGTAATCACCTATACATTCACAAGCATTAGAAAGCACTATTCACAGAAGTTATTAGAAATTCAGGAAACTTAACAGCCTAACTAACTGACTGAATAACTAATAATTGAACTGACCAGTTGTAGATGCATATTTTCCTCACTCTAAGAAAGATGTATTATAAATTGTTTCAGTTACTTTGCTATGCCTTCCAGAATTTGAATCTGAAAGAAATCCAGAATTTTTCAGCATTTAGCTATAGTCAGCCATTCTTCAGCCATGAACTTGGTTTGTTGCCATGTAAAAGGTAGCTGTCTGACTATGTATAGTAAATTACCAATAGAGTTGTATGTCATCTGATTACACATTGTACTTCCACTTGTGTTAATTTAGGCTTTGGAGTACTTTTGATAGTTTGGCTTGAGAACAGAAGGAATTAAATCAAAATAATTTAGCCAAGATCACCAAAAGAAAATGACTATTTTTTAAACTGCTTATTACAGTATTTCTAATTGCTCCTGAAATCTCTCCTCACTGAGTTTATCATAATTGTTTTACTCCAGAGGAGGTTCAGTAATAAGGATAAAGTACAATCCTGCACTTGTGCACTGCCAAATAAATGAGGGTAACATAAAACTGTAAGAACAGTTGTATTGTAACAGACAGCCCATATCCTGGTTTTGCCCGTGACTAAGTAGCCCAGGCAATAAATATATGAACTGATGGTGAACCTGTATGAACCTATCCTTGTTGCCTCCAGCAATCAGCTGTCCAGAGGACTTTGTGAATGAGAGACTATAGTCACAGCTTTTCCTCCATTAATTTGCTTGTTCGCCTTTTGAACTTCTTTATACCTTTGTCTGCTACAAGTTTGAATGGTAATACAGCTCCACAATTGAACTACATATTGGATGAAAACTACATTCTGTTTTTTTGAAACTATTGCCTAATTATTCATGAATCCTTTTTTGTTCTTGCATTGTGAGAAATGGAGAGTAGCTATTCCTTTAGTACTTTACCATGCCATTCATGATTTTATAATTTATCATATTGCCCACCAGGTACATCTTTTCCAAGTTGAAGAGTTATTATCTATGAAATTCTTTTTGTAAAGAAGCTATTGCTTTTCTTAAAACATCCTTGTCACCTTTGTACTTTTTCTAGTTCTATTATAACTTTTTTGAGATGAGGAGATCAGTGTTTGCCCAACACAGGGTTCGCCATAGGCACTCATCATGAATTTATGCCATGGCATGATAATATTTTTCTGTTTTGTTCTCTATTTCCTTTCTCACATTCTGTTTGCCTTGGTGACCTCTGTTGACCAAGAAGTTAATTTTTTTCTTACAACTATGTCTACTGCCTCTTTCTTAGTGTTGAATAACTTCTTTGGAGCTGAGTGCTGAGTATGTGTAGTTAGAGTTTTATTTTCTTTTTGAGTTATTTTTCTTTCCGTTTGTTTCACTATGTGTTTATTGACACAGAATTTCATCTGTTATTTTATCTCCTACTCAGCTATTATTATGAAATTATAGGTAATTCTTTGTGGTCAGCTTTCCTTTTTACAATCTGTGTGATCTGTATGCCCTATGAGTTAACTTTGTCACCTTGTCAACTACAGCCTTTCTCAAACCGCTGATGCACAGCAGAGGCAATAGTACAGATTCTGGTTGTCCCCTTCTGTTGTGGAAAGTGCAGAGTTGTTCTTATGCTTTGCTTCCAATCTTTTAACTACTTAGTGATCAATGCTTATCCACAGCAGCCCAATTTCTTTAAGAGTCCCTGATGCAGTACTTGAGCAAAACCTTTTGGAAATTCACATCCACTCTGCTTTTCTTTCCTAAGGTGATACCTTACTTTTTTGGTGCTAGACATTCCCTAGATATTCAGCTTCTGATGTATATGAAAAGTTTTATCACCTTAGCAAATTGTTGCTCAGAATTTTTTTTGACCTGTTTTGTAGCATTTACTTAACTTGTCCGAGCTAGTGCTGTTGTATATCTCACAGATTGGTCATAATTTCTATTTTTGAAGGATGTCTTTTGGCAACTCTTTGTTTAACCAAACCAGTGAAAAAAGGTTGATACAGTTATCTTTTAAAGATCTTATTGATATTATAATATTCATTTACTCTCAGCTTCTAAATGAGTGTTTGAGCAATCTTTAAACTATCTACATTTTAGCCTCTTACCTAATTCTTTAAAATCCTTTTTAAAAACCAAATTTTTATAGTTCTTCCTTTCTAAATGAAATATTAATGTAGTGCATATTTTTTACTTTTTCATTTCTCATATGAGACTGAATATGAGTATAGTATGATCTTCAAGGTTAGCATTCCATATCAGATCTTATGCAACACTCAAGACTAGTCTTTCTTCGTGTGGGTTTCCTCACTGATCACTCCAAGGAGTCATTTATAGTAGACATAAATGTCATGTCAAGAATTGATGTAATGTTTATCCAGCCTATATCCAGTCAACTAAATCTGTAATTAATATTGTCTCTTATTTCATAGCATATGTCACCATCTCAGACATGGAGGCAACACTATAACCCTAAATATTTTCCTTTATCTATACAGTTATGGGTTTCAGTACATTTAGATTTTGTGTTCCTTGTTGATAGGGTTAACTTATATTAAGTTTAATATATAGCTTCTCCATTCTGGTGGTCTAACCCATTTGTTGTCTCTCTATAATTTTTACCGTGTCACACTGTTGATTATCACCCTTTGGCAAATTTGTGAGATGCCTAATAAATATGAATTAAAACCACTAATGTAAAAATCTTAAAATGTTTAAATGATAAATAAATTCATAACATATGCAGCCCTTGATGTGAGTGCACTGATTTCTTAAACCTTTGAAACTGGATTTGATCATTGCAGCCAGGACTCTCTTTTGTGTATTAAGTTTTAACTGAAGAATAGTTTAGACAAAGTAAATCTGTCAGACATAATAAAAATAATTTTTATAGTGGGTTAAATTAGCCCGCTTTAACACATCTAGTGACATTATTATGTAAAACTCAAGTTAGTCTCCCAAACAGAAAATCACTGAGAAAACTGTAGGAGCTGACACCTGTACTAAAATAATTCTTCAGAGGGCCATACATTAAACAGTGCTTTTCTCCTGTGTCTTACAAGACTCTCTGCTATAGCTGTCATATACAACAATAATATTTAGCATTTATATAGCTTCACATGTCTTCAAAAGGTTACACAAACAGTACTAATCTTCAGTAATTCCTTTGAGGTAGCTATATGCATTATTAAGAAGTTTTTAATTACAGGATTACAAGATATTCTAATAACGCAATATAGTATCTGGTAATTGTATGTGCTCATTTCTTCTGCACTTGGAGGTTGTTTCAGATTTTGTTTGACATTTTTAACTATTGGATGACTAAATGATATCTTTGTTTCTTTCAAAAGCAAAGGAAAAATATTCAACATGCTTCTCCAAAAAACTGGGAAAACATTTCATCAAGAATAAATTGTTTTTACTAAATCTATCCAGGGAAAAAGGATATGTCATCAGGTGAGATGGAAAAAAAAATTCTTTTATATATATTTTTATACACACACACACTTGTATATATGTTTATATTTGCATGTATGTGTGTGTATATGTGTGTATATACACACACACACCCCTATATATATATGTGCCTGAAAATATTCACTGAAATTGCTAATGCTATCATTAGTATTTTTGCTAGTATCCATAACTGTGTTTATAAAAGCACAACTATGTGCAGTCAAGGTAACTAAGAACTGAGTAGTTACAGGATAATATTTTGAATAATTAGAAGTAGAAAACAGTTTTAAAATATTAATCATTTCCCTGTACCTCACTTTTCCCCCACTGACAATAATCAATTCCTGCCAGAAATTCAGCAATTGCCCTTCTGTAAAGCTTTTTGTACCATGCTTGATTTGCAAATTTGAAGTCGGGAATAAGGAGCTAAATATTAGCTAAATGTTGATCAGGGAGCTATACTCCTCCATGTCTTGCAATCTCTTTGAAGGAAAGGAGCTTACAGCATTTTTCCTATGGCTCTAACTGTGATTGTAAGCTGCTCTAGCTGACTGCACAGGCACTTATGTAAAGAGATTTTTGCCCTCTGGAGTTATAAGGACTGGCTTTGAAAGTTTTCAAAACAAATGTTTAAACATCACTAAAGTTAAAAAATACTGAAAATATAAGCTGTGTTTAATCGGTCAAATAATATCTATCACAGTTTCTAAAAACTTTGTGTATGTGTATGGATTCACCAAGGAAGGCACGTCAAGAGTCATCAGCAGTCACTGCTTTCTCCACCCACACACACCTGTTTATTTAAGCGAGGACCATGTCTTGTGATGGCCAAGTCCCTTTCTAGAAAAACTGCAGCTCTCCTCCAGACTGAGAGATAAGCCAAGCAGCTCATGTTACCACTCAGATAAATGGAGTAGTACATATACATATATTTAAAAAAAATAAGGAACAGTACAGAGAAAATTAGCACAGTAGCTGCTCAAAGACTGCATGCACATTCAAGGAGGTTCTCTGAGAACGGCTGACCCTCCCAACCTGGGAGAGTCTGCTGGAAAAGACAGGTTGCCTGGGTAGGAATGACAGAAGTGGGGATTTTGCAGCAGAGATGGAGAATATTGATTGAACAGGGAGAGGACACAACTAGGTCTCCGAGGTTTGGGAAGGAAGACTTCTGAGGGCATGGAAGGTGACTGCGCAGAGAGAGTTTAACAACCTACAAAGGCCCTGGAAGGTCCTGGGGGAAGAGTGGCTCTGCAAAAGCTCAGGTAGGCCTGGATAGCTTTGTTTTCAAATCTCTTCTTGTCCTGTTTTAACCAGGAGAGTCATGCTTTCTCCATTTAAAAGATAATATATTCTAACTTGTATCCTGTTGAAATCTGGGCATTAGAGTTTCATACTGCTTTTGCTGTGCTTGCTTTCTGAAAAAGTTGCAGGCATTTCAGCCTATCCATGTGATCTATGCATTTAACAAGAGTCTTTAGGGTGGAAGTTACAGCTTCTCTGTGTGATGATGTTTATTAATCTTCTCTACTAGTAACAGCAAATTGAAACATTAGACATTTCACTGTGTGAGAGAGACATGATGTCTTTTCCTGGCTCAGGTAATGGAATTTCTTGATTGCCTTAATGGTCTGAGGTGCAGTGCGTTGCCAGTGAGGAGAGAACTCTGCAAGGTACATTGGAGGGGGAGGAAATCAGCAGTTTCATCCACATGAAGTTATTTTAATAATGATGCATTCACTGTGAGAAACCAGACTAGTTGAGAAATCAGTAAGATACATACATTTTGCTTCTTGTCCATTAAGTCAAAGCTTTCATGTGCTAGGCCATTAATCTATTCCTACCTTTCACTCCATTATAGATTTTGTATATATTATTTTCATTCACCCATTACATGTCCAGGCTTAGGTTATCAGACCAGGTATAGGCATCAGCAAATACACTTTTATCATATGCTTGCTTCTGTGGTTGTATATAAATACTGTAAAATTTTGAAATGTTGTTTTGAAATCTTGTATGTAGAATCAATTTGGAACCTTCCGTCAGAGAGACTGTCTTCTTTGCTGGAGTGTGTGATATTGTTCTGGATATATATGGAATATTTCATTCTTGCTGTGATTATCATTAAGAAATTGCTGCCTGCAAGATGGCAGGCATCATCAGATGGCCTCCATGATACTTTTTTTTGTAGCAAAATAAAAGAAAGTGCCTTGAATTCCTTAAGTATGTTTTCAAGCATTAAAAATATGTCAGTGCATGTGTTTTAGTACTAAATATAAATGAAGTGATCCACAAATCCTTGGAAAATGATTGCTGTCATGCTTTGCATGCAAGACATACACTTATTGCAAATCATGCTTCATTAATAAGTGTGGGAAAGTACATGTTACCCTTTAAAAGCTTTAAAGAATGTCATTGCTTTTAACATGTCAGTTGCTAATGCATTTGCTATAATTTTTCTAAATGTTTAGAGAGGACAAAAAAAGCAGTCTACATACAAATTACCATTGCAAATGAGAACAACAGAGTGATCACAAATGCATTCCAAGGGATTTAATTTTTGAAAAAAATATAAACATTTAATTTGAGCAGTTAAACCCTGCTGTATATGTATTTTTGTGCTTAATTGAACTATTGGTTCCAGTACAGAGAAACCCTGCTGAGTCATATATGTATTTTACAAGGATTGTTGTAAATTTAGTAGTGATGTTAAGCTCAGTGAACAACTGCCAAAGCCCAGTTTAACATTATTTGATACAAGTTAAAAACAAAAGGATTAACTTGTTTCACTTGTTCCAAAACCATAATACTACTATGTAACAAGTATGCTTTCCCAAAAATAGGAAAACAAAAAGTTTTTAGTTTACTAGTTTATTACTTTAAAGTAAAAAAAAAAAAAAATTACTCTCATAAAAATAAAATCTTCATATCCGCACAGGTAACGCTTGCTTCCTAGGCTTCTATTTAGATACTTAAATGACCCCTGATTCTTAGTGAAGATCAACATTATGTTCCTGCAGAAACCAAGAAAAGTTGAAAATGATTTGCTTCTTACTACTTATGATCACTTTTAACCTAAAGAGAAATGCTAGCTTTAAACAAGCAGCTTTGAAAATTTTGGATTTCAAGTCTAATGCAGAAGTTTTCAACCACAACTATGACAGCTATTTGTAAAGTGTCATGTTTATTGCCCATATGGGAAAGCTGAGTCATAAGACATTAAAGTGACTTGCCTCTGACTATAGAGTAGATTTGCAGTGAAGCTAGGAATGGAATCAAAAGTCTCCTATTTCTTAGTGAGCTATTCTTTGGACAACAGTCTTATGCCCTTTTTCTTTACTCAGTGGAAATTATTTAGGTGTATTAGGAGTTTATTGTACTGTACTCCTCATGTTACTGCCAGAACCTCTATGATGGTGGCATTCAGAGGCACTTTCCAATGTCCATATATGTTGTCTAGTGTGATAATACTAGAGGAATTGATGTTTTTTTTTCTAATTGACATCCCCCCCCCCCCCACACACACACACACAAAGTATGCTATTTACTTTTGTGGAATAGTGGCAGGAGTCATAGCAAATTTCGCAATACTTTCTGCGCCGCCCCCCCCCCCCCCCCCATACCTTTTTACTTGCCAGGATTTAAAGGAAAGCTGTAATTTAGGAGACCTCACTTGCATTAATGGAGGTGAATGCTTAAACTATAACTATTAACCTTGGCTGCTGCTGAATGTTCAGACCTTCCAGTGCCATTGTCCTGGAAGGATGAAAGATTATAAGTTGTGACTTGCCTCTCAGGCTTATGACACAAATATTATGTACAAAAAATAAAGCCCTGTCATATTAATTTGCACAGGGAAAAGGGAGAGGAAAAATAAAAAACTGAAGAAGTTGAGGAAGGAGGGTAGGGTAAGGATATTCATAAAGCTAGAAAGCCTAGGCCTTTGCTCGTTGTAAAATTTGTGCTTGTTGTAACGCTTAACTTTTCCAGAAATCTCTAAGTACAGACAATGCCAATTCTGCATAATAATCCTGAAATCAAAAAAAAAAAAAAAAAAAAAGCATACAAGTTTTATTGCTGCAACATTCTATTGTTGTGGCTGCGTATTGTTTTACCAGGCTGCAGGCTGTCTATCAGTCTTTTGAGGAAAAGGAGAAAAGAAAGACATTTGGGATATTTAGCTGAGACTGATCCACAACTATCATATTCTTCATGTGCCCCCAACCAAAACACTTCCCTTTGATGCAAGGTATTAAAATTTGAAAGCCATCCTGTACCAAAAGAATAGGTGAAATCAGTGGTTCCTGTAATAGTTGGAAGCCTCTTTGTTTAAAATTCCCTAATGTGGCTAAGAAAACAGACTACATCCAGGTTGCTGAGCTCAAATTCTGAGCTGTCTCTAAATCTGAACAGTTTCATCACGAGTGTATGAGCAAAAGCATGGATAGTGGTGAGGTTTCTCAGTATTACTAAGAGAACCAGTACACTGGCACTTCTTGGAATAACCAAATGCCTGTGTGTGTACTTGTGTGTGTGTGTATACCTGCAAATGCATATGTACTTCAAGTATTACAGAGAACAGTAGAAAAACTAACCAAGGATCCAAACTACAAATTAGTCATGGTAGGCAGGATCTTTTTTCTTAGGATTCTTTTATAACAGTTCATTTCTTCTTTCCTTCACTTTTCCCTGCCTTCAATTTAGCCTCCAAAGTCTCATCAGAAATTAAATTATGGCTGGACTATGTATTTTTACCTGTGTTTGAGTGCTGGCAGTATGCATACTCACCCACACTAAGCAGGCCTGAGCTGGGAGATAGCAGGCAGATATGCTTCTTGCTAGTGACTCATACTTCCCAGTGTGAAAAGTGTTATTCCTTCAGCTTTATGATTTAAGCAAAGAAGCTGGGCCACAGGGATTTAGTCTCATCTGGGAGGCAGGTGGGGAGGCCCATTCCCTTTTGCTGTCACTGGAACCTGCCACACCTCCCGGGAACTGGTACCAGTACATCTGGGCTTTGATCTCAGTGGAGAGGTGGGAATGAACAGCACACTTCAACCAGACCTTGTGCTTGCCTCCCTTTGGGGAGAAGAAATGAGAACTGATTTTGCAGCTGGGGTTATATCTCAGCTAGGAAGCAATACTACTACTTCCTACCTCAGTCTGATCCCAGCTGGCACAAGCAATTCTCCATTCTACTGATTTTAGGAAATAGTATTTAAAGATGCAAGTTGGCTTTCTAAACTTGCTTTTAAATGCTATCCAGTTCATGGATTGGAGTTTGGCACGGTGGGCTGAAGCGCTTAGGATGTGAGATTGCATAAAGTTTTGAGACCTAGGCTATGCTGTGGAGGCTGAGCAAATTAGGTACAACCTACAGTCAAATATGTGATATAGATGTCACCTAATATGTAGGCCATTTGTTTATCATTTAGATATGTATGATTGATTGTCAAAATAAAACCATTGGGGCTTCAAACACAATCTATATCACTTGACAGAAAGGTGCTTTCTACTGCACTTTCCAGGACAGCACAAATGCAGCCAAAGGGAGCCTGGGGAGTGATAATCGGTGGGAAAGGAAATAAATGATTTAGATTTGCTTAGTTGTATAAAATTGCCCTTCACTCCCAACTTAGAGTGGATGAATGCTGCCTTACTCCAAAACTGGCCTTGTTAGCAACAAATAGTAAAGATAACATTCAGTGTTTTTTTTTTCTCTTTTTCTTTTTTTTCCCATTATACGTATGCTGGAGGTGAAGTATACCATGGGAGCCCTTGGTTATAGCATAGAGGGAAAATGAAGTTCAATGCTGTGTATGCACTAGCTGTATAATGTATTTTTTTCCTTAAGTAATTTCTGGTATGAAGATTTTCTTCCTGAATATATGTTATGCACACATAAAGGTTCATTTGAATGTCACCAGCAAAACTTACTTTCAGGGGACATGGCTTCCCCCACCTCCCCCCCATTGTCTGAATCTTCAAGAAAAAAAGTGTCGCTATAGTAGGAATCTTATCTGCAATATTTTAAATGAACTCTCACAACATGATATCTGACAGCATATATTTTCCTGAAAACCCAGGATGTGATAGACATGTCCAAAAGAACTCAGTTGATATTTTGGATTATCTCTATCTCCCTCCCTCCTTATTCTGTCTGTCTGTGAAAGTATTTCTCCTGCCTTAACAGCCCCTTCCCCTATCCCCCCCCCCCCAAAAAAAAATCTCCCAACCCCCCAAAAAACTCAAAACCTCTGGACTGCATAGTGTTTACAGTGTTAGAAAGCAAAACAGTCTTAAAGAACAAGGGCAATTTCTCGAATAGAAGAAAAACGTCTTAGGCTTCTCATTTGAAGTTCTTTGAACAGTGTAACTATACAATAACTTAAATCTCAGGAGACTATTTTAAAAATGGAAAAACAACTCTCTCAGCTACTGTTTAGAGTAGGGTGGAATTTAACACCACTTCCCCACCACCACCACCATGAAATATTACTTAAATGCTCTAACCCCTCTCACTAAAATTCACGCAGTTTATTCAAGATACATCATACCTTTCCCTAAGGGAGCTTTTCAAAGCCTGTAAGGATCATAAGAATTTTATTTCTCTCTCCCTCATTCTATTACCACAATGAATTCCCTGAGGAAATAAGAATGAAAACTTGCTTTATAAAGCTAGACAACAGATAAGTTTTATTTTAGATGGTTATCTTTTTTTTTTCTTTAGCCTAATTGCAATGGAGACAGTGAAATGTTAAATGTCCTTTGTGATTTCCGCTTAATAAATAGTCATATTTTTTCTTGGCTAGAATGGATCTTATGTAATTGATTTTTCTTTTTAATGCATCGCCAAAGTAAAAAATTATCATCAACATCTGGGGATGTTTTTTCAGTAAACATATGTCCTCCAGATCACTACTTCAACATCTAATATGCTGAGTTGATCCACCGTAGCAAATAATTGTTTTTGTTTTGCAGTGATATCGTTTTTCTGCATCTAGGATACATCCTCATTTGCCTTTGAAGCTATCTGAAATTTAAAGGAGTTTTGTATTGTACAGGACAATAAGTAATTGGACAGAATTAGCAAAAGCACACTTTAATTTCCATCAAGATAAAAAATAAAAAGGCTTCAGTTAGAAGAAGCAGGTAGTGACAGTGGAAAAACAGCTGCTTACTGTTTATTTTAATTAACACAGCTGGAACAGCCAACTGATAATTTAAGAATAATTAGTTTTGAAAGTGGTTTAATCACTATTTTGAATACCAATAATTGAATACAGAGATTCCAAAAGGGAAACTGAAAATTGCACTGCCACTGTATACCTATAATTTAATCTCCTAAATTATGAAAACTGATTTATTCATAAATTATTATTGAGTATCATATTGTCTGTTGAAATGATTTTCATTATACCAAAGTTTAAACTGCTACACTTAAAATCTTATTTCTAATTCTTCTAATTTAACCACGTTTTTCAGGATAATTTTAATGTAGATGATTTTCTAAATAAAAGTACCTAATACTAAATATTTCTATACTTTAAAAGAAAATTCTTTCTTTTTTTTTTTTTTTTAAACAGGAAAAGGAAATTTGGTTATAACTTGTCCTGTCCTAAAACTGCATAGGTACAGTGATACACCAAAGATTAGAAGGCATTGTAAAATTCAAGAGTAGGCAGATTTCATATGTTTGATATATCATCTATTTGACCTTCACTAACACAAATATCTATAAAAGAGTTAGGCTCTGTTTAGGCATTTGAGCTTCTCTGTGTTGTGGTCCACTTCCTCTCATTAACCATGAGGAGAATCATACTTGTGGGAGGGGAGAGCCATCAGGGATCCAGAGACAGTGTGGAGAAACAAGGGCTTTCAGTTCCCTCAAGATACCTCAGCTGAGATGTCTTCCACCTCTAGGAGCTGTCATGAGGTCCACATGTTTTGGAGACACGCTGCAAATGAGAGAGGGCAAATCTAAAACATCAGATGTAATGCTTCTCAGAGGGCTGAGCATCTGATTTATTCAGCCTGGTGTGTGATTTGCCCCAGAGGCCTGGCTTGGTCTTCAATTACTGAGAAGGAATCTTGAGTACACAATGTTGTCTTATTTTTGCAGTTAGCAGCAAGAGTTCGCAACAAGGTCAAAACTATAGCCTCATTAGTAGCATTTTAGATACCTTTTGAGGAATGTAACTGATGATGTAAATGGTGAAGTAAATGAATGTCAGGTTTATAAAACAAAGGTTTACAGATTGTGCCTTTTCAGCAGAGGAAGTCAAATCTGACCGATCAGCCTAAGGTTTTCTGATTTGCCCAAATTCCATTAGAGTCCCTAAAGCTGTTGGATAATGGCCAGCTTATCACAAAATGCAATTAGCCTGATTTATCCTTTTTGGTTCCTAATGGTGGCAAACATCATTAGCCTGAAGCTGTGTTTCTTAACAAGGAGATGTTATATCTTGCAGAAATAGTATGTTCAAGTTTATGCTCTCAGAAAGCAATTTAAAGATAGAGTAACCTTGAAGCTGCTGTTCCTGATATTCCATAAATGTTGTTCTATCACAATATGCATATCGACTATATTTCTGAAAACTGGAGTTACCTGAAGGGCTTGGTGAATAAAAGGAAGAAGAATAGGAGGTTATTCTTCCAGATTTGAATTTGTGATGATGAGTTCTTCTTTCTTTAAATATACATCAGATATGATTCAATTAATGTTGCTGCCAAATCTTTTCTTGTCTTTCTGAATATTATACTTCCTTTCTGCATTCTGCAGACTGAAAAACATATGTAATATATTAGCAGATTGACTTTCCTGTAGCAATTCCCTCATGTTTGTAAGCAGCTTATATCCTTTGTTGTTTAAATCACAGTGTGCAAGATACAAATGCTTTATTTCAAATTAGAAGCTTTGTCCCAGGATTAAATTAGGAATGTGTATGGCTCTTTTATTGGTCTTTAAGTGTGTGAAGATTAGTAATTGGAAGTGGAAAGAGTAACATTTTATAAAGCACTGTACATATGTGACAGCTGTTGCAAACATAAGATAGAACTTCTGCATCACACACTTGTGAGTGATGGATATTCAGAGTTGCTGATAATATTACATTGACTGATTTAGGTTGTAGCACTTAAGACTGATGATAATCTTGAATAGTATTTTTGTGGGTGACAGTAAGATCGTTTGTTACACAGGCTGGAAATCTTGAAGTTAGCTTCTTCCTGTATTTTAACTCTATAGCAAAAGAGGGAAGCTATTAAATATCTTGGGTTAAAATGTAAGTTCAAGATTTAGCAAAAGAGGGAAGCTATTAAATATCTTGGGTTAAAATGTAAGTTCAAGATTTCCACAGTTGTGGCGTATTAACTTGTATGCTTTCTTTTTTTTTTTTTTTTTTTTTTTTAAAGGCTGTCAGTGGACTACAACTTAACTATGAACTGCTCAGTGGTCTACTGTAGGTTTTTTTTTCCCCCTTGTATCCTTGCTAAAGAACTTGTCTGTACAATAAATGTGTATGATACAGTTAAGAGAATAAACTCTTAATAGACTCTAAGATAGGCTTAATCTTCTCTGTTTAATTGCATTGATTCTATTTTTCATCTCCCAAAATTATATCTTACATTTCTATTTTCTTTTATTTCACTCAAGAATATGCTTCATTAATGTTAGAAACCATTAAAGTCAACATCACGACTAAGAACAACTTAGTGGTGCATCTTCTGCTGGATGAAACAAATGAAATCGTTGTGCAATGTCTTTGTGCTTTTCATTTCCCCTTTGAAATGCTAAAAATGTCTTATGCTAAGAAATCTCAGATTGTTTCCTATATCAAATAAAGTTCTATCCCTGAATTTTATTTTTAATGCTACCAAACATTTCTTACTGCCTTTGAAGTCTATACGCTTGCTGTATGTAAATAAGGTGAGTTTCTGTGCTTATCGTGAGAGCTGAGGTATCATGGACTGCTGCTAACTTTATGGCTTTTTTTGCCTCCAGAGTTCATGTTGTGACTGACAGCCTTCCTCTATGGACTGAGTAGCTCACTTGCTATGTTTGCTATCTAATCCCTTTTAGATATACCTTTTGTGACAGCACTTTGTAAAGAGTCTACATTAATATTCTCATGGGGTGTATAGAAGAGCACTGAAGAGACCGCCTCTGGGAGGATATAGGGACCCTATCCAAGGTCATGTCTGGATTCCACAATATACTGCAAGTCAGTGTAATGGTAGCTTATTTATCTTTTTTGATATAAACATTATTTCTCCCAAAAGACCATCCTGGTACCACTCTGCACTTCTGAGACATTTTAACAGTTGGCAGGATTTCATTTCTAAACCTTTTGACTTTCCTTTCCTGGCAGACAGTAGGCTTTCTATTGAAGACTCCTCATTAAGGCCATAGAGGTTCTGAATCTCAGAAAAAATAAATGTTTCTTCTTTGAGTCTACAACTGAGTGAATGGGACAACACTCAGGCAACAGCAAACTGAGTGCATTCATAATTCAGTAAGTCATCGGAGTTGAAAAAATATACAAGTGATCTTAAATATTTCCTTGCTCAGTTTCTGCTTTTCTTCCAATGTACTCTGTCATGTAAACTTCTAGCTGTTACCTGTTTAGCCACCGTGCTTTATCTGTCATCCAGATTTGCTGTCCTGGTCTCCTTGCTTAGTCATTCATGTTTTCTCTCCTGTCTCCCTAGTTCTTTGTCCCTATTTCCTTTTAGCTTT
The DNA here is from genome assembly GCF_036370855.1 of Dromaius novaehollandiae. Classification (NCBI taxonomy): domain Eukaryota; kingdom Metazoa; phylum Chordata; class Aves; order Casuariiformes; family Dromaiidae; genus Dromaius; species Dromaius novaehollandiae. The sequence goes on along the minus strand of NC_088100.1, from coordinate 43,853,122 downwards.
TTATCCAAACATGTATCTTCGTTTGCCCCATAATTTAATTTCTCAGTCCCTCCACTTCCCCACCCCCTAGTTTCTTGGTTGCCAGTTGCCACTGGGGACCCAATTTTCCCCTTTCCTAACTCTTTTCAATTATGATTTGTGATTTTTCTTTTGTAGACTTCTTAAGATAAGCCTTTCTTCCCTGGACTGACTTCTGTTCACTGTGCATGGGAACTGTTGGGTTCTGCCTCCCAGGTGCCCCGGTACCGTGCAGGCTGGCAGATCAGCTGCTCCGACACGCAGTGGGACCCAGCTCTGTACAGCACCACCAAGTTGTGTGTTCACTGAAAACTGGATACAATCTGAGCAGGTAACACTGGCAAATTAGAAGCCACTGGGAATAGTGAAGCTTTGCTTATAGTGTATTGGAGTAGCAAGCTTAAGAAGAAGAATTACTTATGTTCTGTGTGGAAAATTTTCTAATTGAAGCACATTCAGTTGGTTGGGAGGTGGAAAAATAGTTGGGAGAAACACGCATTGGAAATCTAGTTAAGCATACAGATATGAATACAACTGTAGTTTGCAGAACGATCTTATGCGTACCAAACTATAAACCCTGAGGTAAGCTGTTTTTGAAAAATACTTGCTATAATGAACATTGTGTGACAATGAATGTCATTAAGGTAGATGCAGCGATGAAACTAATAAAAGGGTTTTTTTTAGAAACTACAGGAAAAGTAATACCATTTTAACTCCACATAGAAAAGAGGCAAGTGTATATTTCACTTTTGAACTGAAGGATATATTTACTTCTCATAGTTCCTTGCTTTTGAAGAAAGGGCGTTGAAGCCTATGCTGATTCAGTAGTGACTCTTTTGGGAGTGAGAATGAGGGTCATTTTGTAAAACTTCACATTATGTATGATCTGAGTAGATCAAAGCCATGGCGTAATCAATTATAGATGTGCAGCTATATGTGTATATGTACTGAGAAGTATCTCATAGGTCTTACTAGTCTCTTTCTCCCCCCCCCCCCCCCGCCTTTTTTTTAAAAAGTTGATGCTCTTCTTTGGTTGTTGAATGAATTTCTTAATACATAATGCTATTCACTCACACAGACTTGTTGGCTAAAATCTCTGCCTTTAAATAGAACGTTAATATGATGTTCATATGGTCACCAACTATTCATTAATAGTTACAATACATGATATTTATAATTCATGGGAGACTGTTGCGAAAGTCTTATCTGTGTGAATTAGTCATGGCTGGCAAAACTTGGTCTGAATGAAGGATGTAATCATGGAAGAATGAGGTAAGGTGTCAGTCCTGCTGAATAAAATAAATTTAAGATATCATCAGCATAAAATACTTCTTTATGTTTATCTTCAACATTTGTTGATGATTCCTATCAACATGCTTCATGCAATTATATTTTATAATACTATAGCAAGTTCAAAATTATCCAGATAGGCCTTATCTTGTCAGAGCAGTTTCTGTCCTACTGCCCAAAATTGAAGTTTCCCGTGTGTCACTGGTAGCACATTACCTGCTGTTCCCGGTTGGCTGTGTGTATAATCATGCTGTTCTTGTTTCTTATGTAGAAACAATTTGGAGGATTTCAAAGTATTCTGAAAACAAGGAGAATGTAACTGAATTTCCATGGTATCCAGGAGCTCTGCTCTTAGGCAAACATATTTTGAAAACAACTTACAATTTACAGTTAAGACAAAAGATGATTCGTTAATACAGATATGCAAGGTTATGGTATTAGTCAGTGTGTTAGGAACTGGTCTTGTTAGAGCACAGCCAAGTTTCTTGTACAGCTACAAGAAATAAAGTCCAAGAAATAAAGTAACCAAGCAGCCAAGTACAATAAAAATGAGAAGAGCAGAAAGGAACCAAATGACTAGAATCCTCTAAATACGCTTTCTCTGTGCTTTCTGTAAGGAGATGGGAGGACAAAGAGTTTGACATGTGGCAAGGGGAGGGAAGGAGGGAAACAGATGAAAGCAGAGGAAAGAGAAGCTGGAGGGTCTATGCTGGGTGCAGATGAGGGAGAGTAGACTGCAATGAACCAAGAGCTGAGAGCGCTGTTCAGTTCATAGCCCTTGACTTTAATTCCATTTTGCAGCCACTGCCTGTGCCATGGCATCCTTTGGCTATCTTGGTTTGAAGAAGATTGCATTATAGATTTTTTTCTTTTGGGGCAAAGGCAAAGAGACAATGTCCCTCGTATAAAAATGGGGAAAGGGCATCAGTAATAAGATTCTTCTGTTAATCTGACAAGGAAGTGCTTCATCCATATATGGAAATGGATATGAATGGATATGAAATAAAGTCCACCTTCTTTAATTATTAGCCTCATTCACACTGCAGTCAATTACCCTTTTCATTCTTCCATCCATGTGTTTCTTCTCTTTTCTAACTACTCTCTCCTATCTTTTTGCTTGTTTTTTAAGGTCTAAAGCTAGAGGTAATGGACCTTTTAAAGCCATTGCCTTTCAAGCAATAAAAATAATAAAAGTCCACATAACTGCCAAGATGACATCATGAACAAGGAAGCATACAGATGGGTTTAAATGAATGCATTCAACAGGAGGAACTATGTTTTCTTATGATCAAGATTTAGTGAGCAAATTATAGAAAAGCATAAGAATAAACAGTTATGCCACTCTGGGATTGTTAAGCATTCTAAGTGGCTGGTTAGGTACGAAACGCTACATTTTTTTGCAGACTATTATTAAACAAATATTTTCTACATATAATAAAGAACTTAGGTAGCCTCAACCCCAGGTTTCCTGGACTCATCAATATCTCCTGTCAGAACTGTGCTACATTATTAATGATTTTATTATGCAAGGGTTAATATGCCTGTCCATCTGCGAAACTTGTGATGAATTTTCAGTAATTCCTCTATTACTTACCAAAGTATCACATTTTATTCATGAGTCCTAAGTGTTCGGTTTGAACTTCTTCAAATATTTTTGGGAAGTTAATCTAATTGTATCAATATCTGAGGATTGTTACTAACTGTTTTCTGATGTAGTTGACAAAAATTGATTTAATGTTCTGAGTTGTTCTCTGGAAGAAAAAAACAGGAACGGAATATTTTAATAATTCATATTAACAAATCTCAGTTGTACTATGAAGTAATATATGATGAATATTGATAGATGTTCTGTTTATTTTTTTGGATGATGTCACTGGCTGCAAATGAATGTGTCCGACTCCTATAGCTGTTACAGACAGCAGGGGTAGTGAATTTATCACCTTAAATTCTCTATGAAGGCAAAGTGGAAAAGCAATTTAACTCTGTGATACCAGAGCAGAAGCTACTGCAGAAGGACCTTGGGAAAGCCTGAGGAGACACTTTTCCAGAAGCATATGATATTAACAGGTAGCTAATTCTAAAGCTGCGATATCGATTGGCTGGCAAAGGTAAATGCAGCTGTCATCATACAAACCAAGACCATTAAAGCAGCTCCGAATGTGACAGGATTCAGAAAAGTGAAATTAAACATTTGTGTAGTGCTTGAATGGTTGATGTCTAGCTCATGATGGCTAGCTGTTTTATGTACAGTTCTAGAATGACTTTGGTACTTGTAATAAATTTTAAATTTGCAAGTTAACTTCCAAAGTTTATGTCTAAAACTACAATTTTGTCAGTGCCTGCACAGTTGTTGTTTGAACAATATAGTTGTCTCAGTTTTGACTTGCAGCTCTAGCTTAATTTACATGTTTTGTACACAGCTAAAATTCTCCAGTTTTCAGAGGACCAAGCATGTTGGTGTTTGTGCCTGGCACTAGCAGGATCTTTGCAGTACTGTAAATGCTGGGCCAAATCCATAATAGGGTTCTCTAGGACAAGATACTTTTTTCATTCAAGAAGTATATATGAATTAAAATCTTAGGGTTTTCTTAAAGCTTGAAGCATGCCTTTTCAAAATATTCTTTTATCTGTCCTTCCATCTAAACCCTCTATCTAGACAGGCACAGGTCTTAAATGTCACTGTCTTATAGCCACTTTCACTTTATATTACAAAAAAAAAAATCTAAATGTGACCATGGAATTTTCCTGGAGGATTTTTGTCTCCCACTCACTTAATGAGTCTGTCAGCAAGACACCCATTGTTCCAGTAGAAAAACGTTAATTGGTCTTGATGTTTCACTACGAATTTTCCCAACTTGGGGTTCTTCTGTCTTTACTGCAGGCTGTGCAGATATTGACTTTTTCCCTCCCTCCCTCCCTCCTCTCTCTCTCTCTCTCTCTCTCTCTCTCTCTCTCTCTTTTTTTTTTTTTTTTTAACTAAACTCAAAAACCAATAGTAGTCTTTTCAAGCTGTCAGAACTTTAATATTGGGTAGAATCAGTTTTGCTCTTTATATTTTTTTTTCATGGGAGTGGTGAAGGCAATGCTTGGGGATGTTTCAATATAAAAAACATTAAATGTTGCTGAGTATTACTTCAAGTTTGAGAATTATAAACTGCATTATCATAGGTCCTATGCTACATTATAACAGATACATTTTTCTATCTTTCCTTACGCCTCAGTGCATTGCAGAAAGATAAGCAAGTGTTAACTCCATGTTAGTGATGCTGTTAATAAACCATGCAGGTACTTCAGACCTTTTTTTTTCCTTAGATATCAGAAGTTTGGAGTATTACAAATACTGAGTTATGGTTTCCACTCTTGAATTAGGACCTCACTGTGACAGTTGTAACAGGTTTTGGATACTCAAATTAGAGGGAGTTCTGAGAAAGCATTTTCAGTTCTCCCCCGTAAACTGAAGTGGGCTTTCACTGTCTTAACCTGAATGCTCCTGAGCATGCAGGCTGCTACTGCTGATCACAAGTTTCTAATCTTTCTCAAGCATTCTTTAGAGCATCTTAAATCCAGATTTGGACAGGCCAAATTCAAGCTGCTTCTGGTGCCTAGTGTTTTCCATGGGCTGGTACTATGACTTACAAGTCACCTAGCTTGTAAGAAACTAGGAGTAAATTCTTGTGGGGAATTTAGGCTGTCTAAATCTGAGCATACACGTGTAGCTCAGTTCTACGGATTCCTGACACAGTGGTAGGGATTCTTAAAGCTTAAGTGTTACAAGACGGGGCATCATGATTCCCGTCTTCCTTAGTGGGTCCAGCAGTGTGTTCAAGATTCCACATACACATCTTTCAGGAGAAGGAAGAAACCCTACTGAGTTTGATGTGATTATTTTTTCTATAGAATTTTATACTTGCAGTAGTCTTTGAATTAATATGACTTTCTATTCGGTTCCATAAAGTTTTAAAATAATTCCCATAAACCTCTGTTACCCTGTATAGCCTTTTTAAGCAAGAAGTGATTGGAAATCAAGTTTCTAGACTCCTAGCTCCGTATTCAATTGACTGGTTATGCTAACGTGTCTTGATATATGCAGTAGTTCCCAAAATACCAGCCTCCAAGATTTAACATATAAACATCATTTGTAAACGGAGAATTACTCAGGATGAGAAAATTCCCATATTAGAAATGACATTAGTAATTAGGGTAATAATCTGTGTCTAAAAAGATTTACAGAAGAGAATTAGTTGTATCACAAATTTTAATTAACAAATGTTAGGTTAGCTGATAATTTTAACTGCCTACACTGAAAAACTTTGTATTTTTTTAGCTTTTTTTGTAACTTCAGTATGACATAAAGGAGTTTTGGAATTCTGAACTTCTCCATGTAGGTGGTGTATATGTATGTATATAAGAAAACACGGTCACTCTGTTGAATAGCTTGTCAAAACAGGAGGAAGCACAACTCAGGAACCTAACATAAAGATACATGGAAAAAATCAGCATACTCTTCCTCTGCCTACTAAGTGACTGAGGTCAAATGGAGAACATAGACTTTCCCTTTTATTCTGGCTTCTTGTTCCCTAACATTCCCCTTGGGGCATGCAAAACAAGTAGTTTTGCATTGGCCCCAGAGGAAGGCGAAAAGAAGAGTGGACAGTAATCTCATAAGGTGAAAGGTCAATAAACTTTATTCAAACAAATGGGTAGCCAAAACATGGAAGTAAAAATTCTGATTTCTGCAGCACCTTTTCAGCCCAGTGCTGTGCAAAGCTGTGCTCAACTTGGGAATTTTGTTCTAAGGTGCATGTAGATCTTTGACTTCATTATCAGAGTAAATAAAGACTTGAGCAAGCCCACATTTTTTGTTTGACTGGTATAAATGGGCACTGCCTGCCATTTTTAGGTGCTGTGATGCAGATGCATTACAAAAAAAAAAAAAAAAAAAAAAAAAAAAAAAAAAAACACCTCCTAAAAAGGATAATTCAGGGACTTAAGCAGATGTACTATTAATTTGGAAGGTTCTTTCAATGCATAAGTCAGTAGAAGACATGAGCATCTATGTTTATACTATGCCTAAACTAGGCATCCTAAATGAAATCTAGAATTGTAAATTTTCTTTCTAAAAATAACTGAGAAAGAAGTTCTTACTACTGACATTTTAGCAGCAGCTGTGGTGTTCTGGTGTATTTTGCCCTATGAAACAATATTACAAACCTGCAACTTTCTTCCTGTGAGATGCTACACTGTGAAGATCCAATCTTCATTTTGACTAATGCATAATACCTGAACTATATCAGATATTCTGTGACCCCTTTGTGTCACGAATTATTTCTTTGTCCCCTATTTCACTCTTTTTTTTCCTCTACTTATTTGATTTAAAGGACTTTAGAAAAATAATGTAGATAAAATATTGAAATCAGACTAAAATCAGTTAAAAAAATGAGGAGAGGGAATGGGAAGAGACTATATTAGGTTACTTATAACAAGAACAAACAGACCCAATCTGTCTGCCCTCCTAATCACTTTCTTGAATAATTCAAAACAGTAACGTATAACAACCAAAATGTTGTTATATTTACCTTTTGAATAAACATGGCTAAAAAGAAAATCTCAGCATAATCAATATAAGTGAACTGTTCATTGTGTTTATTGAGCTAAAGATCTCCTGTATGTTAGCTTTGTGTTTTGTATCAATTCAGTTTGTTTCATTTGTGTTATTTTACAGGGAGCCACATAGGTGTAGCTATACATATATATATATATATATATATATATATATATATATATATGTAAACTATTCAAGTTCTGACATCATCTGGGGGCCTGGTGATTTTTAACTGGCATTATTTTGCTTCCAGACTTAAGCTAATATTCACCCAGCTGACTTTTCAAGAATTGTCTTCCTTTGCTAGCTGAGTGTAAACTAATCTTAAAATTATGTATAGATCTACTCCAAAAGTATTTCTTATTGCTTAATAACACAGCACTAACATTCCAATAACCTTATTCCTCTGTAATAGATTACATCATGTGTTAAAGTAAGTATGAACAAAATGTTGCAGGATATATAATTAGAATATAATTGCTTCAATGCACACCTGACTAAAAATGTATTTGCCTTTAGTGATGTGCCTGGATGTATCTAGTCTAATAATCTTCTCTTTGTAATTGGATACTCTGCAGCTTAAACTACAGAGGTGTCTGTGCATTTTAATATTAACCTTTCCTAAACTGGAAGATAATACAGATGTGCATGACAGACACCTATTTCTACTGGTTAGATGAGGCCCATTGCTTTTGCTGGCCATTGAAAATAAATGCTAGTTCGCTTTGGTATTAAAATTAAAAAGCACTTGTGAAACATTGGATAAGGTACTTTTCATGTAGAAGGGTGCAAATGAATTCTCAACTATATGAGAAGACTTGTGTATTAAAAAGCAAATAAAACATTTTGGTGTGATTCAAAGGATTTTGAAATACCAAACATCAAATGAAACAATAAAGGACTTGAATGTAGCTTTAAAGCAGAATAGCAACACAGATGAGGTAACATTTCATACTTAGATATACACTTCCAGTTTTGATCCTATCCAGTTGAAGTCAGCAGTAAGAGTTTGGGACCGTATACCATTTGTCAACATTCATTCCAATTAAACTCTGAGGTTCCTACTCTAAAGAATTATGAGTAATCAATGAGCAATTGACAGTAGAGGACCTCAAAGTGACTAACTGTAGTAAATCTGATACTGAGACGGTGCAGGCAGATTGCCATTGGACTACTTCTGTAAGTGGTAACACCCTGCAGGCAACATCAATTGTTGCTCTATTTTAGCCTTGAGGATAGTGGAAATAGCCTTAGGTTTATCTCCCTAAATTCCTGTGACAATGAGCAACATTTGTCTGGGAACCACGTACTGGAGATTGCTAGTTTTTCCCTTATATCCAGCTACTATGATTGACATTTTCCTGGTATTGGCACCTTAAAAAAGATAAATCAAGTCCTTAAAGATCAAGCATAACTAATGCTTAAAGTTATTTAAGGCAGAAAACATGTCAATACAATGAGCTCTAAAGGCAAAGGTGCATTTAAGGAGAACAAATACCAGAAGATAGGTCCATATAGGTTAGTTTTCCCTTAGATTGCTATAAATGTCTTTTATTCCATCATTGAGGAAGGGAAATATAGGCCAAATGAATTTTTTTGCAAGCGGTGTGCATTCAGAAATTATTCTCATAATAATTTAAGGCTTTATTATCAAACACAGTATCTCTTTGAATGTAATCTTGTCACTTCAGAGAGTCCTTGTCATGTTGCCTGTTCTAAATCTCGTTTTATACACACTCCCACACCCACAGCCCTTACCTGCTTCACAAACACCTGTTTAACCATGTGCCTGATTATGCCTGTTCCTGGAATGTGTACCTGCCAGGCAAAGACCTGTTTGTTCTTGTATAAATGTTCTCCTGGGGAAAAATAAATATAAAAAATATATATGTTTTCTATCTATAGAAGTCAGTTCTCCAAGTTAATTTAGGAGTTGAAGCTATAAAGGGTTGGTGTTGCATGACTATTGACTATTTGAAAACTGGAAAAACAAATATACTTGTCTGTCCACATGCCTGGATTTTCTTTCTTTCTCTTTTTTTTTGGAGTTCTATATTGTTTTCCACATTGCAGCACTGTATAGCATTTTAAATGAAATCCTGATATTTAAAATACCTGTCCTAATTTTACACTCAAATTCTGGCTATGGCAACAAGAGGTACACACCTTACATATGGAGCAAAGAATTTATTGTTAGCCTCGTTAATCTTAAAGCCGAACTAAAACAAAACAAACAATTACGGTAGTTCATTTTCAATGCTAATACTAACATTTACAGTTCAAATTAATACAGAATAAGTCTTATTAGTTATATGGTTAAAAACTGCTCTACCGAAAGTCCCTAATAGCTATCCCTTTTTCTGTGATGTCGTGCTCTCCCGTGCACTGTGCCTCTAAGTGGGAGTGGAGTTGTAGTGAGTGATCAGAGGGAGCCTGAGGGCCTCACAAGGAGGTGTGTGATGGTGATGATGGAATTTCTTCCTCTTTTTTTGCCAAGAGGTGTGTGATGTGTGTTTTTTGTTGTGTGTGTATGTGTGTATGTGTGTGTTTGTTTTTTTCTTTTTAACACTCTTAACATCCACTTGGGCTTTTTGATGTGTTTTCTAACATGCTTTTACACATTGTTCTTCGCTGGTCTGCAACTTTGCATTACATCCAAATTTACCATATATAATTTATTTTACATATGTGAGATGCTTGTTCTCAGTTATTTGTGTTACCCCTAAAGCTGTTTTTTACCCAGCTCCAAAGTTCACATTTTTGTGACTGACCACGGGTGAGCTGTGTATAGCCTTGGGGACTCCAGTGTTTCCCAGCACCCTCTTTCTTATGATCCCATGCCTGTACTTCTGTGCTCCATCCTGTGTCCTGACTTTGAAGATCTCTATTATCATCCTATGCCTCTGTTCCTCTACGCTGCATTGTTATGTTAGTCATTATCTCATTCTATATAGGATAACTACTAGTTATTGCTTTCTAAATGAAAATTATGGTTATACCACACAATTATACTCACATATATACACATATATGTAAAAGGTAAGCAAAAACAAAGCAAATTAGGCAGCAGCCACCTAGTCATTAGAAAAATTGCTGGCACAGCTTGACAAGCTGAAAGCAATCCCCAGGAGGCCAAGACAATTTCAGACAAAGCAAGACCAACAAGCCTCAACCGTGAAGCCTTGCAAAGTTAGTACAAAGCCTGTTACTAGCAATGGCAATGCTGTATTTCCTCGGCTACAGGACTAGTTGTATGCCAGTCTTAAGCTGTGACCACCATAGATACCTACTGTCTGATATTGTTTATACTTCAAGTAAAAATATTTACAAAACTGATTTTTAAGTATCTTTTATTTAGTTGAATCTATCTTTTTACACACATATAAGTCTTAATAGAAGATGTCTTCCTTATATTCTCAGACCACTGAGCTACAATGACAATAAAATTGCAACTTTGTCTTATGTAAAATTCTGATTATATGTACCAATAGAGTTTACCAGTCATAGTTCATACACTTACCTAGCTAAAAGAAAACATTTTTTTTTTTTGGTGTGTACAAAGATATTTTCCATGTTTTTTGCAGAGACAAATCATATGCTCTTTGGGGAATGTGCTCATTTGTCATATACTGGAAGTAACAGGATATCTTCCTGCTGGAAGATTCCTTGTTGGACTCATGATAAACTTATTACTGAAAACCCTCAATGATTTTACCCCCTAAACCACATTTACAAAAAAAAAAAAAAAAAAAAAAAAAAAAAAAAAAAGAGTCACTGGAAGTCTGCAAAGTTAATGATTTTGATTTAATATCTTATTACTGAAGCTATTTATATGTTAGGACAGAAGTATTTTCACAAGTCTTTGACACTGCAATTACACACAGAAAATAATTGACTTATTTTAAATAGTCTATTAGCAAATAAATCTTTCGTATTTCAGATGCATTGCTATTTGGTTTGTTATTTTCTCTAGCAGATTAATTGTGTTAGTCTACCCTTAAACAGGGTCATAATGCTAGAGGAAACAAGTATGTGTGGTTTCTCTATAAGGTTTTCTTTCATCAAAAAAGAAGAATTATGTGTGTTGACAGGTTTATGTGCATTCTGTATTATAGCATATGGTGATGCTGAAAAGAACTTGTAATACTCTGTCTAAAGACCTCACATCTTTTCAATGCACAGTGTTCAGTGTCTGCCATCCCACATTCATTTTGATCTTTGGTAGGAAAAAAACTGAAATGTAAAATTACAGCTTGAATTATAGAGCCCATGAAGCTTAGTAGCTTTTCCCAAACAAGACGGGTAATTTAGTATAAAAAATGCAATTTATAGTCTTCAGTTACTTTTTCTAGTATCTTTTATTATGTGAAAATAAGCTTTCTTAATTTATGTAGAGATTTATTTGCATATCAAGCAAAATTATTTGCAAGACTGATTTTTAGGTATCTTTGATTTAGTTATATCTCGCTATCTTAGTGTATCTATATCAGCTGGTTTAATAAAAGAAACTACTTCTTCCTTGTAGCTCTGATGGTCTAAGAATGTAGTGACACTAATAGTACAGCTTTGTCTTATATAAATGTTCTGCATGCATGTACTAGTGTAGCTTAGCTGTTCCTCTTCTAAGGAGAACATTCAGTAGGAACTCAATTTAAAATGTAGGCCAAATTCAGGCTTAATTCAGAAATTTATGGACTTATGTACAGCACTAAACTTTAAACATTAGTCTCGTATGCTGTATTACAGCACAATCATTCCAAGTGCTATAGGTAGGGACTGTAAGCAGTTTTAGCCTAAAGGTCAATTTTCTGGCCATTATGACTTGGCCATTTAGAAAAAGATACATAAATAATAAACATATATAAAGAGAATGAAAGATGGAGAGAGTGAGGAAAAAGAGAGAATCGAATGATGTGTAAGGACCCAGCCAGTCAGGAGACTGTGGACCTCTTGGAGAGAAATGACTGTTCTAAAGTTCTAAGAATGGTCTTCTAAAGACACTAAGACACTAAATTTGTACATGAAAAGACACTAATTTGATTAAGACGTAATTCATCAGGCTATAGTTTTTAGTGTAGACATGTCTCAGTTTGCTTCAAGGAAACCGTTTCAAACATACCTACGTTGGATGGCAGTCTGGACATGGAGACACTCAGTTAAAACTGAAGATGTCAGTGTGCCTTGTTTAAGAATGCAGTTGTAGTTTGAGATAGTGAATGAGGCAAAACTATATTTTAAGTGTTTCTTTTTGACATGTTTACTGCAGCTGGTAGTAAATAAGGAGAAACACAATTATATCTTGTACTTGGTATATACAATGGTATTATCTATTACTGCTTTAGATTTCCTATCTAAAGAAATCTTTCTAAATCTTATCTAAAGAAATCTTTTCTGCATTTAGTTTATATGACAGAATGCCTTAGAAGTAATTTTATGCCCAATAGCTTTTAATATTTTTAGAGGTAGTGAAATTGTATACGCTATGAAAAAGCTAGTAAGATCTCTATACTTGTTACAAAATACTGATATGCAGAGGGCTACACATTAAACGATACATGGAGTACTGGAAATAGATGTTTAGTAAGATGATAATCAAAGAGTAAGATTTTCAATGCAGAAAACCTCAAAAACTCCTAGGCCTGATCTTTTAAACTTTGCCTTCATAAACTGAATAGATGGCTTTGAAACTCTGTACAGAACATGCTTCTGAGGAAGTGACACCTTTACATTATCTCTTCCAGAGCACAGTTAAACCCAAGTGATTGTTATGTTCATGTTACTTGGATGAAGGCCCATAGGCAGATATGAACAGGCAAGGTTATGTGCAAGTTGAGGAGAACGTTTGGGACACAGATACAACAATGTGCTTTCTCGCGGTCGCTAAGTCTGCCATCATATATTCTGTGACAGTCCCGTCAGCTGTGAGTCCTTCCTTATAGGAACGACTATAATGTTCTTAGCATTGTATGTTGCAGTGTCGATGGGATTTGTAGGCACTCTGGAACCAGACCGACATGACAACGGTATGGCCACAGGAGACAAAGCTGTGACTTTTCTCTATCTGACAGTATGGGCAGGTGAAGCCCGGTCAGGGAGCAAGCCGTGCATTAGCATAACTTGCTGGCAGGCTGCACTGCTTCTAGGGACAGTGTAGAGAGAACATCTATCTTGCAGTTTGAAAACCTTGCCCATTTTTAAAACAGAGGGAGTACCTTTCACATTAAATTGATACCAAAAAGTCTATGGCAAATTTCATCATCTTTAGGACTCTATATTTTTAATTCTTTAAATCTTCTTTGCATGTATTGGTATTTTGTTTATGTGGATTGTTTCAGGCCATTAGGAGCACAAATGCTCAATGTGTCTTTCTTGCTATGACAGAAGGACAGAAGCAGTGACACTTTCAGTCAGCAGAAAGAAACGGAATCGATAATTCAGCTTCCTTCCTCCCAACCCAAG